>NC_044402.1:87634271-87952271 GCF_006542625.1 Nomascus leucogenys
TTGACTCATTGGTGTCCCTGAAAGAGATGAAGAGAGTGTAGCAACTTGGAAAACATATTTCAGGATATTATCTGTGAGAACTTACCCAACCTAGATAGAGAGACCAACATTCAAATTCAGGAAACACAGATAACCCCATGAAGATACTCCACAAGAAGATCATCCCCAAGACACATAATCATAAGATTCTCCAAGTTCAAAATGAAAGAAGTAATGTTAAAGGTAGCTAGAAATTTCAAGTCACTTACAAAGAAAGGGTCATCAGACAAATAGCAGAAACCTTACAAGCCAGAAGAGATTGGGAGTCAACATTCAACATTCTTAAAAGAAAAGAAATTCCAACTAAGAATTTCATATAAAGACAAACTAAGCTTCATAAGCAAAGCAGAAATAAGATTCTTTTCGGACAAGCAAATGCTGAGCAGATTCATTACCACCAGACCCACCTTACAAGAGTTTCTGAAGGAAGCTCTAAATATGGAACGGAAAGACCATTATCAGCCACTACATAAACACACTTAAGTACCCAAAGCAGTGGTGCTATAAAGCAACCACACAAATAAGTCTGCGTAATATCCAGCTAACATCATGATGACAGGATCAAATTCACAAATACCAATACTAACTTTGAATGCAAATGGGCTAAATGCCTCAATTAAAAGGCACACTGTGGAAAGCTGGATAAAGAACCAAGACATACTGGCATGCTGTCTTCAAGAGACCCATCTCAGGAGCAATGACACCCATAGGGTCAAAATAAAGGGATGGAGAAAAATCTAACAAGCAAATGGAAAATAGGAAAAACAGAGGTTGTATTCCTAATTTCAGACAAAACAGACTTTAAACCAACAATGATCAAAAAAGATAAAGAAAGGCATTACATAATAGTGACGAAGCATTCAGTTCAACAAAAATACTTAACTATCCTAAATATATATTATGCACCCAACACAGCATATGAAAAAGAGCTCAACAGCACTGATCATTAGAGAAATGTAAGTCAAAACCATAATAAGACACCATCTCACAACAGTCAGAATGACTATTACTAAAAAGTCAAAAAATAATAGGTGCTAGCAAGGTTGCAGAGAAAAAGTCATGCTTACAAGGAAAAAGTAGTGCTTACACATTGTTGGTAGAAGTGTAAATTAGTTTAACCATTGTGGAAAACAATGTGGTGATTCCTCATAGACCAAAAAACAGAGCTACTTTATGACCCAGCTGTCCCATTGCTGGTTATATACCCAGAGGAATATAAATTATTCTATCATAAAGACCCATACATGCAAATGTTCATTACAGCACGATTCACAATGGCAAAGACGTGGAATCAACATAAATGCCCATAAGCAGTAAACTGGATAAAGAATACATATATACCACAGCATCCTATGCAGTCATGAAAAGGAATGAGACCATGTCCTTTTCAGGGACATGGATGCAGCTGGAGAACATTAGTCTTAGCAAACTAACACAGGAAGAGAAAACCCAGTACCACATGTTCTCACTTATAAGTGGGCGCAAATTGATGAGAACATATGGATGCTTAGAGGAGGACAACAGACACTGGGGGCTACTGGAGAGTGGAGGGTGAGAGGAGGGAGAGGATCCAGAAAAATAACTAATGGGTAGTAGGCTTAATACCTGGGTGACGAAATAATCTGTAAAACAAACCCCCATGACATGAGTTTTCCTATATAACAAACCTGTACATTTACCCCTGAACTTAAATGTTAAAAAAACTATATTTATTTGTTCAGTCATATTATTAATGAAATTAAATATGTGTTTTTAAAATCTTCTTCTTTTGAGGACTTGGCTATAGGTGGGAAAAAGAATCACTTACATTACACAATAATAGTATTTGTAACCTCAAACAATGCTAAAACATAATTTACTTTTAATGTAAATATTATTTATTATTGCCATTCAGTCAATGCAATTAGTGCATGGAAACATGAGGCATGGAGGAAACAATATATATATATATATATTTCATATATAATTAATTATAACATATAAGACCTAAGTGTATTTGTGTGGACAACATTTTATAACATTCCAGTTGGCACTGGTGTTAAGTTTCTTAACTGAGAAACCAATACAGAAAGGTAAGGATGTTTTATAGGGTTCCACCCAAAGCTACTACTGATTAATTTCAAAAGATTTCCTTTGCAGATTTTCCATTGCCTTAACAGTAGCTGTGAAGCACTTGGGACGAGACACCATTTCCTTTATTTACAGGAAGTGTTGCTAAGTTGGGGCTTCTATACTTACCATGATGTTTTATTTCATTAAGATAGAGAAAGAAAAATAAGCAAGGATTTTGGCAGACGATTTTTCTGTGATTATAAAACAGGGTTACCTGAAAAGTAGTGTCCTAAGGAAATAGCATTAGTGGAAACATAGTACTTATAAGGTAATCATTGTTTCTAGACATTTTGGACAATTTTTTAAATATAGAAATATCTCATTTTATTTCAAATGCTATTAATTATTTTTATAAACTGTAACATAAAATATCATATTAAAATATTAAATTATGGCTTTTTATGAGTAAGACACTGGCTCATTCAGCCAACTGACCACTTTTGATTTCAGATACCTCTGAGAAAGGCCAGGAGAGGTCACTGAGAGAGCAGCATTGACATAGCAACGAAGTTAAATTTCTTCCCGTTGTAATTCTTCTCTACTTGTCATAAAAACACATAGAAAGATTTCATTGCTTAAGGAAGAATCTCTATATAGAATTTGTTATTTCCAAGGCTAATTCTCTCACTTTCTTTTTTTTTTTTTGTCTTGCACATGTTTAGCACCACATGCCAATACTACTTAGCTCACATTTTCCTGCCCAAAAAGCCACTTGGGTTTAATTTTGGGCTTTCCAAAGAATCATTAGCCACAAAAAATAAATTGAGAAAATGACAGACTTTTTTTCATGAAGCATTAATGAAATTGGAGATTATGTTTTCAATAAATATTCAACTCATATATTTTATTTTTATTGTAACATGAAATAACACTTCATATTCACCATAATTATTAACATATATACACAAATGCTAAAAGGAGATAATTGTGTTACTCAGGTAGACACTTCAATGCACTTATAATTTAAACTCTAGATTAAAAGTTTATCCTACATAGTGGAAAACTTAAATCTGCAAAAAGATTATACTAGATTTTCTTGGACACAACTGAGTTATTATAGTAAGCATAAGTACTTTAAAAATGGATATAAATGTATGAAGGCAAAACAAATTACTTACTGGAGAGATCATCAAATATGCTCAAGAACAGATTTTAATCTCTCTTACAATATGTCATCACACAAAGAGGGTAAAATAATTTCAATCATAAAAACATTAAGACTGATGAATATTGAAGGATCACTAAACTATCAAAATTGCCAGTTTGCAGAGATATCACATACAACCATGAACACAGAAAATTAATGACATAGGGACACATAAAAATTATTTTAGATTTTTTTTCCTAGAAAAATACATGTGAAAAAGCTAACTGAAAATTTCTAGAAAGACAAGAACAACTAAAAACATTGGATGGAGTGAAAAGAAGGAAGAGTAAATTAAAGAAGAAAGAATTACAAGAAGAGAAAGTTACAGCAAGAACAACGAATAAAAAAGAAAGAAAATGAGGGGAAAGACTGACTACTCTGTGCAAGATGGAGAGTTTCAAGTTAAAAATTCAGGCAAGAACCAAAATTTAAAGGAAAAGGAAGGAGAAAATATAAGTCATTTTAATGAGTTAGACTTGCGTATTTGGGCTTTACCCTTCTGCGAGCAATTTATCTCTTGTTGCTTCATTGATTCATACTGTTTATAATAATAAAAATGGTGTTGAGAGCTAACATATGTAAGAATTTGCTAAGTTTCAGGAATTGTGCTAAGCACTTTACATGCATTGTCTCTTAGAACACTTAGAGTAACTCTGTAAGAGTTTACAGATGAGTATGTCAATGTTCAGTGCAATTAGGAAACTTGTTCTTGGCCACATGGTTAGTAAGAGTTTGTAAAGACAGAAGTTGCATGCCTAATTTCTAATTCCAAATCCTGAGCCATTGAATTTGCTCTGCTGTCTTCCCAAGGCTCTTCCACAGAGAAGGTCAATTCTAAAAGGAATAATAAATGTAACCCACTAGGTACTTTTTTTTTCTTTTGGGATGCTGCAGCACTCACGCTGCTAGCTTTGGCTTACAACAGAAATTACAATTTGGAGCCAAACATTGCCATACCTCTTTGAAAGTATCCCTGAGGTTTATACCACAAAGAATGTTTGTGGGCAGAGTGGGAGGAGGGACAAAGAGGCACTCAACTTTGCAAAATGAAAGAAGGAAAAAAAAGAGAGAGAGGGAAAAGAAAGAGAAAAGGACAAAAAGAGAAAGAAGAAAACAAGGCAGAGAAGCAAAAGTCTGAAAAAATTAGAGACACTAGACATTATTAGAATATCAGTTAGACACATTCTCTCACAAGAATAAGGGGCTTATATAACTGAAGTTTGAAATCAGAAGTGTGTGGTGATGGGATACGAAGAATGTTTGTGCAATAAAGCTAATATGTAACACATATATGAAGTAGATGCTCTTCTAACCTTTACAAATGTTACTCAGTTTAAAGCAAACCAACTTATATTCTCAGTCCTATTTTTATTCCACAACTAAAAGTGGTAAAGGTGGGATGTGAAATGAGTGGGTTGTCTGCAGAGTCCATGGTCTAAAAGATCTCCATAAAATGCAAAAATACAGTATTAGTAATGTGATTAAATCTCTTTACTTTTCTCACTGAACCATAGTAGCTTTGGGCTAGACCAATTCTTAAATATTAATGTCTAGACAAATCACTCACAGGCCTTGTTATAACCCAGATTCTAATTAGCAGGTTTGGGTTGGGATATGAGGCTCTGGATGTCTAATAACTTCCTAGGTGATATTGATGCTGTTGATCTACAGAACAACACTGTAGACAGCAAAAGTTTAATTTCCAGAAGGAAATGGGGTTGGGGACATTGTGAAATGACAAGGAGAATAGTAAAGAACCTGAGACATTATGATTATGTGTATGTGTTGGTTTTTGTCCACGATTCTTGCTCATAACTCTCATGGCCCTTGTTGCAGTCTTTTGTTATAATGTTGAGAATATTACATCTTGGGAGTAGGCCTCAGGAAACAGAATGTCTCTCTCTCTCTCTCTCTCTCTCTCTGCCCTTTCCTATCCTCCTTTCATTTGCCTATGACAGTACTCTAATCTGATTGTGGGTCAAAAGACCCTCCAGAAAGGGTTCTGCTCCATATCTTAGAGGAAGAAATGCTACACAGAGGCCAAGAAAAATCTGAATAGGCACGCCTTGCTAGGCTTAGATCATGTGCTTTTGTCCAATTATATTTCCACACAGATATCAATCATGCCTTGGTAATGAAGCCTCCATAAAAAACAACAACAACAACAAAACAGGGTTCAGAGAGATTCTGGATAGCTGACCATGCTGAGGTTCCTGAAGGGTGGTGCACCCAGGAAGGGCAGGGAAGCTTCATGCCTTTTCTCCCATACTTTGCCCCATATCTCTTCATCTTTATCCTGTGTAATATCCTTTATAATAAACCCATAAACATTAGTAACTGTTTCCCTGAGTTCTGTGAGCTGCCCCAGCCAGTTAATCAAGCCTAAGTAGGAATCAATGGGATCCCAATTTGAAGAGTTCATCAGAAGTTCCAGAAGCCCAGACTTATGAATGGTTTCTGGGTGGGGGCAGTCTTGGGGACTGAGCCCCCAACCTTTGGGATCTCCAAATAGATAGTGTGAGGATTGAACTGAAGGACACCCAGAGGGTGTCTGTTGCTTGGTTTGTGAAGAAGACCCCCACACGTTTTGTCACAGACGTCTTCTTCTGTGTTGACTGTTATTTTGGTTGTAGTGTGAGAGCAGTGGAAAAACATGATTTTAAAGAGTTTTGCCTCAAACAGAATGGTTCAAGAACCAAAGTGGAGTTTAAACATATGATTGATAATGAATAGGCCTTTAGAAATGAAGTAGTCTTAGGGGTCATCACACTGAATAAATTTACTTCAAAGGATAGCATCCTTGAAGCGCTTGTGGGTTGGTTCCACAGCAAGTCAAGGATGAAAACTTGTGGCTCCTTTTCCTGTACTTTTGCTGTGTTCATACTGCCACAGCAATTCTGAAGATGGTATCTGCTTTCATGGTCTAGCTCAGTCATGAAGGAGGATTAATCACGCCTATTTTTCAAAAGGAATTTGAGAACATTGTATTCTAATCTTAATTAAAACATATCCCTGGCTTGAAGAAATGTGAGTTACAAATTAAAGGAAAAGGCTTTGTATTAAAATAGCCAGTGTTTTCCAAGAATCAAAACTGATAGGATGTGTATATGTTTACACACACACACACACACACACACACGCAGAGAGAGAGAGAGAGAGTGATTATAAGGAACTGGTTCATGAAATTATGTAGGCTAAATCTCAAGATCTGAAGTTGGCAAGCTAGATACCCAGGAGAGCTGATGGGTACTCCAGGAGAACCAATGGTGTAGGTTCCAGTCCGAAAGCCAACAGGCGCCACACTGAAGAAAAGCTGATGTTCTATCATAGAGTCTGAAGGACAGAAACAAACAAAGAAACAAACAAACAAAATGTCCCAGCTCCAGTCTAGCAGGAAGAGTTCCTTCTTATTTGCTGGAGGGTCAGTATTTTTGTTCTATGCCAGACTTCAACTGATTAAATAAGGCTCACCCAAATCAGTAAAGGCAATCTGCTTTATTCAGTCCACATATTCAAAGGTGATTCTCATTCAAAAACACCCTCACAGACACACTGAAAATAATATTTGACCAAATATCTGGGCACACATGGCCCAGTCAAATTGACACATAAAATTATCCATCACAGGCCTTGAAAACTTGACTTAATTTATGAAAAGCAGTTTATAAAGAACTTTGTTAGTTTTGAAGTCACACTTAGGTTTTCAATGAATAAAGGTTGCAGATGTCCTGACACATTGTACCTGGTCTAATTTCAAAACTTTGATCAGCATTGGGAACACTATTATTCTTCACATGCCTAAGAGATGGTTCTGTGCATTAATTTACTACATGAGTACTAGGCTTATTATTATTATTTTTTAGTTGCCTCCTTTTGTAGTGAAAAATCAATATAGCAATCTTACTTTGGCAATACAAAAGGAGTTGATAAACTGGAAACTATTATTCATAAGCCAGTAGCTATATAGCATAGTAATAACAACAGAAATACTGAGACAGAAGATGCTGAGTGCAAATATTGGTTCTCCTACCTCTGAACTTGTTCACTTTGATAGAGTTACTTAACTTCCAAAAATTGCAGTTTTTGCCTCTAAAAATATGAAAAGAAATAGGACCTTCCCATTGTTGTGATGAGTAAATAAAATGATACATAAGAAGGTCCCAAACCTAATACATAGTCACATAGGAATATATCAATACAGGCTAATATTGCTACCATTAATTCTAATTATTTTTCTAAATAAATTGCTATTTTCATTATATTGAACATATATGGAATATGCTGCTTTTAATACATATCCCACATTAGAACAAAGTCCATGTCTAAGTCCTCAAAGAATGTGGACCAGAAGAAAACGCATTTTGTTGTTGTTTCGGTTGTAAAATATTTTTGAATAAATTTCTGTTTTATGATACTTTAAATGGATATTTTATCACCATATCTTTAATAAAATCTATTGTTAGCATATATGTGGCAGTTTAATACAATTGTATTTCTTGCGTGTAAATACTTTTATGGCTTATTTTTGCCATCAGTGATTTAATTCTTCTGATCATTTCACTTCTGAAGGGAAATTCAAAATGAATAAGAATATGTGACTTAGGGTCCTTTTGTGTTTGACATTATTTAACTATGACTATTCTTGCTAATGAATTCTGAGGATAAAGAATTTCAATTTGTGGACAAGAGTGAAAAGTATGTTTATCATGTTTGTCTCTTTATAAAATATCTTGCAGATTATAATTAAAATGTCCAACTAATAACATAATAAGTTTCTGTTCTTCTATTACACTTATCAGTTAAAAAAACACTTTTAAATATATTTACCAGCAAGAACGATTCACTCTGTCATCTTAGTGATTTTCTAATGAAGTGTTCAGGTTTTGTCAAAATTCCCGTGGGCTCTAGGAACATGTGACAGTAACTATTTTTCTATCAATTTACTAGTATGAAGGAAGTTCTTATAATGCACAAAATTGTGTTATTTCTTTGACTACTCATTTGGCATTTAATAAAAAAACTGCTACTACTTCTTCAGGTAGAGAACTGAGTAAAGCAGATATAGTATTAACTAAAAAATGGACTTTGAACTAGAGGTTTCATATTTCAGTACTCTTATGCAAATCACTTACTATTTTATATTTTAAAAAACTTTATTGCATGCTTAAGTTCCCCCAGTCTTATAGAGATAAGCTAATTATTAGCAGCATAAAACTGATTCAGAATATAAATCGACCCTCCCTACCTACACCAAATCTTTCATTTAAAAAGAAAAAAAAATGAAGAATAAATCTATAATGACATTGGAAAAAAATCTCTTAGTCACAAATGTTGAAAAGAATTAAAGATAGTCCTGGTGGTGACAAAATCTCTCAGCATTTGCTTGTCTGTAAAGGATTCTATTTCTCCTTCACTTATGAAACTTAGTTTGACTGGATATGAAATCCTGGGTTGAAAATTTTTTTCTTTCAGAATGTTGAATATTGGCCCCCAATCTCTTCTGGCTTGTAGAGTTTCTGCTGAGAGATCCACTGTTAGTCTGATGGGCTTCCCTTTGTGGGGAAGCCCTTTCTCTCTGGCTGCCCTTAACATTTTTTCCTTCATTTCAACCTTGGTAAATCTGACAATTATGTGTCTTGTGGTTGCTCTTCTTGGGGAGTATCTTTGTTTTTGTTCTCTGTATTTCTTGAATTTGAATGTTGGCCTGTCTTGCTAGGTTGAGGAAGTTCTCCTGGATAATACCCTGAAGAGTGTTTTCCAGCTTGGTTCCATTCTCCTCATAACCTTCAGGTACACCAATCAAAGGTAGATTTGGTCTTTTCACATAGTCCCGTATTTCTTGGAGGCTTTGTTTGTTTCTTCTTACTCTTTTTTCTCTAAATTTCTCTTCTTGCTTCATTTCATTCACTTGATCTTCAATCACTGATACCCTTTCTTCCACTTGATCGAATCAGCTACTGAAGCTTGCACATGCATCATGTAGTTCTTGGTTTTCAGCTCGTAGCGATGGTTTTCAGCTCCATCAGGTCATTTAAGGTCTTCTCTATGCTGTTTATTCTAGTTAGCCATTAGACTAATCTTTTTTCAAGGTTTATAGCTTCTTTGCAATGGATTCGAACATCCTCCTTTAGCTCGGAGAAGTTTGTTATTACTGATCTTCTGAAGCCTACTTCTGTCAACTCCTCAAAGTCATTCTCCATCCAGCATTGCTCCATTGCTGGCTAAGAGCTGTGACCCTTTGGAGGAGAAGAGGCACTCTGATTTTTAGAATTTTAAGCTTTTCTGCTCTAGTTTCTCCCCATCTTTGTGATTTTATCTACCTTTGGTCTTTGATGATGGTGACCTACAGATGCAGTTTTGGTGTGGATATCCTTTTTTGTTGGTGTTGATGCTATTCCTTTTTGTTTGTTAGTTTTCCTTCTAACAGTCAGGACTCTCAGCTACAGGTCTGTTGGAGTTTGCTGGAGGTCCACTCCAGACACTGTTTTCCTGGGTATCACCAGTGGAGGCTGCAGAACAGCAAATATTGCAGAACAGCAAATGTTGCTGCCTGATCCTTCCTCTTCAAGCTTCTCTCATAAAACAGACTTTAAACCAACAAAACTCAAAAGAGGCAAAGAAGGCCATTACATAATGGTAAAGGGATCAATTCAACAAGAAGAGCTAACTATCCTAAATACATATGCACCCAATGCAGGAGCACCCAGATTCATAAAGCAAGTCCTTAGAGACCTACAAAAAGACTTAGACTCCCACACAATAATAGGGGGAGACTTTAACACCCCACTGTCAACATTAGACAGATCAACGAGACAGAGAGTTAACAAGGATATCCAGGACTTAAACTCAGCTCTGTACCAAGCAGACCTAATAGACATCTACAGGACTCTCCACCCCAATCAACAGAATAAACATTCTTCTCAGCACCACATCGCATTTATTCGAAAATTGACCACATAGTTGGAAGTAAAGCACTCCTTAGTAAATGTAAAAAAACAGAAATTATAACAAACTGTCTCTCAGACCACAGTGCAATCAAATTAGAACTCAGGATTAAGAAACTCATGAAAAACCACACAACTACATGGAAACTTAACAACCTGCTCCTGAATGACTATTGGGTAAACAACAAAATGAAGGCAGAAATAAAGATGTTCTTTGAAACCAATGAGAACAAAGACACAAAATACCAGAATCTCTGGGACATATTTAAAGCAGTGTGTAGAGTGAAATTTATAGCACTAAATGCCCACAAGGGAAAGCAGGAGAGATCTAAAATCAACACCCTAACATCACAATTAAAAGAACTAGAGAAGCAAGAGCAAACACATTCAAAAGCTAGCAGAAGGCAAGAAATAACTAAGATCAGAGCAGAACTGAAGGAGATAGAGACACAAAAAAAAAGCTTCAAAAAACCAATGAATCCAGGAACTGGTTTTTTGAAAAGATCAACAAAATTGATAGACTGCTAGCAAGACTAATAAAGAAGAAAAGAGAGAAGAATCAAATAGATGCAATAAAAAATGATAAAGGGGATATCACCACCAATCCCACAGAAATACAAACTACCATCAGAAAATACTATAAACACCTCTATTGAAATAAACTAGAAAATCTAGAAGAAAAGGATAAATTCCTGGATACACACACCCTTCCAAGACTAAGCCAGGAAGAAGTTGAATCTCTGAATAGACCAATAACAGGCTCTGAAATTGAGGCAATAATTAATAGCCTACAAACCAAAAAAAAGTCCAGGACCAGACAGAATCACAGCCGAATTCCATCAGAGTTACAAGGAGGAGCTGGTACCATTCCGTCTGAAACTATTCCAATCAATAGAAAAAGGTGGAATCCTCCCTAACTCATTTTATGAGGCAAGTATCATTCTGATAACAAAGGCTGGCAGAGACATAACAAAAAAAAAAGAGAATTTTAGACCAATATCCCTGATGAACATCGACGCAAAAATCCTCAATAAAATACTGGCAAACCAAATCCAGCAGCACATCAAAAAGCTTATACACCATGATCAAGTGGGCTTCATGCCTGGGATGCAAGGCTCGTTCAACATATGCAAATCAATAAATGTAATCCAGCATATAAACAGAACCAAACACAAAAACCACATGATTATCTCAATAGATGCAGAAAAGGCCTTTGACAAAATTTAACAACGCTTCTTGCTAAAAACTCTCAACAAATTAGGTATTGATGGGATGTATCTCAAAATAATAAGAGCTACCTATGACAAACCCACAGCCAATATCATACTGAATGGGCAAAAACTGGAAACATTCCCTTTGAAAACTGGCACAAGACAGGGATGCCCTCTCTCACCACTCATATTCAACATAGTGTTGGAAGTTCTGTCCAGGGCAGTCAGGCAGGAGAACGAAATAAAGGGTATTCAATTAGGAAAAGAGGAAGTCAGATTGCCCTGTTTGCAGATGGTGTGATTGTATATCTAGAAAATCCCATCGTCTCAGCCCAAAATCTCCTGAAGCTGATAAGCAACTTCAGCAAAGTCTCAGGACACAAAATCAGTGTGCCCAAATCCCAAGCATTCTTATACACCAATAACAGACAAACAGAGAGCTAAATCATGAGTGAAATCCCATTCACAATTGCTTCAAAGAGAATAAAATACGTAGGAATCCAACTTACAAGGGATATGAAGGACCTCTTCAAGGAGAACTACAAAACCACTGCTCAATGAAATAAAAGAGGATAGAAACAAATGGAAGAACATTCCATGCTCATGGGTAGGAAGAATCAGTATTGTGAAAATGGCCATACTGCCCAAGGTAATTTACTGATTCAATGCCATCTCCATCAAGCTACCAATGACTTTCTTCACAGAATTGGAAAAAACTACTTTAAAGTTCATATGGAACCAAAAAAGAACCTGCATTGCCAAGTCAATCCTAAGCCAAAAGAACAAAGCTGGAGGCATCATGCTACCTGACTTCAAACTATACTACAAGGCTACAGTAACCAAAACAGCATGGTACTGGTACCAAAACAGAGATATAGATCAATGGAACAGAACAGAGCCCTCAGAAATAATGCCGCATATCTACAACTATCTGATCTTTGACAAACCTGACAAAAACAAGAAATGGGGAAAGGATTCCCTATTTAAGAAATGGTGCTGGAAAAACTGGCTAGCCATATGTGGAAAGTTGAAACTGGATCCCTTCCTTACACCTTATACAAAAATTAATTCAAGATAGACTAAAGACTTACATGTTAGACCTAAAACCATAAAAACCCTAGAAGAAAACCTAGGCAATACCATTCAGGACATAGGCATGGGCAAGGACTTCATTTCTAAAACACCAAAAGCAATGGCAACAAAAGCCAAAATTGACAAATGGGATCTCATTAAACTAAAGAGCTTCTGCACAGCAAAAACTACCATCAGAGTGAACAGG
Source organism: Nomascus leucogenys (assembly GCF_006542625.1). NCBI lineage: Eukaryota > Metazoa > Chordata > Mammalia > Primates > Hylobatidae > Nomascus > Nomascus leucogenys. The sequence goes on from NC_044402.1 coordinate 87,647,004, forward strand.
CAACCTACAAAATGGGAGAAAATTTTTGCAATCTACTCATCTGACAAAGGGCTAATATCCAGAATCTACAATGAACTCAAACAAATTTACAAGAAAAAAACAAACAACCCCATCAAAAAGTGGGCAAAGGATATGAACAGACACTTCTCAAAAGAAGACATTTATGCAGCCAAAAGACACATGAAAAAATGCTCATCATCACTGGCCATCAGAGAAATGCAAATCAAAACCACAATGAGATACCATCTCACACCAGTTAGAATGGCGATCATTAAAAAGTCAGGGAACAACAGGTGCTGGAGAGGATGTGGAGAAATAGGAACACTTTTACACTGTTGGTGGGACTTTAAACTAGTTCAACCATTGTGGAAGTCAGTGTGGCAGTTCCTCAGGGATCTAGAACTAGAAATACCATTTGACCCAGCCATCCCATTACTGGATATATACCCAAAGGATTATAAATCATGCTGCTGTAATGACACATGCACTCGTATGTTTATTGCGGCACTATTCACAATAGCAAAGACTTGGAACCAACCCAAATGTCCAACAATGGTAGACTGGATTAAGAAAATGTGGCACATATACACCATGGAATACTATGCAGCCATAAAAAATGATGAGTTCATGTCCTTTGTAGGGACATAGATGAAGCTGGAAACCATCATTCTCAGCAAACTATCGCAAGGACAAAAAACCAAACACCGCATGTTCTCACTCAAAGGTAGGAATTGTTCAATGAGAACACATGGACACAGGAAGGGGAACATCACACACTGGGACCTGTTGTGGGGTTGGAGGACGGGGGAGAGACAGCATTAGGAGATATACCTAATGTAAATGACGATTTAATGGGTGCAGTACACCAACATGGCACATGTATACATATGTAACAAACCTGCACGTTGTGCACATGTACCCTAGGACTTAAAGTATAATAAAAAAATAAATTAAAAGAATTGAAGATAGATATGGATTGATGGAAGAAATCGTAGCCCTAAATTCATAAACTGATGCTTATGTGGGAGAATTTCTACAGCTTTAGGAACAGTTCAGGCATGTCTCAAGTACGGCAATATTTGATAAAGAAGATGTTTCCCAAACAAGAATATTGAATTGCATCTATGTATATGGAGAACACAAGTTAATTACATCCCTTCTTTTTACCAAGTTCCCAACACTTACGTAAAAGTGTTTACTCACAGGCTGAAGCAGAGAGTTTGAGGATTCAGGTTGGAGTGGCCAGACAATTAGTGTTTCAGAAGGAAGAGAAATCCTCAAACCAGAAAATAAGAAATTATGTCAGTTTTTTGATAGAATAGTCAACTTGTCATCCACATCATCGCTAGGGCCATGTTTCTGTAAATAATATCAGTACCCACAAAGAGGGGAATATGCATTCCCAAAATGATATTGAACAAATCAGAATCATCAAATATTTGAAGGAAATAGTAAAGAAGAGAAACATAAGGCTAATTCCCAAGACATGGGAAATTAGCATGAACAAAAAAAAGATATTAAACTATCACATCTATAAAATAAGAATCACTGGAGAGAGATCAGTCATACACTTTAAAAATAAAAAAATCCCGACTGGGCTCAGTAGCTCACACCTGTAATCCCGGCACTTTGGGAGGCCGAGGCAGGCGTATAACTTGGGGTCAGGAGTTCAAGCCCAGCGTGGCCAACATGGTGAAACCCCATCTCTACTAAAAATACAAAAATTAGCCAGGCATGGTGGTGGGCACCTGTAATCCCAACTACTTGGGAGGCTGAGGCAGGAGAATCACTTGAACCTTGGAGGTAGAGGTTGCAGTGATCCAGCATCACGCCACTGCACTCCAGAGCAAGACTAGGTTTCAAAAAAAAAAAATCACTAAAATTAAGGTTTGAAAGAAGGGCTAAAATAAGTACAGTTAAATAAATACAGTTAGTAAGTAAATATTAATTGAAAAACTAAACTGCAGTCATCTGTCAGAATACATTAAAAAGAGGGTAAAAATGAAGTTGAAAGCATGACATAAAAGTTCAGAGACATAGACGACACTTCAAAAAGTTTCAGTGTATACCTCGGAGGAATTTCTGAAGTATGAAACTGAAAAATGGTAGAGAGGAAAAAATTAAATGAATAATACAGTTTTCCAGAACTGAAAAAAAAAAAATGAAAAGACATTAGCTAGGAGTGGGCAGTATGGTGTGGAATGAGGGTTGAGGGAGGAAACAGTATCCTGAGTCGAGTGAGTAAACCAAAGGGCCACACCTAACGAAGCTAAGCATTACTAACAGTTTTCAGAAAAAATGAAACAGGTTTCCTGCAAAAAAATGAAAAACCAAGCTGACATCAGATGTCTCATAAGTCAGACCAATTGTTAGAAGACAACGAAGCAGTATCAACAAAGTACTAAGGCAGACACTATGTTGTGTCTAGTTTCCTACACTCAGGAAAACATTGGCATTTAGGTGAAATGAAGAAAATAGACATATTTTCAGCATTCACCACCCTCAGGCCTTACTTGAGATAATTAGATAAAAATTCACACCAGTAAAATAAGAAAATAAAGACTAAGGATGAAGTAGCATTCATGGAATAATGGTGAACAACAGAGGGAGTAACATTTAAATAGCTGTTACATCTATAGTTATATCTAAGTTACCATTGATGCATGACATTAAAGGAAAATGGTAATAATTATTAACTAAAATTCTGGGTTACAGCATTTGAGTTGTGTGTACAAGTGAATGTGCATAGGTGTTTTGGAGTATTGGGTTTAAAGGCTCACAAAGACTTTTGCTTTATTTAATAGGAAGTCAAAGACTAATTAATGCTAGATTTTTAATAGAAAATACAAGATTAAGTGGGCATAAAAATTTTTGCTTAGCTACCGTTAAGAAAAGAAATCAAATATTTCTAGTTAGGTAAGTGAAAAAATGAAATACTTTCAGCCCATTAGAGGAAAATAAACCACACAAGGTATATGTTATAGAATACACAAAATAGAATGGTTAAAATTAATGCAAATACACTGGTTATTGTATTAGTCCATTTTCACACTGCTATAAAGATACTGCCTGAGACTGGATAATTTATAAACAAAAAAGGTTTAATTGACTCACAGTTCCACATGGTCAGGGAGGCCTAAGGAAACTTACAATCACTACAAAAGACAAAGATGGAAGCAAGGCATGTCTTACAAACCAGTAGCAGGAGAGAGAGAGAGCACAGGGTAACAGAGACTTTTAAAACCTTGAGATCTCATGAGAACTCCCTCACTATCATGAGACCAGCATGGGGGAAACTGCCTCCATGATCCAATCACTCCCATCAGGTCCTTCTCTCAATACATGGGGATTACAATTCAAGATGAGATTTGGGTGAGGACACAGAGCCAAGTCATATATTATGCATCAGAAATGTGAATGTGTTTAATTTCTACAAAATACAATACTCTGAAATGAGATCAAAATACAAACTTGGCTGTACTTTCTTTCTTTTTGACTATACAGTTTGATGATATGGTCTGGCTTTGTGTCCCCACCCATATCTCATCTTGAATTGTAATTCAAATTGTAGTCCCCACGTGTTGAAGAAGGGATTTCATGAAAGGTGATTAGATCATGGAGGCAGTTCCCCCTTGCTGTTCTCATGATAGTGAGTTTTCAGGAGATCTGATGGTTTTATAAGAGGCTTTCCCCCATTTCACTCTGTACTTCTCCTTCCTGCCACCATGTGAAGAAGGATGTGTTTGCTTCCCCTTCCACTATGATTGTAAGTTTCCTGAGGCCTCCCCAGCCATACTGAACTGTGAGTCAATTACGCCTCTTTCCTTTATAAATTACCCAGTCTTAGGCATGTCTCTGGTAGCAGCATGAGAACAGACTAATACAGTTGGAATAGCCTAGAAAACTATCTTTTAATACCTATCACCCTACCCTATTGCCTTCATAAAAGTTCTGGGCCTCAGGGAAACAGAATGAGAGATGTCTTTGTCTGTTTTGTGTTCCTGTAACAGAATACCTGAGACTGATTATTTTATAAAGAAAAGAGGTTTATTTGGCTCATAATTCTGGTGGCTGGAAAGTTCAATATGGGCATCTGCATCTGGTGAAGGGCCTCTTACTGCTTCAACTCATGGTGGACAATGGAAAGGGAGCTGGTATGTGCAAAGAAATCACGTAGTGAAAAACAAGAGAGAGAAACCAAGGAGTCAGACTCTTTTTAACAACCTGCTCTCTTGGGAAGTAACCTATTCCTGAGAGAGTGAGAACTCACCCTCTTAGGAGGGCATGAATCTACTCATGAGGAATCCATCCCTATGACACAAACACCTCTCACTAGCTACTCCTCAGTGCTGCCACATTGGAGATCAAATTTCAACATGGGTTTTGACTTTTGACAGGGGCAAACCAAACCATAACAAGTGACAAGCTTTGATTTTTGCATATTAACAAGGTAATTGGGGCAATATGTGATGGGGAGGGTTAAAGAAAAGGGGCAGTTGAAATGCTCTGGAGATTCTACTTTTGATGCATTTAAATATGTCATAAGTTACTGCTTCACACATAGTCCAGCTGACACAGTATTTGATGCATAATGGCAATACTGAAGAATGTATACAGATCTTACTTTAAAAAATTGCATGTAAATAATTCTATTTAAATGCTATGGGGGAAGAGTAAGCTATGTGTGCTACAACATCGTATAAAAAGAGGACTAGAATAACCTGTAGGGTAAGGAAATTTCCCTAGAGGACCTAATTTTAAATAGTGTCTCCATGATTAACAAGCATTGACTCAGGGAAATAGTAGTTGAAGAAGAGGGGAGAGTATTCCATGAAAAGGAACAGGAGGTGGAAGAAACATCATTCTGGGACTGAAAAATTACCAATATGACTGTCACGTGAAAAAAAGGGAAGGGGCATGAGATCAGAGTACATATTAACCTGGTGCAAAAGTCATTGCGGTTTATGCCATTACTTTTATTGTAAAAGCAAATGCAAATTATTTGGTTGGTGTAAAGCAATGACTTTTGCACCAACCTAACAGATATGCAGAGTTTGGGTTAAGGATTTTTTAAAACCTCTATTCTTAGAGAAATAATAAGTCATTGTTAGTTTTAAAGCAGGAGAGAGGTGACAGTAATAGAATTTGTCTGTAAAAGAATACTCTAATATCTATGTAGAGAATGGATAGTTCAGATGATATGTCTGTGGGATGACTAGTAGTCCAGGTAAGAGTTAATGGTGATTTGGACTAGGATGCTGGTTAATGAGATGGAAAGTGGGCAAATTAGAAAATTGAATCAATAGGAATTAGTGATGCAGAATGTAAGTATGCTAGTTTTCTTTTGCTGTATAACAAATTACCATAAATTTAACAACTTAAAACAACACCCATTTATTTCCAGCAATGTGGCTGGAATCTCTAGGTATCATTAGGCTGAAAGCAGAAATTTGTCTTGTGTCTTCATCTATAAGCTCTGGGGAAAAACCCATTTCCAAGCTCATTAACATTGTTGGTGGAACAACTTTTGAATTGTAAATTTGAGGTCTCTGTTGTCTTCCTACCTGTCAGCAGGGGGCTGCTCTCAATAACTAGATAGTATGTGCATTACTTGTCACATGACCTCCTTTATCTTCAAAGACAGCATCACAGAATCTCCCTCTTATTGAATCTGTATTAGTCAATTTTCATGCTGCTGAAAAAGACATAGCAGAGACTGGGCAATTTGCAAAAGAGGTTTGCTTTTTAAAACCGTCAAATCTCATGAGACTTATTCACTATCATGAGAACAGCAGGGGAAAGACCTGCCCCCATGATTCAGTTACCTCCACCGGGTCCCTTCTACAACATGTGGGAATTTAAGATGAGATTTGGGTGGGGACACAGCCAAATCATATCATTCCACTCCCGGCCCCTCCCAAATCTCATGTCCTCACATTTCAACAGCAATCATGCTTTTTCAACAGTCCCCCAAAGTCTTAACTCATTTCAGTATTAACAAAAGTCCACAGTCCAAAGTCTCATCTGACACAGGGCAAGTCCCTTCCACCTATGAGCCTGTAAAATCAAAAGCAAGTTAGTTGCTTTCTAGATACACTACTGACAATATATCATGTCAATCTTTCCCCCATTCTTTCTAAAGGACATCTACAGCCTTTGACAAGGGTAACTGTGCACTGGGGAAAGGGAAATGATCAGACATTTTGGGGACTACTGGATACTGGCTCTGAGCTGACGTTGATTCCAGGGGACCCAAAATGTCATAGTGGTCCTCCAGTTAAAGTGGGGGCTTATGGAGGTCAGGTAATTAATGGAGTTTTATCTCAGATCTGACTTACAGTGGATCCAGTGGGTTCATGGACTCATCCTGTGGTAATTTCCCCAGTGCCAGAATGCATAATTGGCATAGACATTGACTTAGCAGATGGCAGAACCCCTACATTGGCTCCCTGACTGGTAGGGTGAGGGCTATTATGTTGGAAAAGACCAAATGGAAGCCATTAGAGCTGCCTCTACCTAGAAAACTAGTAAATCAAAAACAATATTGCATCTCTGGAGGGATTGCAGAGATTAGTGCCACCATTAAGAACTCGAAAGACACAGGGGTGGTGATTCCCACCACATCCCCATTCAACTCTCCCATTTTGCTGGTGCAGAAGAAAGATGAATCTTGGAGAATGACAGTGGATTTTGGTGACTCCAGTTACAGCTGCTGTACCAAACTTGCTTTCATTGCTTGAGCAAATTAACACATCTCTTGGCACCTGGTATACAGCCACTGGCTTGGCAAATGCCTTTTTTTTTCCATTTCTGTCCATAAGGCTCAACAGAAGCAATTTGCCGCAGCTGGCAAGGCCAGCAGTATATGTTTACTGTTCAACCTCAGGGGTATATCAATTCTCTGGCTTTGTGTTGTAATCTTATTCAGAGAGAACTTGATCACTTTTTGCTTCTACAAGATATCGCACTGGTCTGTTACATTGATGACATTATGCTAATGGGATTCTGTGAGCAAGAAGTAGCAAACACACTGAACCTACTTGTGAGACATTTGTGTGTCAGAGAATAGAAAATAAATTGAATTAAAATTCAGGGACCTTCTACCTCAGTAAAATTTCTAGGTGTCCAGTGGTATGGGGCTGTTGAGATAGTCCTTTTAAGGTGAAGGATAAGTTGCTGCATTTGGCCTCTCCTACAACCAAGAAAAAGACACAATGCCTAGTGGGCCTATTTGCATTCTGGAGGCAATACATTCCTCATTTGGGTGTGTTACTCAAGCCCATTTATCAAGTGATCCAAAAGGCTGCCAGTTTTGAGTGGGGTCCAAAACCGGAGAAAGCTCTGCAGCAGGTCCAGGCTGCTGTGCAAGCTGCTCTGTCACTTGGGCTCTATGACCCAGAGTGGTGGCTGAGATGTCAATGGCAGATAAGGGTGCTGTTTGGAGCCTTTGGCAGGTCCCCATAGGTGAATCCTAATAGAGGCCTCTAGGATTTTGGAGCAAGGACCTACCATCTTCTGCAGATAACTACTCTCCTTTTGAGAGGCAGCTCTTGGCCTGTTACTGGGCTTTAGTGGAAACTGAACGTTTGACTATGTGTCATCAAGTCTCCATGTGACCTGAACTGCCTATCATGAACTAGGTGTTTTCTGACCCATCTAGCCCTAAAGCGGGGCATGCACAGAAGCAGTCTATCATCAAATGGAAGTGGTATATATATGTGTCTGGGCTTGAGCAGGTCCTGAGGGGACCTATTATTTTTGTCCCTCTATTATTTCTGTCCCTCTAGAGAACCCTGATTAATTAGATAACCTAATTTTGGAACTAATCTCCCATCATATTCAAAGGTCTCTCATAGTCAGGGAGAGAACATTATAAAAGGGTCTAGATCATTGGGGCATTTTAGAATTCTTGCTACTATAAGGATACCCTGGTAGATGACGGTGCCATTTCCTGAGATTTAGTTTGATAGCATGAGGTAGTTTTGAAAATTACTGATTCTGAAAATTCTTGTAAAAGGAGCATCCAAGTGGGGATATTGATCTAAATATGTGAATCAAGTGTTCCGAGTTCTAAGAATGCCAGTGTGCATTATGAATTTTCAAATGTGTACCACATTTTTCAAACACATTTCATAAAAAAAATTGATTGCACAAAGCATTAAAGGACTAGTGCTATATGTGAAAAAATCCCTTAGAATATAATTCAGAAGAAAGAAGATAAAGTAATCAACTCGGGGCATCCGAAGATTATTTTCTCACCTGTAAAGAAAATGAAGCAGAGATGTTACAGAGTTACAAGAAGTTTGCAAGAATACTGTACTATTCAGTATATTCAGTAAAAAATAAAAAAAAAAACTTAGAAAGTGAGAATATCCTCAAGGAGCTGTCTTTTGCACTATCTTGGCTCATTAAAGTGATCATATTTTCAAAATTTATTTCCCTAAACCAGTTTAAATACAGTGAATGTTTTATGAGACTATAGAGTGAAAAAGATTTCTGGTTTTTTTTTTAGGAAGCTAATATTTTGTTATTTGCTATGGCCTTTAGTATAATTGTTTATGATTTATGAAAATATGCTGAAGTGACAACAGAAGAAAAATCCTAACGAATAAGTTCTATTAATTTATAAGAAACGTGTGAGGTGTTATATGGAACAAAATAAACCAAGCAAGAATAAATGAGACCCCCAGGATCTATTTTATTCTCTTCAAACACATAAATTTCCTACAGGGAAGAAAAAGAGAATATACAGAGAAGAAGGAGAGAATGTTCCAGCAGCATTGAAGCAACACCAGCTTTTGTGAGGGTAAGCCTTGGTAGTTCATGGGGAGGCACACTGCATGATTTTGCCTCTTTAACATAACTGCATACAAATAATAGAACCTCATAGTGAAAGTGCACCCCCTATGAGAATGCATACAGGGAAGGAAAAAAAGAACAAGTTCTCAGCCCCCAAAACAAATAAAATAATTGCTTGAGTTAAAATTAGCTGAAGTCAGTTCACATTCAGTAATGGTAAATCCAACAAATATTTCTTGTATAATTTTTCTACTCTTTTTTATGAAAAAAATAAGCCCTTATATTTGTATAAGCATACTTTATTTTCTCTGTTATGTTATAAACTCTAAACAAGCAAGTACAGAAAAAAAATACATCTTTTGTAACTCTGCTTTTTTTTTAAATGCCTAAGCATGAGAAATGGTAACATTTTCAAAACATTATATTAGGTAACAGCACTTTCGTAACAAAATTCTAAAAAGGTAAATAAGTTTACAAAGTTATTTTTCAAAATTTTGTGATTCTGGGCCCATAGACGACTATTCTCATATTTCATTAATGTATTATATATAAATAGAATTGACAATGACTTTTTTGAATGAAGTATTCTATATCTGCATAAGTACCCCTGGCAGCTTCTACCAATGTTAAGGGAAGTGATGACATTGACTAATTTTCATTTTATGGAACGAAATGTTGAATCAAGCAATAAAATTCCTGAAAACAGTTTTGATTGTTGTTTTAATAAGTGCCTTAACAGTTGAATTGGTGATTTTATATATTGATAAGTTGTGACAAGTAACATGGGCTGAGACTCTTCCCCAATAATTTAATAATTTAAGCTGTATTATTCCTGCTAATATTGACCTGGGCAAGAAAAAAGTTACAAAATGAAAAAAATCTCTGGGGCCTAGGTTTTTTCATACTTCAAATGGAGATCACAGAGCTGTTATAAGAAATAAATGAAATAGTGCATGAGTATAATCAGGAATATAGTGATGTACAATAATAATTATCATTATAAACCAATATTTTCTCCTCAATGTGGCATGCTTTTTATCCTACACACTTCCTGGTGATCACATATAAGTCTAATTACTGTACATATTTTGATAATACTCAAACCAAACCATCTGCAATCTAGATCTCTTCTAAGATTTAGACTCATTTTTCATTTCTTTATGAATACATATTATTTTGGCTAGGAAATAAAATGAACGTTAGCAATAAGGTTGGGTTTTTTGTTGGTGGTGGTGGTTAGAAAAAGAGCCTCAACCCATCTTATTTACTGGATCCAAGGTTTCATAGAATGTTTGTGTATCTTACTCAAGGGCAACAGAACCTAACTCTTCATTCCTCCATGCTGTATTGTTTGGCATTCACTATAAACTTTTTTTTTTTAATGCTAGAGAACTCAAGTCCTCTGACTCTATTTTCTTCATCCATTATATACAGTCTGTCACTGTGAATTGTTCATGGTTCTGCATGTGGTTTTTGCTGGTATAACCAAGAAAATCTCAAGATTTTTATACAATTTGTTACAAAACAACTCTTTTATTGGGCTTGGAATTACTGAGCTATGAGACTGGAGCTCTTATTTCCACTTTGTCACCACAGGAGACGAAAATGCCTAAAAATAGAGCTCAATTGGGAGAAGAACAGCTGGCACACAGAAGCTGGGGATAGCATAATGGCATCATTTGTGCCTCTTATCAATTTGTGCTTATATCTGGGCTTTTTATTTCTTCTGTTTGTGGCGTTCTGGGTTGAAATCCCTGTCACTTGAAACTGAGGGATTCCTTACTCAATCACATGATTTTCTATCTCTAACATTTCCACCTTAGTTCAGATTTCCATTTCTCTCTTGGATTGCTCCAAAGCCCTACAACTGATTTCTCCTGCTGTAAGTATTAGCATTTTTCTGTCAGTTCTCAACTCCACAGAGCTCTCAGAATGACTTACCTAAAATACAGATCTGACTATGCCATGTCCCTGCTAAAAATATATTTTCTGACCACAGTGTAAAGAATAGTATCTTTAACATTGAGTGTAAAGCCTTATGAGATGAAGCCCCCTACCTAACTCTACAACCTAATTTATCATTTTTCCCTCTTAATATTTGTGTATCAGCAGCACTGAACAGCTAGTGTATTTCTCTTACAAACACACTGCAGTGTTTTTCAATACCTCCACTTTACTCAAGTTCTGTTGCCTAGAATACACTTTCATTTTTCGTGTCATGGAGTTTAACTACTACTATTCATTCCCCTATGCACCAAACCTAGGTGAGGTGTCCTTAACCTGTGTTTTAGAGTCCGATAGTCGTTTTTATCATTATATTTACCATATTATATTGAATGGATTTGGTCATCTCTAATCAATGCCCCACCTTCGTGTTATCCAACCCACACATGCAACCATGTCTTTTTAAATTTTTTTTTGAATCCCTAGCACCTTAAGAAGTTCCTGGAAAATAATGCCCAGTAAATGTTTATTGTACAAATAAATGTACAGGAAAACACTACCTTGCTACTTGGCTCTTTGTTTAATTCTTCAGAAGAGGATTAAGTGTGCTGCCCCAGTTTGACAGAAGTTGAATTTGTATTTCAACTTCGAAACCAAGTTTACATTAATCTTCCATTTCAGAAGAATATTTCGTTGCCATTCATCAATTAAAGTCAAATTGATACTTCTGTTTTCAATTGAGCTAATGTATTGCATTAAATTTTCCTAACTTCATTACAGCTTACTGACAGCCTAATGACTGCAGTACATTTCAATTTTGCAAGAACAGAGAGTGCAGGAACCCATTCTAAATTTTTATTTGATAATCTTTACCTCTCTCCATATGGTCACAAGAGCTTCTTTTTTTTCCCCCTGTTGCTCCAGTTGGGATTTTCACCCCTTCTCTCTTTCCATTTCCACTTCCACCTTTTGTACATAGCAAAAGTCAATGATGTCCTACCTCCCCAATTCTTCCAAACCCTATCCATAAGACAGCCAGTCCTTATTCTTTAGCTCAGCATTATTTCAGCACATTCTAGATTAGGGTCTGATAACAAACGACTGGCTGGACTTCTAGATAAGAGGAAAGAGGAAGGAATCCCACGTGGTGGTGTCTCTCTGGTACCAGCCTTTTGTCGAGTGCCACAGTAACCCTACTTTAGTGCCAGAGCCACAGAGAGCATCTTCAGCACCACTCTATTGCTTTACATTCTGATTCTTAGAGGATTATAGATAAATAGGACTCTTAAACTGAAATCAAAACATTACTCTTTTCTTTTTTTCCCTTTCTTATTGACATGCTAGAAACTTAGTCCAGAATATCTAAATGTAAGAAAAATGAAACTTCTCTTACTTCTCTGCCTTTCTGTAATTGTTGCCATCTTCTCTCCTTTCCATCACATTCAAAAGCTGTCAAAGCATCGACTACTGTCTTCTATTTCTTTCATTCATTCTTTTATTATTTTTATTATGAGATACAGCCTACATAAAAAAGAGCTTAGAAAATATATATGTTTATTTGGAAGAATAATGATAAAGAAAACACCCTTGTAATCACCACTGAAGTCAACAATAAGACATTACCAACATCTTGGAAGCTCCCCAGATGCTGCTGTATAATCCCAAAGTCTACTTTCCCTCTTAAAGAAGTTATCCAGAAGTATGACTTTTAAAATAATAATCCTGTTACTTTTCTTTACAGTTTTATCACCTTATACAGAGCCCTAAAATATATGATTTAATTTTGCCTATTTCGCAACTTTATACATATGCTTCATGGACTACATATGTTTCTTTCACTCCATATAATGTTCATGATATTTGATTTGCCCTATATAGCTCTATTTATTTATTTTTATTGCTATCTATATTGCTGCTGATGGACAAGATGAATGGTCTTGTGTATGTTTCCTGCTTCATGTACAAGAGTTTCCCTTGATTATATACCTAAGATGGAATTATTGATGTGCATCTGCAACTTTAGTAGATAAAGCCAAACTGTTTTCTGAACTCATTGTGTAAATTTACAATCCCTCTCTTAGTCTATAAGAGTTACTACTGCTCCAAATCTTTACCAATATTACTTATTGTCAGATTTTATAAGTTTTGTAAACCAGGGGGTCTACAAAAGTTGAAAACTATCTTAATGGTTATCTAAATGTACTATTCTTACTTCTCACCCCCTCCCCCATCTTTTGATATTAAAGCAAAATACACAGAGAATAAAGGACACAAAGCTGGTGTAGTGGATTGAATGGTAGCCTCCCAAGTGATATGTCCACCAGAACCTGTGAATATGATCTTGTTTGGAAGAAGAGTCTTTGCAGATGCAATTAAGATAACGATGCCATGAAGAGATTACCCAGGATTATCATGAGCCATAAATCTGATGACAAGTGATTTTATAAGAGAAGAGCAGGGAAAAGGACACACAGGAGAAAAGGCCATGAGAAAACAGAAGCAAAAACCTGCATTATGCAGCCCCAAGCCAAGGAAAATCTGGAGTCACCAGATGAGGAAAGATTCTCTTCTAGAGACTTCAGAAGGAGTGCGACCCTCCCAATACTTTGGTTTTGAACTTCTGTCCTCCAGAACTATGACAGAAAAAATTTCTGCTATTTTAAGCCACCAAATAGTAATTTCTATGATAACCCTGAGAAACTAATACAACTACTTAGTGTCTGAGAACTAGAACACCATTCTAAAATATCTAGTTGATGACTTTACTCATTACAAGACAGCATGCCCCTTTTTCTCACTCCACATTCTTTATTCTAGCAGTTGTAACAAAACAAAGACAGGTAATAAGCAATGTTAATTCCATCTGCAACCTTAATTCCCCTTTGCCATGTAGCCTATGTCAGGTGAGCAAGCATTACCCCTGGAGCTCCACCTCCTGTCAGATTAGCAGTGACAATGGATTCTCATAGAAGCGTGAACCATATTGTAAGCTGCACATGCAAAAGATATAGTTTGCGCAGTCTTTATCAGAATCTAACTAATGCCTGATGATCTGAGATGGAATAGTTTCATCCTGAAACCATTCATCCCCACCCCCAACCCTCATCCATGGAAAACATTGCCTTCCACTGAACTGGTTGCTGGTGCCAAAAGGGTTGGGGACTGCTGGCCTAACACAGTCACAGGTTTTGGAGATTAGGATGTGGACATCTGCAGGAGATCATTATTCTATTTACTACACTGTGAATCTCTTTTATATTTCAACAAGGTAAGGAAGGAGATGCAGGTCATACCTAGAAGAGGTAATGATAATGGAAACAGATAAAGTTGGATAAATCACAAAGTTGGATGAACCATTAAGCCTGGGACTATGGACTCTGGCAAGAAGCCTCACTCACCGCCCCCCCAACTCCCAACCCTGCTCTCTCTGTGACCTCGCTCCTTCCTGATTCATATTCCAGGCTGCTGGACTTCCTGTCCTGCTACATAATATCTGCCACCTAAGTTTAAAATAGTCTTTGATCTCACTAATTAATTCCATGAAAATTGACCTTGAAAAAAATCTTTTCTATAAATTCATTTATCAAAAATGAATAAAAGAAAACAAAATTACTTGTGTATATTTTATATTACTTCTCTAAATATATATCTTGTACTTTCCTATTTCAAGTAATTATTTCAAAGTATTTTATTCAAATATGGGTACATAGAGTGCTTTTGTAATTGCACTTAATTTGTTTCTTGATAAATTTCTCCTCATCAAATAAACAGAAAATTAACATATTCTGAATTCTATCACTATACTGTTACCACCTCTGTGAACAGGAATAATTAGCGAACATTTTACCTACATTTTTTTGCCTTTTGAGACATGAAGAATTAAATTATGTTACTAGATACTGAATTCATAGGTCTGAGATCTAAAAATGTCTGAAGAAGAATGTGTTCAAATTAATGCCTCCTGAAAAGGTATTTAGACATTATGGATTTTTCCGTTTATTGCAATTATATACAAGTTGGCTGGGCATGGTGTCTCATGCCTGTATACTCAGCACTTTGTGAGGCCGAGGTGGATGGATCACCTGAGGTCAGGAGCTCGAGACCAGCCTGACCAATATGGTGAAACTCCATCTCTACTAAAAATACTAAAATTAGCCAGGTGTGGTGGCTGGAGCCAAGTAGTGCCAGCTACTTGGGAGGCTGAGACAGGAGAATTGATTGAACCTGGGAGGCAGAGGTTGCAGTGAGCCGAGATGGCACCACTGCACTCCAGCCTGGGTGACAGAGACTCCGTCTAAATATATGTATATATATATATGTAAGTTGTGAGTGGAATGTGCATGGACTTAAGAACATTCACATGTGAGAAGAAATTAAGTTTCCGTAGGTGATGGGAAGCAGTCTTTGTTGACTAATCTCCTACCATTACCATCATTCTTTTCTGCAGAAATGATAACTATACTTTAGGAAATGATGATGTGTAAATGGATCATCCCTCCTCCCTTCTCATGAATTAGGGAGAAGTTACACAATGAACCTATTTGCACTGATGCACTAGAAGCAAACTTTAGGTACCCTGGCCTCTCTGGAACTGGGAGGCTTATACACTGATATTAGAGAGATGAAAGACTTGTGATTGCCAGGAAACCACTATTTTCTCCCACCTGCTCATATCCTTGCCCCAACTCTCCCCCAAAACTGTGAGGAGACAGGTCTGAATATCTCTCAGATGAGTGAAAGATGCTCAGCTTGGCTTAAGAGACCTAAGATCTTAAGCCGTCCCTTACTGCTATCAGACTGAAGACAAGTGATAAGGAATATGTTGATAACTGGTATTTGAATGGCTCTAATGTTACATGCGTTTCATTATCTATTCATTTTTTCTTTAAGATGCATAATGAACTGTTTTAGTAAATGGAACCGTTTGAAAGAGAAAGGCATTTGTAAGGAAACATTGAGAATATATTATTAGAACATGTTTCTTTCTCCATTAGTTCATATTACATGGGTTTACATTATATGCATTTTAAATAAAATATGTTAAGATAAATGAAAATAGTTATATTTAGGCTTTTAGTATATTATACATATAAAATATTCTGTAATAAAACTTATTTTGACATTATATAGATTTAATTTTGTTTGATCACAAATTACTATTTGTTACATTGTTTACAAAGAAAACAGTGTGCAAAGTTTTGTATTAATTTTAGTTAAGTGCATTTAACTTAATTTTAGTTGTGCATTTTTTAATATGACCTGTTTTTAAATTGGGAACTATACCCTAGTTAATAAATTAACTTTTCAGTGGAGCTGATTATTTATATTGTTTACTGATTAATGTTTTTAATTAGTAGAACTTATTTTTTAGAGCAATTTTAGGTTTACAGAAAATTTAGCAGATCATATAGAGTTCCCATATACTCATTCTCCCTCACTCACAGCTTCTTCTATTATTAATGTCTTGCATTCTGTGGTACATTTCTTGCAGTTAATCAACATACTGAAATACTGTATTAACTAAAATCCATAGTTTATATTAGGGTTCACTCTTTGTGTTGTGCAGTCATATGGATTTTGACAAGTGTATAATGTCACATAACCACCTTTACAGTATCTTGTAGGCTAGTTTCACTGTCCTAGAAATCCCCTGTGTTTTACCTATTTATGTCTCTTCTCCCAACTTGAACCTCTGGCAACCAATGATCTTTTTTACTGTCTCTGTAGTTTTGCCTTTTCCTGCAGGTCACATAGTTGGAATCAAACAAGACATAGCCTTCTCAGACTGGTTTCTTTTATTTAGCAATGGACACTTAAAGTTCCTCCATATTTTTGAGACTTGATAAGTCATTTCTTTATATTGCTGAATAATATTCCATTGTCTGAATGTACCACAATTTTTTTATCCATTTGCCTTTTTGAGGGACATCTTTGTTGCTTCCAGTTTTTGGCAATACAGCCTCTATAAAAATTCATGTGCAGGTTTTTCTGTGGATATGGCTTTTAACTCATTTGGGTAGATATCTAGGAAAGCAATTGCTGGGTTCTATGGTAAGACTATGTTTAGCTTTGTAAGCAACTAATTTTCTATAAAGAAAACTAGTTTTCATAGAAAAGCAGCAAATATACCTTTTGTTTTTAAATATATTAAACCTGAGGGGAGTGGCTTTAAAACCCTACATATTTTACGTAATCTTTTTTCATTATTTCTGTTTTTATAAAATTTCTTTTTCCCAATCCTGGTGTACTATGCACCAGGCTGGCCTAAAGGAGAGGCCTTCTTTGCTTTCTATCTATAAATTTAATTTTTTTTTGACAAATTGATATACACATGAGTTTTGACAGAAATAGAATTGCCTTGATAACTCTTCAAATGTAAGTTTAATGAGGTAAGAAATCAATAAAGATTATTTGAAATCTCAATAGAAATTCAACTATAAAAGACAAAATAGTTTAGATAAATATATAAAGGGGAAAAGTTGAAAATGTTAAGAATACCACATATTCAACATGCAGAAAGAGTCTGTCATTGAACAATGCCTCCTGGAGAGAGCAACAATTTTTAAAAAACAGTGAACGGCATATTATTGCAAACTTTGTTTCCCACAATTTATGTTCTTTTCCTAAACTGATAAAATATAATACAGTGCCCCAAATAATATTCATTTATCAAAACCACTTGATAAATATCTCTATTGTTTCTTGGAAAACTATATAGGAAAACACCCTACATTCTGCTTAATAAATTTCCTTAGTAAAACAACATATTCTACTCAATATTTCTAAAATTAATTCCTAAACAAGGTGTTATATCTCTAATATCCCTAAACATGGTTTCATTAGCTAGCCAGGGTAACAGGTTGAAACCACACTAATGTGTCCCAGAAGACCTTGTTGTTTTGTGTCCAGTGAAAAAGAGTCATGGCAGTATTGTGTTCTGTAATATAATTAGTGAGTTTCTATATTAAAAATAAGCAAATTTCAAACAAATGATTTAGTCCTTGAGATATATGAAAAAAATGTAAAACTTTCTTAAACTCATGCTTTCTGAAATCATTCCAATCTCATTTTTCTCTCAAGCTCCTCAGTCATGTTCTACCAACAGAATTATTAATCTTTCTGATGTTTCTACCAGACAATCCTCTTTGATGAAACATTTTTTAAATAATCATATGAAGACGTTAAAAAATTTGTTACAGGGCCAGGCGCAGTGGCTCACGCTTGTAATCCCAGCACTTTGGGAGGCCGAGGCGGGCGGATCACGAGGTCAGGAGATCGAGACCACGGTGAAACCCCGTCTCTACTAAAAATACAAAAAAATTAGCCGGGCGTGGTGGCGGGCGCCTGTAGTCCCAGCTACTGGGAGAGGGTGAGGCAGGAGAATGGCGTGAACCCGGGAGGCGGAGCTTGCAGTGAGCCGAGATTGCGCCACTGCACTCCAGCCTGGGCGACAGAGTGAGACTCCGTCTCAAAAAAAAAAAAAAAAAAAAAATTGTTACAGGAAAACAAAACTATTGTTTTATTTTTCTAATAAATATGTAATATATTAGTAAAATGCAGTACTACATATTTTTAGATACAAATAGCTATAAATTATCCATATTTCCAAGAAAGCAAATGATGACAATTCCTACATAAATTATTTTATTCACTGTTTAATCCATCATTAGGTTTGATAACACTTTGAAATAAAGTTTGTAAACAGTATGGGAGATAAAAAGATTCTCTAAAGACTGTTTTCAAGTTCCCCCTTTTAATACAATATTCTTTACTATACATATTTATTATGAGTTAAGAGAAGAAATAGTTTTAAATTAAAAAGAATGACAAATGTCTTTACATTATTCTTTTAGCAATTTCCCATTTTGTAGCAAAAAAACTATAACCCTTCAAATTTAGCTGCAGAAAAAAATCCACACATTCTGTTCCACATTTATCTAATTTTATTCAAAGATGACTGCCTACTTGGGTTATACGTGGTGAAGATTTGAGGAATAAGGGATAGATTAGAAAGAAATAAACAAAAAGATATAATTTCTCCATTCTCCTCTTAGTAATAGCCAGTAAATATCTGAGAGAATTGCAAAAAATACAAACTCAATTTTCATTGAAATTAGTGATTGCAATAACAGTTGTCCATATTTAAGCATTCCACCAGACCATGATATTTTAAGCATTGAAAAATGTATTTTTGTTGGTGTAGTAACATTATTTTGTCAATTAAAGTTTGGTTTCTAAATAATTTACATCTGTAGCTCAAGACCAATTATTTTGTTATTTGTAAAATAATGGGCAGTTTCAACCCAGAGAGGTGTGTGCTTTGTAGAATTGCAGTAAGCAACTATGTTATATTATGGCAAGTTTAAATTGCAATATAATTATTATTCTCATTCAAATATTTTCTAAACACATGGAATATGATAATATAGTATTACAAGTTATACATTTAACATTTATATCAGAACTTTTACCTGTATATGAAGAACTTAAGATGAACAAAAATAAATACTTTTGTTGAAGCAAAGTTTAGAGGTTCTGTCAGTAAATATATTGTAGTCTGTGTCTGCTATGATTTGGTCAGGAAAATGGAAACCTCTCCAAATATTTCAATCAGTAAGTGATTTAAAATAGAAAATTGGAAATGAATAAAAGTACTGGAAGACTATCGGTACAAATCTCAGGAAGGCCAGAATGGGTCCAGATAATACAGGAATAGCAGGAAGAAACCTAAATGGTCTATATCAACTGTTGATACCATTGAATTATTTGCAGAATTAGAGATATTTTGTGAAAGGATTCTCAGATATCACTGGCAATATCTCATATTTGCATCTTCATATATTGGCCTACACTTCTTCAAATGCAAAAATGGCTTCTGCCTCGCTTTTCTTTCCAAATTTTGCATAACTGCTTCTCGCTGGAAAAATCTATTCTGGAATCATGCTACTAATCATTATGAGAAATACGGTTTCAAGGCTTCTGGCTCTTATAATAGAGGAGAGAGTATAAATAGTGAAATTGTTACTGACTGCTGGCACACAGTTCATCTTTCTTTAAAATGTTCATAAAGATGTGTCCCAAATTGTCAAATATAAGAATTATTTGAAAATGAAAAAGTCAGCAGAAATTACTTGTAAATAATCTTAAACCATCTCATTTTCCTTCCCCCTTTATTCTCTTTAATCTTCATAGTACTTTCGTTCTTAACTCTCCCATACTTTGCTTATTCTCATCTTACTTCTACAGTTTTAGCAAAGTTTTTCAGGTAAATGGTGTTGGAGAATACTGAGCCAAGTTAGATGAAAATTCCTAAACCAAATTTGGAGTGTGGCTTTATGGAGAGTAGGGGGTCAAGGTGATGGCCAAGAATGGGTGGCCAGTTCTTAAATTTAACAAGCTGAAATATTTTTCCACAAATGAATCCTGGACAGGTCGCAGGGAAATCCATTTCATTGTCACTGGCTACTTGAGTGGAGTTTGAGCAACAGTGCTGGTCAGAGTGGCGCTCAGGGCATCCTGGTCAAGCAGGAAGCACAGGTCTGTTGGGAACAGAGTACACCAGATCACCAAGGCCACAGCACATAGTCTATATCTTGATGATCTGCATGCTTTGGACCCAACAGACCTTTCTTTCCTGCTCCTTAGGCCAATGGTTTTTTTTTTTTAAACCCATTTAGTTTACCAATATATTTTTACTGATTTAATTTTATTTGATGATAGAATATATTTATACCTTTATTTGTTAGAAATGTATTGCTTATTTAGTTTTACTTATTTCTTTACAAATTCTGAACAGATTTTTAAGTAAAATGTGCCAGTATTAACACTGATATTTTGGTCTAACCTGAAATAAAGTCTGACATTCATATGATATTGCCATTTGACTCACATTGCAATTACTAGACAAAACCAAGTCCTGTCTGTAACCCTAAATTGCAAATGCAGTACACTCAAAACACATTAGAAAATATAGCTGAATATGATGCCCCAACTGAAGGTTTACAACAAATTCTGCAAAGCAAATTTCTCCCTAGTATGAGGCTTATACTCTGCAACAAAACTGACAATATCATGTTTTGGATAATGGGAATAGAAAAGTAAGAACAGATGAAGTTAGGAGCTTCTCAACTCTACTTTGGCCCAAAGGAAGCAGGATAAAATAAAATAAATGAGGATTCACATAGATTAGATATGTTTGCAATCTGGGGAAGAGAAATGGGCTCTGCTCTGTGAACTGCTGTCTAGAAGCCAACCTCTGCTGGCTGGGAAAAATAAATGCAAAATGATTTGTTCTCACACACAACTGCTCAGAGAACAGTCTGCATTTAAATAAAACAAATGAAATGAAAAAAAACTAAGTGAATTAAGGATTCTAACCTGGGAGATAAAAAAAGAACTACAATATAAATTTGAAGAAAGTATAAATAAATAATAATTATAAAATATTAACATAATGAAACAATGAAAAAATGTCCAAAATAATAAATACACTAAAGAAGAAATTTTTGGCAAAAGAGATAATAAAGTAGACGGACATTTAACTAATTTAGTTCAAAAGTATTTGGAAAGCTGTTGAGGGTAAAGCAAAAACTACCAAAATAAGAAATGAAAATGAATAGCAAGATTAGTTGGCTCAACCCTATGCAAACAGAATTGAGATTATGATTAGTATTTACCATCCATATTTTGTTCATTATCTACTAAAGAAATAGATTAGTATTTCATCATTATTATGATGCTCTCTGTAGATTTTTAGTAGATATACTTTATCAAATTAAGGAAGGTCCATTATATCCTAGTGTATTTGTTTCTTTTCTCATGAATGAGGGTTGAATTTTATCAGATGTTCTCTTTTTTAAAAACAATCTTTATTTTTAATTTTTGTGGGTACGTAGTAGGTGTATATATTTATGGGGTACACGAGATATTTTGATACAGGCATGCAATGTGTAATAATCACATCATGGAAAATGGGGTATCTATCCCCTCAAGCATTTATCCTTTGTTACAAACCATCCAACAGATACTCTCTTGTTATTAATTGAGATGACCATATGGTCTTCTTTTTTTCTCTGTTAATGAATCACATTATTTTCAAATGTTAAACAAAGCTTGAATTTATGGGAAAACCTCCACTTGTTAGCAGCCTCTTACTGGCTTTACAATTTCTGTAGGAAATGTAGTGATAGCCACTTTTTTTGTGTTGACAATTTATTTTCTCTCTCACTTATTACCCTTACTAATATTTTTGAAAAATTCAAAATTTGGATTTATTGACTTTTATTTCTTCTTCATATTAATACTTTATGTATTCTTATATTATTGTTTCTTTGTTTTATTGCATTTTTTTCTTTTTGAGATTGAGATGGAAGGTTGAAATCATTGATTTTTTTACCCTTTTTTATTTTCTCTTAAGCATTGCTTTAGCAGCATCCTACATGCTTTAATATGTTGTTTTTCATTACATTTCAGTTCAAAATATTTAAATATTTCTTTTGAGATTCTTTCTTTGACTCTTGGATTGGGTATATTGCTGAATTTCCAAACATGAAGATTTTTAGTTATCTGTATTATTTCTAGTTTAATAATTCCACTGTGGTCAGAAAACATCATTTGTATGGTCTTTCTTTCTTTCTTTTTTTTTTTTTTTTTTTTTTTTTGACAGAATCACGCTCTGTCGCCCAGGCTGGAGTGCAGTGCTGTGATCTCGGCTCACTGCAAGTGTGGCTTTATTTCTATGAAAATAATTAAATAATTGAGGCTTGCTTTATGGGCCAGCATATGGTTCATTTTGGCAAGTGTTTGAAATGTACTTAAAAAATACATTGCTGTTGTAAGTAGAATGTTCTACATAGGTTGGCTAGGTAAAGTTGATTAACCAATAAGTAAATCTCTAAAATTAATAAGATTTTCTCTGCTTGTTCCAATAATTACTGAGAGAAATTTGTTATCTTTTGAAGCTGTGTTATGAAATTTCCTTTTGTCTCTAATAATATGTGTTGCTTTAAAGAGCAGCACAATGCAATAACCAACAAAACTTATTAAGCCCTTACTTTGTTCCACTCATCCTCTGAGTTTTCTGCATATATTAGCACAAAGCTAATCATCACAATTCTGTAACTATTGTAATATTTCAATTTTATAGATAAGTTAACTGAGCTTTAGAGAAACTTGCAAATGCACATATATGGTAGATGGCAGAGATGGCATTTGAACCCAGCCAGTGTAGGCCTAAATGTTCCTAATATCTTTGGAACACTGACTTAAGCAAATGAAAATTTATGCTACATTATTTGATAGAAAGCCTCTAAGATCAGTTTGGTAATTTTTTCATTGTTGAAAAGCAGAAAGTAAATGTTTTATGCTTTTGCCACATATGATTTTTTGAACAATCCTTTTAAATATTTTTAAAAATTCACATCTCACTGGTCATATAGGAATAGACCATTTGCCAGGTAAGTTCCACGGGCCATAGTTTGCAAACCCTTGTTCTACACCATGAAAATGTGAGTTCTCCCTGCCTCTTATGCACAAATTAAATATCATTTCAATAATTATACAATTATTTGAGTAGGGAAGAACCATGGAACCAAATGGTTCCATGGAAGAACCATGGAAACCAAAAATGTATTTCATATGTGAAAAATATATTAACATATAAATAATATTAAAGCAGAAAAGTCCATCTTAGATGGCATGAAAGAAATACAAGCTGCTTAAAAACTTACACAAATAATTTTGAACACTTACTAGATAACACATACTGATCTAAGAACTTTCAATTCTCTTGTCTCATTTTATCTTTATCTTTTTATCATAGCTTGGTTAATGTCTATAGCTAGTAGGTAATATAATATGGATTTAACACTAGGAAAACTAATTTTAGAGTCAGAATTATAGCTTTTAATTAATATGATTGAAAGTGTGTGCCACTATATGCAAGAAGCACAGCTACACCTTAGTAACTGAGGCATATTGCAAGAAAAACGATAATGAAGACCTAAAAGAAACATGCAAATCTAAATTAATTAGTGGTGCCTGGGTGTGTTGCCTCATGCCTGTAGTCCTAGCACTTTGGGAGGCCCAAGTGGGTGGATAGCTTGGGTTTAGGAGTTCGAGAGCAGCATAGGCAGCATAGTGAGACCTTGTCTCTACTAAAAGTTTAAAAAATTAGCTGGATGTAGTGGCACACGCCTGAAGTCCTAGCTACTCAGCAGGCTGAGGCAGGAGGATCACTTGAGCCTGGGAAATAGAGGTTGCACTGAGCTGTGATTTTGTCATTGCCTCAGCCAGACAATGACTATCATTTTTACTATGATACTGATTATCACTAAGATATATAATGAACACTCATAAAATAGAGTGTTATCTTTTCAAGGGTTTATGCCTCCATTTAGTGTATATCTACTAAATACAAATTATGCAAATCAAATTCTTTTATCAACATGCATTTGAAATTCAACTTAGCAAGACAAATGAACCCCAACAAACATTCGAAAAGTAAGACCCAGATTAAAAACCACAAAAACAAAAACCCCAACTTTCTTCCAAATATTGGCTAATTTAATTAAGGGTAAAACATAATACAAAACGGTAGAAAATCTAGGAGATACACACACACACACACACATACACAACATATATATATATGTGAAAGTACATATTATCTCAGTTTGTTCAGACTGCTATAACAAATATATCATAAACTGGGTGGTTTAAAAAACAAACATTGTTTTCTCACAGTTCTGGAGACTTAGAAGTCCAGGATCAAGGTATTGGCAGATCTGGTGTCTAGTGAAGGCATGCTTCTTTTTTCATAAATAGTCATCTTCTTGCTGCATCCTCACATGGCTGAAGGAGAGAGAGAGAGAGAGAGCTCCTGAAATCTCTTTTATGAGGGCACTAATTTCATTTATGAGGGCACTAATTTCATTTACGAGGACTTTACCCTCATGACCTAATAAACTTCTGAAAGCCCCACCTCCTAATACCATCACATTGGAGTTAAATTTTCAGCATACTAATTTTGGTGTCATCGAAACATTCAGTCCATAGTATATACATATTTCCTAGGATATATTCTACATTATATTATGTATTACATGTAAATATATGTTCTAGGAAATATATTTTAAATTTCTACACTATGTAAAATATGGTTTAAGTAGAAATGTTCAGAGGAAAACTCATAGTGTTAATCTATAAAATTTAGAATTAAAAATAAGGCTGCTGGGCGCGGTGGCTCATGCCTGTAATCCCAGCACTTGGGGAGGCCCAGGCAGGCGGATCACAAGGTCAGGAGATTGAGACCATCCTGGCTAACACGGTGAAGCCCCATCTCTACTAAAAATACAAAAAATTAGCTGGGCGTGGTGGCGGGCGCCTGTAGTCCCAGCTACTCCGGAGGCTGAGGCAGGAGAATGGTGTCAACACAGGAGGCGGAGCTTGCAGTGAGCAGAGATCATGCCACTGCACTCCAGCCTGGGTGACAGAGTGAGACTTCGTCTCAAAAAAAAAAAAAAAAAAAGCTGGGTGCTGTGGCTCACATCTGTAATCCCAGCACCTTGAGAGGCTGAGGTGGACAGATCACCTGAGGTCAGGAGCTCAGGACCAGTTTGTCCAGCATAGCAAAACCCCATCTCTTCTAAAAATACAAAAATTAGCCAGGGGAAGTGGTGCACAACTGTGGTCCCAGCCACTAGGGAGGCTGAGGCAGGAGAACCGTTTGAATTTGGCCGTGGAGGTTGCAGTGAGCCGAGATCGTGCCACTGCACTCCAGCCTGGGTGACAGAGTGACACTCCATCTCAAAGAAAAGAAATAAAAAAAAATTAAAATATAGCAAGCATTCTATTCAAACCATTAGAAAAAAATAAGAAAACCACAAAATGTAAGATAAAAGCAGACATGTTATATTTATATTCGTATGCTGATACATATATCATGAATAGCTTTTTGATGGAGTGAACAGGCATACTACCACCTATCACAATTAGGAAAAAGGAGAGAAAGCCCACATAGAAATTAATAATAGTAATTAGAAAATTACCCAAAAGAGAAAATTGATGGAAATTTTAGTAAATATACTTAAAATTTTAGAAGAATTAACTCATTAGAGGAAAACATAGGGTAAACAAATTTGATCCCAGAGAGAAATTCTAAAGAGAACAGTTGTTGTGGAAGAAAAATACATTAAAGTCCTATATCCCTGAAAAGACACCAGGCTCAAATATTTTATAGGTTAGCCCTGTCAAAACTTCAAAAACAAATAATCTGGTGAGATTTTAACTGTTTCAAGAGTAAGCAAAATAGATATATTTATTAAGGATCATCAAGATAAGTAAAAAAAATAAAAATGTATGACAGTATTTATAGTATGCTCCTACTTGGGTTTACAAAAAGACATTCATATCTACTCAGAAGCACAAAAAATTTCTGGAGTTTTATAAAAAAGTTATCTGTTGCCGGTGGCTGCCTTTAAGGCATGAGCTTCAGAAGGAGATTTGCTTTTTTATTTTATACTGTTTTGTTTTCATGAAGTGTGCATTTTTAAAACTGACTTTTTTCAATAAGCACAATATTTTTAAATAAACAATCCTAAAAGTACACTGACAAGAAGACAGCAAGAAGACAGATGTCTTGGCAATGTGATTTGGAGTAGAAGAGCTATACTGATAAGCCCAATGACCCAAAAAGTATAAAACATAAAATTTTTCAAGTAGACATCATTCAGATGTTTTCCCTTCATAATGCTACAATAAGAACATTTGAAAACCCTTGACTTCTGCATATTTTGGCATCATGCAGTCTTAAGCCACAACAGTAACTTTTTTAAACATTAAAAATGTAGCATTAAATATTTAATACCACCAAAATGATGTAAAGAATAATATCACGAATACAAACTTTTAAAAACCCATCACAGAGTTTAAGTAGAAATTATCAATGTAACTAAAGTCTACTCAAACATACCCTATCTTTCTACTCATTAGATGTAGCCTTCCTCCTGACTTTTTTGTACTTGTAGTATATATATATTATATATTTGTTTCTCTATATATACTTCTAAATATTGTTTACTTTTGCTACTTTAAAAAAGTACCAGAAAGTATTTATCTTATGTTACTTTAGTATTATTAATGTTCAGTATTATTGTGCTTGTGAAAGTTATTCATGAAATACAAGTGCCACTAATTTCTTTTCACTACCCTGTATTTTTTATTGTACTCTTTTGCAAAATTGAATTCTCTTTCCCTTGCAAATGAACATTTGTGTTGTTTGAAGAATTATTTATTTATTTATTTTGAGAGGAAGTCTTGCTCTGTCACCCAGGCTAGAGTGCAGTGATCTGATCTCTGCTCACTGCAACCTCCGCCTCCCAGGTTCAAGAGATTGTCCTGCCTCAGCCTCCCGAGTAGCTGGGGCTACAAGTACCCGCCACCATGACTGGCTGATTTTTGTATTTTTAGTAGAGATGGGGTTTCACCATGTTGGCTTGGCTGGTCTCGAACTCCTGACCTCATGGTCCACCCACCTCAGCCTCCAAAAGTATTGGGATTACAGGTGTGAGCCACTGTGCCCGGCTGAATTCTTTTTATTAAAAACAGTTATTTTGTGACTGTTGTTATAAATGTCTCATTATATGTGCAAGCATATCTCTAGCCAGAGTTAAGTTACAGTTGGATTGCTGGGATAGTTTATCTTTACAGAGATGCAAAAAAAAATGCATCTTAAAATCAATGAAATGTGATAGATAATGTCAGAGCATGATATTAAGCAGTAATGCAAATATACACAATAAGTTTATCAGAGTGTTGCTCTGTAGCTGATACCAATATTTGGTATTATCAGACTTTCTACTTTTGGCTTGTCTTGTGAGCATAAAATGGTGTTCAGGTTGTAATCTTTATTTCTTAATTAATAAATTAATATTTATGTTTGACAACTTATGTAAATTGTACATAATTTCTGATTTCTTTTATTTTTTATTATTAATCTTGACAGATTATTATTCTTTTCAAAATGAAATTAAGTTAGGAGTGTTTTAAATTTCTTATTTTATGCATTTTAAAACTACATACTAGTATCATGTTTTTGGGTTCTAACCATTGCATATGGGCAAGAATAGATTCTTTGTAAAACCAATTCTCTGAATTTTGTTAAATCTTGTTTTATAGCTTATTCATGATCAACTTTATATTTCAAGTTTGTTTGAGTCAAATGAATATTCTCAAGATACTGGGTAGACTATTCTATATATGTCTATTAGATCAAGCATGTGAATTGCATTATTTAAATATTCTATAGATTAGGAACTGTGAAAACACTTTTTTATACAATAGCTGAAGTTTATCCTTCAAGGTTAATTTGCTGCAAGTACAAAGTATTTTTGTAAACTGTAAGATTGAGTTTTAATACATTTTTTATTAAACAAGGAATAGCTATTTATCCTTTCACAATTTCATTGTTGTTGCTATTTTTTTTGGAATAAGTCAATAATGCATTAAAATTTCAGAATTTGTAAAATGGGCAAATTCTTTTTGTTTGTGAAAAATATAGTTGATAGTTGTTTAGGTGTTTATAGTTCTCCTTTTATGCATTAACAGTTTTATATAACATCTATATTTACTTTTTAATATTAGAGGAAATTTCTTGTGGTTTTGAATTGCGTTTGTACTACTAGTCCTTTCATGAACTATTTTAATCATAGATCAAATGGTTTCTCACAAGAATTAGCCACTCGATATCTTGATAAGGTGGGCAGTCATGCAAGGCTGGAAAGGAGTCAAATTTCTTTTGCCTTCAGATATCTACAATTTTATGTGTCTCTTCTGTACAAAGCCCCAAAACATTTTACAAAAAGCAAATATAGATGAACAGAAAATTCAATGTAAAATTCAATAGCTGAACTGCCTTAGAATTTTGAAGGACATACGTATATCAGTGAAATACAATACAAGTAGTTACAGAAACAAGAAAGCAGGCTGGGGCATTGGTGCCAATTATATCTTTTATAACTAGCCTTCAAATAAATGGGTTAAATAGTGATAAATTTCTATACCACTTTGATACGTTTTAAATTTTGAGAAATTATATTGGGCAAGAAAGAATGTTAAAACCAAGGTTTTAGGAAATTACCTCATCTGAAAACATTTGAAAACAAAAATGAGGTAGTTTCCTGTATATCCTATATAGTGGTTTAAATGTGTGTTAGGATAGAAATGATTTCAGTCAAGTAATTCCACTTTCTTGAACTCTTGGCCAATCTGTTTTAATTATTACCCATTGCTACTAAACATTCTACGGAATCAATGTTACACAATAGATTATGAATATGCTATATTCAGAAAGAGTGGTGATTACCTTCCATAGACTCCTAACTATTCTTCATGCTTATTTGATTTTCTCATTGGATACAATTTTCATTTTAAAGCAACTTATATATATATCAGTACTTTTTTAGTCCTCATTGCCTATAAAACTAAGTCTAAACACACCAGTCTGGGATTAAAGACCTCCTATAAATAGCCTATCCATACACTCTGATATGCTTGAGATAGTCTATTCCAGTCTGTCTGTTGCCCTGGTATAATTATTAACAGTGCCCCTTTTACTCTCAAAGGTGTCCCATTTTAGATTATATAGTTATCCCATCCAAAATCAAATTCCAACCAATTTTTCCAATTTCATCTTGCATGAGAATGCATTTTATGAATTCAGTTCTCAATCCCAAATAAATAACTTTATGTTCCCTGTATGTTTTTCCATCTTTCCATGTTTTCTTTTTTGCCTCTGTTCTCCTGTCCTCTATGAAATGACCTTCATCCCCAATTGTTTTGGTTTCACCTTTGGTAGTCACCTCAGATATCAACTCTTTCACAAAAATTGTCCTGATTCCCTGTTGAATATAATTTCATTCTCTAATTTTTGTGTCATTTTACCTACATTCATTTAATGGTATAGTTATCTGACTTTACTTGTGGTTATTAGTAAACTTCTAATCTCCACTGCTTGATTTGGTGTTTCTTGAAGGCTAAATCAATGTCTTCTAATTGTATCATTCATAGTGTCTGATATCTAGGATGTGCTCACAAAAACTGGTTGACTTAAGAAATGAAAAATTTAAAGTCATGCATTATGTTATATTAAAAAGATTCCATATCTAAAATAATCACATTAATCAGTGTAAAGGAATTGTTAAAATGACAAAATAAAATTTGTTATTAAAAGTTGTATTAGATTTCTGTCTCTCAAATTAATGAGGATTTGACTTTATAGTCTACGTAGTATATTTCGAAATTTGAAAATTTCAAAATTGTTATCTTCAAAATGTTTAAGTCCTATAAAAATACCTCAATACAATTATTTTGTGATAGTTTTAACTTTCTCTGGCTACTGATCTTCACAAAAAAATATTTAGGTGAACAACCACTAAATTTATCCTCTGAGGGATTACTTTAATTTAATCATATTCTAAAAATGATTTACCACAATATTTGAAGTTCTACATCAGTCTGAGGAATAGTTGGAAGTTCTTTCAGTTCATTTATACATATTTACAAAGTTGCTTTACAAAGAAAATACTGTAGTAGTATTTATGAATAGAACAAAATAAAGCAAAAAAGACAAAGCTCTTTCTCTAGGAAAAGGATAGAAAATATGCATTTGAGAAAAATTCTTTTTTTCCCTTTTATTCTAATATTGACTTACCATCAGAGGATTAATATCCCCGTTGGTCATGTATTTGGAAATAAAGAGAATAACCCTGGCAAAAATATGTTTTGAAAGTGAATGATAATTTTAGAAAGTAGGGAATTATATTCTAGCACAAAGGGAATTGTAGTAGGTTATTAAAAAAATTTTTTTAATTTTATATATAAGTATATATATGTATATATACACATACTTAAAGGTTAAAGCAAAAGTTACTGTTCTTTAAGTAAGTGGGGAAAACATTGTAATGAATTATGTTATTTTTAAATACCATATAAAACATACAAGACAGTAATTTTATTAACCATACTTTGTGATCTCATTTTCTTATTTACCCCTTATATGATGTTTGTTAACAATATTGTGCCATCTCAGCAAATCAGTTTATCTAGAGATAAGATATGTCTCTACAGATGCAACCTTTAGTTGCTAAGATTACAGTCAACTCTATCATAGCTGAAAGAGAAACAGGCTATTCTCATTTAATTTAGGTTTCTATTTTGGCCAAAATTTTAATATTTTATTGAAATTTAAAATTACAGAAACGGGAAACAGTTTTTGTCACTGGAGAATGACAAATATTCACCTGAGTGTTTTAAACATATTGGGCCAGAAATAATGGCATGTAAACATGTTTGGAAACATGTTCTGAAACACTGGACTTCATCCATTCCAAGGATTCATTTTTGCCACCACTATAAAAGCATTAACTTTAACAAATCCATTGGCACAGAATAACCTTATCAACAAGATTCCCCTCAAATGGTTCCCTACTGTGTAATTATCTTATATTCCTGGATTTGTTATTCAAAACCCTCTGCAGTCCAACTTCCATCTAGCTCTATAACTCAGTACTTCAAGCATACTTAGGAAAAGAAACATAACTAGGCAAAACAAAACAAATACATGCTTGTTCAGTGTCCCTTTGAGAAAAACAAAGTACATTATATGATTTAAAACAATGACAAATACCTGACTTCAAACTATACTACAGGGCTACAGTAACCAAAACAGCATGGTACTGGTACCACAACAGAGACATAGATCAATGGAACAGAACAGAGCCCTCAGAAATGATGCCGCATATCTACAACTATCTGATCTTTGGCAAACCTGACAAAAACAAGAAATGGGGAAAGGATTCCCTGTTTAATAAATGGTGCTGGGAAAACTGGCTAGCCATATGTAGAAAGCTGAAACTGGATCCCTTCCTTACACCTTATACAAAAATTAATTCAAGATGGATTAAAAACTTAAATGTTAGACCTAAAGCCATTAAAATCCTACAAGAAAACCTAGGCAATACCATTCAGGACATAGGCGTGGGCAAGGACTTCATGTCTAAAACACCAAAAGCAATGGCAACAAAAGCCAAAATTGACAAATGGGATCTCATTAAACTAAAGAGCTTCTGCACAGCAAAAGAAACTATCATCAGAGTGAACAGGCAACCTACAGAATGGGAGAAAATTTTTGCAACCTACTCATCTGACAAAGGGCTAATATCCAGAATCTACAATGAACTCAAACAAATTTACAAGAAAAAAACAAACAACCCCATCAAAAAGTGGGCAAAGGACATGAACAGACACTTCTCAAAAGAAGACATTTATGCAGCCAAAAAACACATGAAAAAATGCTCATCATCACTGGCCATCAGAGAAATGCAAATCAAAACTACAGTGAGATATCATCTCACACCAGTCAGAATGGCCATCATTAAAAAGTCAGGAAACAACAGGTGCTGGAGAGGATGTGGAGAAATGGGAACACTTTTACACTGTTGGTGGGACTGTAAACTAATTCAACCATTGTGGAAGTCAGTGTGGCGATTCCTCAGGGATCTAGAACTAGAAATACCATTTGACCCAGCCATCCCATTACTGGGTATATACCCAAAGGACTATAAATCATGCTGCTATAAAGACACATGTACACGTATGTTTATTGCAGCACTATTCACAATAGCAAAAAGTTGGAACCAACCCAAATGTCCAACAACGATAGACTGGATTAAGAAAATGTGGCACATATACACCATGGAATACTATGCAGCCATAAAAAATGATGAGTTCATGTCCTTTGTAGGGACATGGATGAAACTGGAAACCATCATTCTCAGCAAACTATCGCAAAGACAAAAAACCAAACACCGCATGTTCTCACTCATAGGTGGGAATTGGACAATGAGAACTCATGGACACAGGAAGGGGAACATCACACTCTGGGGACTGTTGTGGGGTGGGGGGAAGGGGGAGGGACAGCATTAGGAGATATACCTAATGCTAAATGACGAGTTAATGGGAGCAGCAAAACAACATGGCACATGGATACGTATGTAACAAACCTGCAGATTGTGCACATGTACCCTAAAACCTAAAGTATAATAATAAAAAAAAGCAAAAAACAATGACAAATACTATAGTAAAAAAAATCTTTCAAATAAATATACAGATGCTCCTCGACTTACAATGAACTGACATCCCATCACCTGTCATAAGCTGAAAATACTGTGTTGAAAATGCATTTATTACACTTAACTTAGCAAACATCATAGCTTAGCTTAGTTTACCTTAAACGTCTTCAGAACACTTACATTAGCCTAAAGTTAGTCAAAATCACCTAACACAAAGCCTATTGTATAATAAAATGCTGAATACCTCATGTAATCTATTGGCTATCATACTGCAAATGAAATTCAGAGTGGTTGTATGAGTACTGGAAGTATGGTCCCTACTGAATTGCATATAGCCTTTGCACCATCGTAAAGTCAAAAAATTGTAAGGTGAACTCATAAACTGGGGACTGTCTGTAACTGCTTTTTGGTAAAATATTTAGATAGTTTTAGGGAACGCATTGAATTTATTTTCCACCATTTTCCTTAGTACGCTCTTTGCTCCAGCCAAATTGGCTGGCTGTTTGTTTGAACTCTCTTCCCTGTAGAGGTTCCCTTAAAATTCTCTTCTCTTTCTGCCATTGATGTAAGTCCTTTGCCCCGTTTGGAGTCTAATATACCTTACATTACTTTCCTGAGGCTAGTGTTGACAGCCTAGATAGAATGAAGAATTAGAGTCTATAATGTAGTTACACTTGGGTTGTGCTACTTTGTATTTGTTATTGGTCTTTCTAGTCACCATTTATTCATTCAATAAATATTTATTGAATGACTACTTTGCCAAAACATGGAGATGAAAAGATAACTGAGAACTCATTTATATATTTTGTCTTTTAATCCCCCAAGAGCAGGGACCTTTCCTAATATCTTCACATACTCTCTATACTTTGCAGAGTCACAACTCAGTATCACTGTTAATAATGAAATTCCAGGTCTAGGATGTTTTAAATAAAAATCTTTTTAAAAGTTGCCAGTTTAAGTAACTAACATAAAGGTAGATATTCTGGGTTTTAAAAATTACGGTATTTAAATATTACTAGCTGTATTAGTCTGTTCTCACGCTGCTAATTAAAACATACCCAAGACTTGGTAATTTACAACAGAAAGAGGTTTATATATTTATATTTATTTATTTATTTATTTATTTATTTATGAGATGGAGTCTCACTCTGTCGCCCAGGCTAGAGTGCAGTGGCGCTATCTCGGCTCACTGCAAGCAGGAAAGAGGTTTAAATGGAACTGACTCACAGTTCCACATGGCTGGGGAGGCTTCACAATCATGGCGGATGGCAAAGGAGGGGCAAAGTCACATCTTAAATGGCAGCAGGCAAAGAGAGAGCATTTGCAGAGGAACTCCTCTTTATAAAACCATCATATCATGTGAGATGGTTTTTATTAACTATCATAAGAACAGCACGGGAAAAACCCACCCCCATGATTCATTACCTCACGTAGGGTACCTCCCACAACACGTGGGAATTATGGGAGCTACAATTCAAGATGTGAAGTTGTGATTTAGGTGGAGACACAGCCAAACCGTATCACTAGCAATAGACAATGCTTCCTGAGGCAATGGAAAAAAGCTCCATTTGTCCTTACTTTGAAAACCACTGCTTTAGAGCATACCAGCCAAACTCAGCCTTGTAAGCTTTACTTTTAAAGGCATATTTCTTCAAGGCTTATGTTTTAAAAACTACTCAAGGTAGAATCTCTACAATAGATCTGGGAAGGTGGCAGTTAACTAATCCATTAACTCTTAAAGTAAATGAATACTAGAAAAGTATTCTAATTTGTTGTTGTTTTCTACATCCAAAGGCTTTCTCACATTATTAAAATCAGAGGAAAATTATATATAATGTCAGAGGAAAATTAATATTTTGAATTTATCTATACAAACCCTTAAAGTCAAACTATACCAGCTCCTAAAGTCAAATGATTATTATTTTTATGGTATCTTTTCTAGATGTCTATATGTTTAGCTACACAAATGCTATCCATCATTTCAGGTATGTTAATATGTACTCTGTTTACATGGTCTCTGTAAGACTTGTAATACTCTTTTTTAATTAGTGAACTTCCTTTCTGTTTGAATGACTTCATGTGTTCACAGACTATTGATCTTTCTTGCTCTAAGCCGTAGTGTCTTTTACTCTGTTTTTTTCTAGTTCTCGTGGAAAGCCTTTTCTTTTCATCTGTTTCACGTTGGCCCCGCTTTTTTCTTTTTTCTTCTTCTACAGAAAGCCATTCAGCTATTTGAAGTCCAGATCAATTTCTATTTATGAAGTCTTCAGTGATTATTCAAAGTTAATGTAATTCAAGCATATTTATTGTGCATATAATGTAATTTATTCCCTAATCATATCCAAGTTAGCACTCCATTTTATACCATCTTGCTGTGTGCTATAATTCCTTCTTGTACATGTACAGTTCTTTAAAACAAGATTATAAATAATTAGAAGTTGAGGATTAAATGAACAGCATACCACACATAGGTTATTTCATTCCCTTTATATTTACAAATGTGCTTGACAAATTTCATAGAATTTATATTATGCTAGGAATGGTTCTTAATATGTCATTTCTGAGCTTTGGATAAGTTTCTTAAACTAACTATAAAACATACTTTTTTTAGAAAATTTACTTGGTATTCTTGCGTAATACTCTGACTAAGGTCCATGGATGTCTATAGCTCAATTCTCTTATAATTTTTGTTAGGAATGAAGATTTATTGCTCCCATAGACGACAGGCTTATCTAAATGTCTATGTGTCTGGCCTGGAGATACGCATTTTAAGATGCCTGCCAGGTATATTTTGGACTCACTAAACTTTAGAGAACTATTAAAGAGATAATCCAATAAATTTGTTTTCTTAAAATTTCTTCACAGTATTAAAGCAAATTGAAGTTGAAGTATACAACCATTTTGATATTTTTTGATGAGTAGGAAATATGATACTAATAATTTACGTTTGTAAAGTGCTTTACAGTTAATACATATATGTTATACATATATCTATATATGTAGTTAATATTTTGACCTTAAAACCATATACTTCATTAACTTTTACAGTATATTTGTGAAGTAGAATCTAGAAGCTAAAAAGATATAACTCTAAGCTAATTAGGATGAATTTTCAAATGTGTGACAGTTTATATCTAGTTATCGAAGGGCAATAAAACACATCTTCAGCTAATGTTACAAAATGTGCCTTGGAAGTAAATGCTAAATGACTGAATTGATTTCATCTAAAATGAAGTATGTAAAAATCTGGTGAATGTAAATATTGATCCTAGGTTCATATAAACTAT
The DNA here is from genome assembly GCF_006542625.1 of Nomascus leucogenys. NCBI lineage: Eukaryota > Metazoa > Chordata > Mammalia > Primates > Hylobatidae > Nomascus > Nomascus leucogenys. The sequence goes on from NC_044402.1 coordinate 87,683,161, forward strand.
TTTGATAAAACAAAATTGCAAGGAAGCAGATATCAAATGCGTAAAGTTTATAAAAAATAAATAGTTGTGAAATCATTTTTTTCATTGAGAATATCTTAACATGACTTTATGAGATAAGGTCAAAAAACATTTTTCAATAAGGAAACAGCACTACCCAGAAGGGTGAGGCAGAAAGGGTTTGGTGCTAAGCTAATATAGTCTCAAATTTTGAGGATAAATTTTTTTAAAGACTATGTAATTACCATACTTTGCTTTGTGTTTTAACCCTATGTCTGTATATCTACAAGTGCAAAGTTTTAAAAATTTCAAATAGCTCCTCCTTAGTATAGAGTTAATAGGACTAATCATTGTATCGGTAGACTGTCCTTTATCCGAAATGCTTGGAACCAGACATGATTCAGATCTTAGATTTTTGTTTTTGTATTTTGGAATATGTGTATTGTACTTACTAGTTTAGCATCGCAAATCTGTAAATCCAATCCAAAATGTTGCAATGAACATGTTCTTTGATTGTCATGTCAAACGCTGCAAAATTTTGGAGCATTTTTGATTTCAGATTATTGTATTATGGACCCCCAACCTTATTAAAGTCAAGAGACGCTTCCTTAACACAGATTTTTTAAGGCAAGATTGCTATTAATAGCAACATAGACAAAGCACATTTTCTAGGGGAAGCAATTAGTATATTCATTTATATACTTATGCACTGCACAGCAAAGTTTCAGTCAATGAGGGACCACATGTAAGATGCTGTTTCCATGGATTAGAATGGAGCTGAAAAATTCCTATCACCAAGTGACATTGTAGCCATAGTAACATTGTAGCACATCACATTTATATGTCTGTAGTGATGCTGGTGTAAACAAACCTACTATGCTACCAGTCCTATAAAATAATAGCACATACACTTATATATAGTACATAATACTTGATAAGAAACCATTATGTTACTGGTTTGTGCATTTACTAAAGTATACTTTTTATCATTATTATGGAGTGTACTCCTACTTACTAAAAATACATTAAATGTAAAACAGCCTCACATAGGTCTTTCAGGAGATATTCCAGAAAACGGCATTGTTATCATAGGGAAAAAGAATTCAATGCCTGTTATTGTCCCTGAAAACCTTCTAGTGAAACAAGCTGTGGAAGTCAAAGACAGTGATGTGGATGAACCTGACCCTGTGTAAGCCTAGCATAATGTATGGGGTTTTGTCTTCGTTTCTAACAAAAATTTTTTGAATGATAAAAGCTTATAGAGTAAGAATACAAAAAAGAAAATAGTTTTGAACAGCTGTACAATGTGTTTATGTTTTATGCTGTGTTATTACAAAAGAGTCAAAAGTAAAAAAAATTGAAAAGTTTATAAAGTAAATAGTTACAGTAAGCTGTTTAATTTATTATTGAAGGAAAATATTTTTCATAAATTTAGCTTAGTCTAAGTATACGGTGTTTTAAAGTCTACAGTAGTGTACAGTAACATCCTAGGCCTTCACATTCACTCACCACTTACTCTCCAACTCACCCACACAGCAACTTCCAGTCCTCTAAGCTCCATTCATGGTAAGTTCCCTATGAAGCAGATATGGTTTGGATGTTTGTCCCACCCAAATCCCATGTCCCCAGTGTTGGAGGTGGTGCCTGGTGAGAGGTGCTTGGGTCGTCGGGGGCAGATACATCATGGCTTGGTGCTGTCCTCACAATAGGGAGTTCTTGCAAGATCTATTTAAAAGTGTGTAGTTCCTCCCCTAGCCCTCTCTCTGCTCCTACTCTTACCATGTGACATGTTGGATCCTGCTTCACCTTCTACGTGAGTAATACCTCTCTGAGGCCTCCCCAGAGCCTGAGCAGATGCCAGCTTGTACAACCTGTGGAGCTGTGAGCCAATTAAACTTCTTTTCTTTATACATTACCCGGTCTCAAGTATTCCTTTATAGCAACACAAGAACAGCCTAATACACAGGTGTACCATTTTTTATCATTTATGCAACAATTTTTACGATATCTTTTATGCCACTATTTTTACGATATCTTTTCTAGATGTACATATGTTTAAATACACAAATACTTACCATTGTATTATAATTGTCTACAGCATTCAGTACAGTAACATGATCTAAAGGATAGTAGTCAGGGAGCAGTAGGTTCTACCATATAGCCTGAGTATATAGTAGGCTAAACTATCTAAGTTTTGTAAGTACACTCTATGATATTTGCATGATTACAAAACTGCTTAATGATACATTTCTCAGAACATATCCCCATAGTTAAGCAATACATGACTGTATTTTCAAGTACTATGCCTTATCTAAATAAGTGTTTTAGTTCACTCTTGCTCACTCTCTCACTTTCTCTCTCTCTCTCTCGTTACACATGGCTATCAGAGGGCATTTTTGTTTTTCGTATATTTCCTTGGGAAAAACAAATGTTGCTTTCACATTTAAAAATTTTATTTTCCTCTTTGACTAACAAATATGATTGGCAAATAAAAAGACCTGTGACCTCAAAAAGCTCTGTGTGATAGTGGCTTAATTAAGGTGTTTCTTTTCATTTAATATATGGATTACCATTTATGCCAATATTATAACCAGATTATTCAATCAACAATAAGGATTTATATTTATTATGAGAAAGGCATGATTGATCAAATGTATGAATAAATATCCAACCATTACATGAGCTTGTCTTATACACGGTGACTATCAAGCACTTACGCATGTTAATTAGAGATGTTTTGTATTCTTCCTTATGTTTCATAAAACATTTATTTTCACAATTTCTTCTGAATACCTTCTTCTGGGTTGACAGCTGAAAGCATTAAGGCATTTCATGAGAAATATTTTAAGGTTTTTACCTGTTCTTTGTTGGAAATAAGAATTTTCTTTCTCACAGACTGGTGCACAAAGACTCCATCTAACAGCTACCCATATTTCCTGACAGTGACTCCGAAAGGCTAGTTTCTAAAAGTTTAAAAGTAATTTCATTATATCAGAGCTTTTATCCAAAATTCATGCTGACTGTAAAAACATATATGGGTAAGGATGATTTACTTTGAAATCATCACAAGCAAATAATATCCGGAAACTTGTACCTTCAACTTGCTGGTCATATTTTCTAAATACACCTTAAATAAACATAAAATTAGCATACTAGTGTTCACTCTTTCTAAACCTATAATTATTTCACTCTCATTTGTGTTATAACAGCCATGCATGTTTGGTAATTTTATTTCTCTGATAGTTGGAAAAGTATAATTTGTTCTATTGTATTTATTATTTTCCAATGAGATGTTCAGTCATTGTCCCAGAAATACATATGTTCAAAAGTTAAATAAGATAGAGAATTAACCATATCATGTAGTTACCCTATCTGAAGCAGAAAAAGATTTATTTCCTTAAAACAAAACAAAACAAAAATAATTTTCCATTCTTTACCATCTATTTCTTTAATATTTGAGTTAGCTAAGCTTGGTAAAAAGGATTGCTGTGTGCTGTAATTTGAGGGTTTTCAGGACCTATTAATTTAAAAAAGTCCTCCAAATAAATAAAAAGCAGCTGCTCCAACCCACATGGCCTGATAATTTCACCCTTAGGACAAGTGAATAATGAAATATAAGAAAGTACTTTGTATTTTAGGGAGATGAGTACGGAGAGAGAGGAGCTTGGAAATGGAGACAAATTTTAAAGCACATAAAATCTTGGAGAAGAATTTTCCTTGAGATATAGGATAGCTTGTAATCATAAAATAAGTATACCATTTACCCAGGGGTGGTGTGAAGACACTAGAAGGGCTAGAGCAGCTGAAATAAACTGTTTCTAGGGCTAAATTTTCTTTTTCTTTCTTTCTTTCTTTCTTTCTTTCTTTCTTTCTTTCTTTCTTTCTTTCTTTCTTTCTCTCTCTTTCTCTCTCTCTCTCTCTTTCTCTCTCTCTCTCTCTTTCTTTCTTTTCTTCTTCCTTTCTTTCCTTTTTTTTTTTTTCCAGAAGTCTGGGATACTTATTATGGTATCTTCCAGCATAATGCTTTAGAAGAAGTTAGCAAAGTATCAGTGATTGGATGAGGGCAAGACCTCCTAAGCTCCACATATACAGTGGCTAGGACATGGAATTGTACCATTTATTTCTGAAAGATCTAAACTTTGTATCTTTTTCTTTCTGTGAAAAGGATAACACATGGCCTACACTGTAAATACCTTGAATTTTAGTTAGGAGAGGCCAGGGCATTTGGTGCCTTACTGCTATAGAGTGTTCTCATTGGAAAAAAAATAACATTGACCCAGTGAATGAGAGCACCCAGATAAAATGATTACAACCTATTGTATAATTCCCTGAGCCTATCCAGTTGTGTCATGGAACAGGATATCACATATGTATACAATGGAATTTGTATCCAACATAAGAAGCATTTGTTCCTTGATTTTTTGAAGTGTATAAACAGTAGATATTCATTTGTGTTTGTTTTATTTTAGGTATCCCAATACCTAAATACACAGAAATTACTGGAAGAAATATTCAATCTGGTGTGATATACTAGGTGAATGTATCATAAGAATTTCTGTTCCTTACAAAATTGTGAATGCAAAGTTTTAGGATTTATATTGGCTATATGATACTGATCTTTGATATCTTTGTACCTTAAAGCAAGATTTTCATAGTGAACACTGGCATTCACAGTATTCTTTTTTCTCTGGCTATATCAAGAACTTTAGTTGTTTTTTGTTAAACGAAAAGAATGAAGAGACTATCTTTCAGGTTTAAAACTTAAAGTTCTGTGTGCAGACTTTCATGTCATTTAGAAAAAGGAAATAATTGGAGTTAATTGGTTTCGCTGTAATTTTTCTTCAGTGGATTAAAAAAAATCTATGCTTAAAATACTATTTAATGATAATGGGTGACAATTTCTATAAAAATACAATTTTTGTTTCTTAGAAAGTTAACTTTTTTCTACATTTTATATAAATATAGCATTAGTCAGCAACTGTGTTCGGATGCCTAAAATGTATAGCTTTTTTGTTTGTTTGTTTGTTTCAAGAAGCTATGTCTTAGTTAATTTAGGAGACTATAGGGTTGTTAGGAAGACACATATAAATGGAGAAGCCAGAAAAACACAAAAACTGGACTCAAAAATAGATTATTAGAATGGAGCTGTACATAGATATTAGAATTGGTGGCTTTTTAAAGTAACTGAGACATAGTTGCACATTTCCATACTCCTGTGTTTACCATTGAGCTTTTTCACCCTCTTTGTATTTTTCTCTATATCATTAGTTTTCTTACTTATAATTTTGATACTCTTATAGCTTCGGTTTATCAAGCCCTTTACAACTATCCCGTCACTCTGCATTCTCTTTCTAATGACTGTTCGGTTTCAGCATCTATCAAATACGTTGATGCCTTCATTTGACAAGTCAGGTTCAAACCTCATAATCGTATTGGCTAATGTCACTTCCATGCCAGACATCGTAGATGACTGTTAAATCTTAGGATTAGCTGCCTTTGGATGATTTATCTATTTTTATTTAGTTCAATCTGTGGCACAGGCTGGATCATGTGGGTCTAAATATGAGTTAAAATTACATTGATTGGAGATCTAGAGGTTTTCCTTTAGGAGAAACTATAGGCTTGGAATAAACAATAATTGGTACATTTGAGATTTTAAAAATTCTGTCTTCTATACATACGGCCAATAAACATATGAAAGAAAGCTCAACATTACTGATCATTAGAGAAATGCAAATCAAAACCACAATGAGATAGCATCTCACGCCAATCAGAATGGCTATTATTAAAAAGTCAAAAAACAACCAGTGTTTTTGAGGTTATTGAGAAAAAAGGAATGCTTTTATACTGTTGGTAGGTGTGTAAATTAGTTCAACCATTGTGGAAGACAGTGTGGTGATTCCCCAAAGACCTAGAGGCAGAAATACCATTTGATCCAGGAATCTCATTACTGGGTCTACACCCAAAGGAATATAAATCATTCTAGTATAAACATACGTGCACATGCACTTGCATGTTCATACAGCACTATTCACAATAGCAAAGACATGGAATGCCCATCAATGATAGACCGAATAAAGAAAATGTGGTACATATACAACATGGAATACTATGCAGCCATAAGAGGAACAAGATCATGTCCTTTGCAGGGACATGGATAAAGCTGAAAGCCATTATCCTCAGCAAACTAACACAGGAACAGAAGACCAAATACCAAATATTGTCACTTATAAGTGGGAGGTGAATGATGAGAACACATGGACACATAGTGGGGAGCAACACTCACTGGGGCTTGTTGGAGGATGGGGGTGGGTGAGAGAAGGGGTGAATCAGGAAGAATAGCTAATAGGTGCTGGGCTTAATAGCTAGGTGATGGGATGATCTGTGCAGCAAACCACCATAGTTCATGTTTACCTATGTAACAAACCTGCACATCTTGCACCTGTGCCCCTTAACTTAAAATAAAAGTTGGAAAATAAAAAAATAACTATCTTCTCTAACACAAGGAGCTATTCTCCAATATTATGCATCATTTATTCATTTACAACTTATTTGGCCACTCAATTCATTTTATATATATGTGTGTGTGTGTGTGTGTGTGTGTGTATAATATATATATATATATATATATATATATATATATATATAATATAGGGGAGAATATATTGGATATTGGATTTTGTGTCTCTTCCTAGTTCAAGAATAAAGATACTTTATGTGATTGGGTTATTAAAGCAAACTGTCAATCACATGACTGCTTATATGTTCCCTTGAGGCCAGGTCATTTGACTTTATATTCTTCATGTTTATAAAATGGTCCCCCTAGCCCATCTATAACCCCAGGAGACTTGCCTGCTGGTAGTGATGTATTTCTGACAGGATCACACTCCTTGGTACTTTGTAGGCTGGTATTTATTAGTAATATGCCCTGTAAGTCCCTCTGTCCAGTGGGCATTATGGTTCTTTCTGGTCAAGGTTCTTAGTATATTTGGAAGAGGACATGCAGTTGATATTTGTAGTCCCATATTCTCAGCACAGTTTTCCCAGTTCAAGATGTCCTTGGTATTCAGTGCTGCACAGATATTCTTTGTAATGAGTGGATGACAGTCCTTAATTGATCCTTAGTTGTTTGTTTCCCACAAAGTGAAAATAAGTCCTGTATGCAATATGCAATATTTTAAATTTTTAATTTCAAAAAATTAATATGATTATTAATCTTATGATCAAATAAAGTGGTTATTAACTAGCAATTATGTGCAGCATTCTAATATTTGATTGTATGAATTAGATATGTCACACAGCATGTGATCTTAATCCTTCAATCAATTATAAATGCTTACTCATATATTTCTACAATGTTACCAAATTTCAATCTGAATTTATAATATGAATCAGTCTTTCCTAATTCTCACACCCCTAAAATGTCAGCTGAGTAAATTATTTACCAATAATACACTTACCAGTAAGATAGCATAGACTTAAGTTAAAGCATTACTTTACTTAACTTCTTTTCAACTTTCAGGTTATCCTAGTCTAAGCTGTTTACTTGGATTTTCCTCTTTTAATTTTTGTATTCATCTCTGTTGATCCTAGTATTCTGATAACAGATTCTAATAATTCCCCAACCATTCCCCAAAGCTGCCCCAAATACAAAAGCTGAAATAAAAGAAAAAGGAAAGTACTGTAACAAGGAAGGGGATAGAAAAGTCTTCATGTAGAAGAAGATGCCCAAGTGGAATTTTGAAAAATGGCTACTAATTTGACAAAAGTATGAAAGTAAAGGACATTTGTGGGTAACACATATTTAAGATACTCAATGTGTAATTATTAATTCACTGATTCCATAAACATGCCTTGAAGTCCTGCTATGTTTAGGTCTTATACGAGATGCTGGAGCTAAAGATTTAGAAAAGAGTGTCCTATAATTTATAGGGAGATTCATAATAAGTTCGGCATTTAATAAGGCGAAAATAGAATAAGTGTTATGCCGAGATTGTATGCATGTACTCTGGACGCTCACATATGGTCACATATCTCAGCCTGGGAAGAAAGGAGTTACTGAAGAGGTTCTGTATGAAATCATTTTGAAATCAATGTACTGAGGTATAATTTACATATAATAAAATGGACACATTTACTCTACAGATTGATGACTTTTGACATTCAGCTGTGAAACCTCCACCCCAATTAAGATATAGAATGTCTCAATATTCTGTAAAATTCTGTCCCTTTGCAATCTTTTGTTGTACATCTTTTCTTGCTAGTCCTTCTAGAATAAGTAATTTTTGAAATGAGTTTTTGACAGATTTTTCAGTAGTTATGTAAGAAGAACAAGAATTTGAGTAGTTATTTTAGAAAAACAAGAAGAAAAAGCACCTCACTAAAAGCAGGGCTTCTGTCAAAGAGCATAAGAAAATGAGGCTAGAGAAGTTCGTAATTAGATGATAAAAAACACTGAAAGATTTTAAAGATGATAAAAAACACTGAAAGATAATCTGTAGTACTTCCATGGGTTTAAAACAGGGTAAGTCATAATAATAGCAGTAAAGTTAATGATGATGATAATAATAATATTATTGAGTATTTACCCAGAGGTGGGCACTTATATGCATGATTTAATTTAACCTTGTAAAGAGGTTGCTTTTCTCATCCATTAAAGATTTGAGAAGCTAGAAACTCAGCAGTATTAAATGAATTGAAGATTCACAAATAGTAAGAGCTCCTGGGAGGTATTTACACAAAAACCCTTTTCATTTTACTTTCAACATGATTTTTTTAAAACATTAACAATAAATTGATGATAGATTGAAAGCAGCAGGGCTGGTGTCCAATTTGAGAGATAATTAGGAGGTGGAATCTACAGGGCTTAATAACACATGGTTGAGGGAAGGATTTGGTAAAGAGAGTATTGAGGATCATTTTCAACTTAGATGAGCAGATGATGCAATTACCCAAGATGAAGACAATTGAAATAGAAACAGGATTGGAGATAACAATTCAGTGTTAGCCATGCTGAATTTAAGCATGAATGTGACTTCCAAGTGTTGAAGTATGGCAGGAATTTGGAAATACAACTCTAAATTTTGGAAAAAAATTTCTAGACTGTTAAAAAAGATGTGAAATCATTAGTATACACATTTTAGTTAAAGCCAGAGAGAATGTAAATAATTAACAGAAAAAAAAACTAAGGATAGAAGAGCAAAACATTTATCTTTAAGGAACGTTGGGGAAAAGCAAATCAAAGATAATATTAAGCAGAGAAACAACAAAAAACCCAAATCATAGAAAATAGTGTCTTGGAAATCAAGGGCTCAGTGGGTTCCAAGATGCTATTTTTTAATGACATCATGAGAAGTGAAAAGAGAAGTCATAGAGAAGAAAAAGAAGAAGAATGATTAAATATGTCCATTGCACTTTGAATCCAGGCAGTCACAGGAAATTTGCGTGAAAGTAGTTTCTTTGTAATGGGGAAGAAGGTGGACTGCAATGCATGGAGATTTGAATAAGAAAAAGGGACAATGCATGTAGAAAGCTCAAGATGCTCAATTTTGAGGAACGGAAACAGATGGGAATATGTTATAGGAAATCATAAATCTGAGGGAGTTGTTTTTTGCTTGATCCAGTTCCAAAAGAAATAGTCACACACAAAAAAAGAAAAGAAAAACAAAAAAGAAAAGAAAGAGGAAAAGAGGAATTAATCATGAAGAAGAAGGATACTTAATGCAACAAAACCTTGAGGATGTATGATGGGATGGTGTTTGAGCACAGGTAGAGGGATAATGTAATGAGGGTGCTGTAACATGGCCATTTGTTAGACTGACAGCGTAGGTTGGAGAGCAGGCACTTTTTGCTGAAGCAATTTCCCCAGCCTTGTGTTTATGGAACTTCAGAGTGTGACTATTCTGTTGTGGGGTGAGGTGTAGGGCTGCAAGGAAAACTACACTCTGAGGCTCACTTAAGGCATGTGCTGCCGGTAACACTTGTGAATGAGGTGCAGATTTAGAGGCAGTAATTATGACATTAGCATCGCAGAGAGCCCAGTGAAAAGTTTTTGGAGGGAAGAAAATTGTTTATAATGATTGCTTTCTGTTTTAGATTTTACTGTATAAAACATTATTTCCAAAATCAGAAACCTAGATGGCCTCTAATTCTTATTATTCACTGCTCAAAAACTGTGCCTGTTTCCTCCCATTAAGTATGTTTCCTTGTGCTGTTCTGTTGCTTAGACAATTTTCTTTGGTTCTTCCTATTGCATTCTCATTGAGTTTTCTTATCTTTTCTCACATTTGTTTCCTTGTGATAGTGCAGGGCTGAGTCTTCCTGGTTCCTTCAATGGCTAGCTACATTACATTTCTTTCACTGAAAGCCTTCCCTTTTTTCTAGTGGGGACGGGCATATTGGTGTGGGAAACAGGAGAGCTGAAGAGAGAGAGAAGGGGTGTGAGTGGAAATAGTGAGTGGGTATTATATCAGTAGGCCTTTATCATCTGTCACTTTCTTTCCTGAAGTTTCAGTGATGACATTTGTGATAACATTCGTAAGAATGTAATAGACCTGTTTTTCCTAATTTTTAATATATACTTCAGTAAATCAAGGTTCACATCATACTACAAGTTCAAGAAGTTAAATAGGAAGAAACAATTCCCTAGTCAAGCCTGAGAATATATGAGAACTTAATTTCAATGCCATACAAAAATATTCTTTGTGTGAAATAGGCAAGAGTTATTTTTTGACATGTAAATAAAATATGTTTTACAAGCATTGACAATAGACACATTTTATAACAGCATAAACATTATAAATAAGAAAGTAGAGTATAAAAGTATTGTGTGAGAGAGGTCAATGCCAGTAAGAAATTATGAAGTTAACAAGAGGAAGAAAAAAAATTGGTGTAAATAGATTGAATGAGTTGCTCTGTTAAAAAAATAAAAAAAAAAATAACAGATACAGATGTTGGTTAGAGAAAACATGGGTAAAGTTAGAATAAAAAAAATAAACTTAGGATAGGTCATTAAATCTAGCTGTTTTAAATGTTTTAAAAATTGGAAAGTATAAGCAACATACTGGAGACTACAAATAATAATTTATCTTTAAGTATCATCAGTGATGATTGAAAGAAAATCCTACAAAGGACCATGAAGTAAACATGACCTTTTTTTTTTTTTTAACTTGGTAAAGGGCTTTTTATTTTATATCTCTCCAAAGAATGAAAAATGCAGACAAAAAGATGTTCAACATCATGAATCATAAGGGAAATGCAAATCAAAACTACATTGAGACACCACCTCAAACCTGTTATGATGGCTGCTATTGTAAAAACAAAACAAGTGATGAGGAGGATGTGGAGAAATTTTAACCCTTTTTCAGTATGAGTGGGAATGTAAAATGGTGCAGCCACTGTGGAAAACAGAATGGTGTGCCTCAAAAAATTAAAAATATAATTCCTACATGACTCAGCAATTCCATTTCTGGGTATATACTCAAAAGAATTAAAATCAGGGACTCAAACAGGTATCTGTGCACCTATGTGCATAGCAGCATTATTCACAATAGTCAAAAGATGGAAGCAACCCAAGTGTGGATTGCAATTGACATGAATGAACAAGCAAAATGAGATATACACACACAAGGAAGAATTATTCAGCCTTCAAAAGGAAGAAAGTTTTGACAACATGGTATTAAACAGATGAACCTCAAGGACATCAAGCTAAGTAAAATAAGTGGTGTCTACCATGGGACAAATATTGTATGATTTCACTTACAGAAGCTACTTAGAATAGTCAGAATCATAGGAACAGAAAGTAGAATGCTGGGGAAGGAGGAAATAGGGAGTTATGTTTCATGAGTATGGAGATTCAGTTTTGAAAGATAAAAAAGTTCTGGAGATGGTTCATGATGATGTCATGCTATGTATATTTTTTACCACAATTAAAAAAAATAGTTTTATTTTAAAAGGCCGAAGGGTGATGAAAGTCCTCACTGCTTTATCCATCTTCAGGAGTTTTCTTCTCCATTCAATTCATTAAAAGAACTTACAAATCTTACAATTTTCTAGGAAGCTGTTCCTGTGCAGTTTGCTCTCCTGGATTTCTCCCAAGGGACTACTGTCATGGAACAGAATTCCACCCAGGTAACATGGGGCCCAGCCAACCGCAAATACCAACCAGGAATTTGTGTACTGTCTTTAAGAAGAAAGGAGCTGGATGGGCCTGAGGGTAAAGGAACAAGAAGGTGTGGGTAGGGGCTGAGACCAGCCTAAGTGTTGGAATTTGTCCTTGTCAGCTGCAGAAAAAGCCCTGTCAAGGCCTGCACAGAGGCTCCAAGTGCAGAAGCATATGTGCATGTGCCCATGTGTGCTTTCACTTATTTATATGTTCATCTATTCATGTATTCAATGCACACAATGAGCAGCTGCTGTATGCTGGGTACTGTTCTATCTAGCAGTAAACCAGCCTGGCTGGGCTTTGTCCTCATAGGAAAGATATAATGAACGGGCTCACAGGCAAGCACGTGTGTACAGTGAGCCCGCAACTGCATTCTGATGGGGTACATTAGGCAAGTCTCATTTCTCTGGTAGCCAGTGGGAGATGCATGCAGATAAAGTCAACAGAGAGTCAGGAGCAAGATACAAGACAAGTTGGAGATACAATTTGTGCTCAGAATGCCGAGGCCCTTGCCAGCCATGCGAAGGTCTTAACCCTAGAGCAGCACGAAGCCATGAAGGATTCTAGGCAGCAAGAGGCATGGTGAGATTCGTGTTGTGGAAATTTCCCGCAGGCTGCAGTGTGAATACATAGTAGGAAGGCAGGAGGCCAGGTGAGAGAGGAGCTGGCCTGCTCCAGGAGCTAGAAACCTCTGGAGGTGTTTAGCAGGTAAAGTCCACAGCATTTGGTGGTAGTTGGATTCGTGGGAGGGGAAGTAAGAGGGGAGATTGAGACATGAAACTGGAACAAAATCATGAGATTTGGTATCCATCAGTCCAACTATTCCTACTTTCCCCTGTGTGATGTTGAGTTGATGTGCTCATAGTCTTAGTTGATGTGCTTTTAAAATGAGTAAAGGAGCCACCTTGGCCCCTCTTTCTCTAGAGTTTCTGCTACAATGATTGGGTGAGATCATGTGAATACAGACCTTTGTCATCAGGGGCAAGGTGTTGCAGGTTTATTGATGAGAATGTGGATGGTGATGGTGATGGAGAACATAATTCTGGTACTTAAGGGGTTGAGGAGTGCTGCATGTACTCCACGTAGGGCAGCATACTCAGCTTTATGCATATCATCCAGTAGGATTTTGTCCCACATTTGGAGATACGTGTTACTATCCCCAAGACAATGAGAAAACAGCTCCAGAGACGCTTGTGCAAGGTCACCCAGAGGAGGAGGCTCAGAAGGCAGATTCAAAACATGGTTTGTCTGGATTTAAAACTCTTGTGAGCCCCACACCACCAGCCACTTAAGAAGGCAATTGTACTCTGAGATTTTATCAGTCTCAGTTCGCTTTGGGGCCAGGATGTGTGTTCATTCATTCATCAGTCCATTCAGAAAATATACATGGAGTACCTAACATTTGACAGCCACAGCCCAAGCCCATGAGAGGAACAGTGGACAAAACACACATCTTTGCATGACTTTTCTATTGTGGCTTAAAAAAAAGACATATTCTACTCTCTGAACAAATTTCTCAGTGTATGGCACATACAGTGTTGTTAATTGTATGCACATTGTTGCACAGCACATCTCTAGAGCTTTTTCATTCTGCCTGACTGAAACTCTATACACATTTTACAACTCCCCATTTCTCTCTCCTCCTAGGCCATGGCAACCACCATTCTACTTTGTTTCTGTGAGTTTGACTACTTTAAATATTCCATGTAAGTGTAATCATGCATCATTTCTCCTTACGTGACTGGCCTGTTTCACTTAGTATAATGTCCTAAAGTTTCATTCATATTGTAGCATATGACAGAATTTCCTTCCTTTATAAAACAATAATATTCCATTGTATGTATTTACCATATTTTATTTATCCACTGATCTGTTGATGGACAATTACGCTGAGTCCACATCTTGGCTATTATGACTAATGCTGCAATGAACATGGGAGCACAGCTAACTCTTTGAGATCCTGATCTCAATTCATTTAGATCAATACCTTGAAGTGAGATTGTTGAATCATATGGTAGTTCTAGTTTTTAAATTTTGAGGAAACTTAGTACTGTTTTTCAAAGCAGCTGCACCATTTACTTTCCCACCGACAGTGCAGAAGGGTTCCAATTTCTCCACATCCTCAGCAACACTTGTTCTTTTCTTTTCTTTTTAAAAATATTTTAATTTAGATGAAGAGATTACATGTGAGTGTTTGTTACACTGTTATGTTATGTACTGGTGGAGATTGTGCTTCTAATTCACCCATTACCCAAATAGTGAATGTTGTACCCAATAGGCAATTTTTCAGTCTTCCCTGTCCTCCCACCCTCCCCTGTTTTGGAGTAACCAGTGTCTGTCACTTCCACCTTTATATCCATGTGCACCCATTGTTTACCATTGATTTATAAATGAGAACATGTAGTATTTGATTTTCCGTTTCTGAGCTAGTTCACTTAAGATAATGGCCTCCAGCTCCATCCATGTTGCTGCAAAAGACATTCATTCTTTTTTATGGCTATGTGGTATTCCATTTTATGTGTGTATTCGTGTGTGTGTGTGTATGTGTGAGTTTACATGGTATTTAATATATATATAATACATATATGTATATATGTATATTACATCAATAAATACCAACATTGATGTGATAGGCCATATTAAATGTGATACACAGACACACACACACACACACAGACATTTTCTTTATCCAGTCAACCATTGGATAGACACTTAGGTTGGTTCTATGACTCTCCTATTGTTAATAGTGCTGTGATGAACATACAAGTGCAGGTGTCTTTTGTATACAATAATTTATTTTTCTTTGAATAAATACCCAGTGTTCGAATTGCTGGGTTGAATGGAGTCCTATTTTCAGTTCTTTGAGATACCTCCATATTGTTTTCCATAAAGGTTGAACTAATTTGCATTCCCACCAACAGTGTATGAGCATTCCCTTTTCTCTGCATGCATGCCAACATCTGTTATATTTGACTTTTAATTCTAGTCATTCTGACTGTTGTGACATAATATCTTATTGTGGTTTTAACTTACATTTCTCTGATGTTTAATGATGTTGAGCAATTTTTATGTTCATTTTTCACTTATTATTTCTTCTTTTGATAAATGTCTGTTCATGTCTTTGCTAGTTTTTAATGGGGTTTGTTGTTTGTATCTTATTGAGATTTTGAATCCCTTATAGATTCTGGATATTAGTCCTTTGTGAGAGGCATAATTTGCAAATATTTCTCCCATTCTGTAGGTTGTCTGTTTACTCTGCTGATTATTTCTTTTGTTGTACAGAAGGCTTTTAGTTTAATTAAATCCCATATCTATTTTTATTTTTGTTTCATTTGATTTGGGGGTATTCATCATAAGTTATTTGCCTAGACAAATCTCCAGAGGAGTTTTTTTTCTAGCTTTCTTCTAGAATTTATATAGCGCAGGTCTTACTTTTAAGTCTTTCATCCATATTGACTTAATTTTTGTATAAAGTGAAAGGTAAGGGTCGATTTTCATTCTTGTGCATATGGCAAGCCAATTTTCCCAACATTTTTTGAATAGGATGTCCTTTTCAGATTTGTTATTTTTGTCAACTTTACTGATGATCAGTTGGTTGTAGGTAAGTGGCTTTATTTCTCGGTTCTTTATTCTGTTCCACTGATCTACGTGTCTCTTTTTGTACTAGTACCACATTGTTTTAGTTACTAAATCCTTGTAGTGTAATCTGAAGTCAGACAATATGATGCCTCTGGATGTGTTTTTCTTGTTTAGTAATTCTTTGGCTCTTTGGGCTCTTTTTTGGTTTTGTGTGAACTCTAGGACTGTTTTTTTCTAATTCCATGAAAAATGATGTTGGTAATTTGATAGGGATTGCGTTGACTGTGGATTATTTTGGGCAGTGTTATCATTTTAATGATATCAATTCTTCCAACCCATGAGCGTGGGATGTTTTCCATTTGTTTGTCATCTATGATTTCTTTCATCAGTGCTTTGTAGTTTTCTTTGTAGAAATCTTTCACTTCCTTGCTTAAATGTGTTTATAGGTATTTCATCTATTTGTGACTATTGTAAATGTGATTTGAGTTCTTGATTTGGGTCTCAGCCCAAATATTACTTTTTTAAAATAGGAAAAGTTTCATGAGTTTGCATATTCTCCTTGCATGGGGACCATGCTAATCTTTCCTGTATCATTCTAATTTTAGTATATGTGCTACTGAAGAGAGCACCAAACATTATTGATGTATAAAAATGCTACTGACTTTTGTACATCAATTTTGTAAGGTTCATTTGCTCTATAGTCACTTATGTCCAGAGTTCCTTTGTTGATTTCCTGCCCCAATAATCTGGTGATATCAGTAGGGTGTTGAGTTACTCACTATTATTTTATTGCTATCAATCTGTTTTCCTGGTCTAGTACTATTTGTTTTATGAAACTGGATACTCCAATGTTGGGTGCATATATATATAGAATAGCTAAATCTTCTTCTTATATTGAACCCTTCATCATTATCTAATATCCTACTTTCTATAATTTTTACTGATATTGGTTTATAGTCTGTGTTATGTGTTATGAATATGGCTGGTCATGCTCATTTTTGTTTTCCATTTGCATAATATGTCTTTTTGTACCCCTTTACTTTGTCTGTAGTATGTAGCCAAGACTAACTATCTTGTAGGTAGCAAGTGGTTGTGTCTTTTTTTCTTTAAAATACAATTTGCCATTTTGTATGTTTTAGGTAAAGCATTTAGGCCATTTATATTCAAGAGTGATATTAATATGAAAGGTTTTGTTCCTGTCATAGTGTTGCTAGCTAGTTGCCTTGGAGTTTCAACTGTGTAATTGCTTTATAAGAGCTGTGAGCTTTGTAGTTATGTATCCTTTTATGATAGTGAATATCATCCTTTTGTTTCCATGTTACAAATCCTTTGAGTATTTTCGTTTGACTAGTCTAATGGTAATGCATTTTCTTTGTAGTTATTTGTCTGGGAAAGATTTTAGTTTTGCTTCATTTTTTGAAGCTTTGTTTGGTAAGATATGAAATCCTTGACTGGTGTTTTTTATACATAAAGAGACTAAAAATAAGCTCCTAATCTCATCTGCTTATAATTTCTGCTAAAAAATCTGCTGTTAGTCTGATGGATTGCCTGCGAAGGGATTCATCACTTCTCTCTTACCGATCTTAGAATTTTTTTTTTCCTTCATATTGACTTTGGATAGTCTGATGACTGTATTCCTTCATGAGGTTTTTCTTGAAATACATGATCTAAGAGGTCTCTTAACTTCTTGTATCTGGTTGACTAAATCTCTCCCAAGACCAGGGAAATTTTCCTGAAATATTTTGTTAAATATACTTCTCATACTTTTTACTTTTTTGTCTTCTCTCTCTGCAATACCTGTAACTCATAGGTTTGGATGCTTTACAAAATCTCATATTTCTCGAAGGGTTTTTTTTCATTTTTAAATTGCTTTTTATTTTTTTTTTATCTGGTTAATTTGAAAGAGCTGTCTACTAGCTCTGAAATTCTCTTTTTCACTGGTCTAGCCAGTTGTAAAAACTGTCAGCTGTCTTTTCTTATTCCTTCAACAAATTTTTATTTCCTGAAGTTATATTTTTTAAATGATATCTATCTCTTCTTTTATCCTCTACATTGCTTTTCTGATTTAATTGTGTTGGCTTCAAATTTCACTTGGATCTCATTGTGCTTCTTAAAAATCAATATTTTGAATTCTTTATCTGGTATGTCAGATATTTCATTTTGGTTAGAATTCCTTGCTGGAGAGTTAGTGTGACCCTTTGGAGATGTAATCCTTTGGTTTTTCATACTTTCATAGTTGTTTCTCTGGTTCCTTCTCATGAAAGGAAGCTATGTCTCTTCCTTATTTATTGAATTTGCTTTCATTTAGATGGGAATTTTCCCTCTCTTAAGGATATATGTATATATCCTTATATATATATATATATATATCCTTATATATATATATATATATCCTTATATATATATATATATCCTTAAGAGAGATATGTATATCTCTTATATATATATATCTCTATATATCTCTCTCTATATATATATCTCTCTCTATATATAAGATGTATATAAGATATATATATAATATATATCTACATATATAAGATGTATATAAGATATATATATAAGATATATATATAAGATATATATATCTTATATATATATAAGATATATATATATATATAAGAGATATATATATCCCTTAAGGATATCCTTAAGAGATACATATATGGATATTTATATATATAAAATGTATGTTATATAGGGTCTTTTGGCTTTGGTTCTGGGTACTTTCAGCAGCAAAGAGTCTCCATAAGTTTCTTAGTTACAGATAGCCTTTTGTGATGTTTTTTTCAAATACTGATTCCAGTTGTGATGTATGGGACATGTGGGCAGGCTCATAGCCTCTAGTGGGGCTAGGGTGACAGAAGTCTCAGGAAGCTTATCTCATTCCCTAGTGCTGTGCACTTGTGTCAGCAGATTTTCTACTGTGTTGTGCCATTCAACCTCCAGGCCAGTAGGTGGTACTTATAGGTAAGATTTGGCTGCAGCTAATGCAGATTGGTACATATATTACCCTGTTTACTGGGAGAAACTCTCTATTGCCTTAGGAAGAGGGCTGATTTTTCTCAAATGAACACTGCTTTCCCACCTTCTCCTCCCTGGGTTCTGAAGTGTCCTTTGCTCTTCTGGTAAATTCTCATTTTCCTTCTTTTTTTTTTTTTTTTTTTTGAGACGGAGTCTCGCTCTGTCGCCCAGGCTGGAATGCAGTGGCGTGATCTCGGCTCACTGCAAGCTCCGCCTCCCGGGTTCACGCCATTCTCCTGCCTCAGCCTCTCCGAGTAGCTGGGACCACAGGCGCCCGCCACCACGCCTGGCTAATTTTTTGTATTTTTAGTAGAGACAGGGTTTCACCATGGTCTCGATCTCCTGACCTCGTGATCCGCCCGCCTCGGCCTCCCAAAGTGCTGGGATTACAAGCGTGAGCCACCACGCCCGGCCTCATTTTCCTTCTTGAATTAAAGCTCACAGGCTTGATCTTTACATAGTATTTTGCTATTTCCAAGTGGTTGAAACTTGATAAAAGCCTCTAATCCATCATCTTGTTAAAAACAAATGAATAAACAAACAAAAAACACAAAAATATCCCACATTTGTTATTTTCTATTTTTGTGTGTGTGTGTGCTTCAGAATCTGTATTTATTCAACGATAATAAATACGATATACACTTGATTGGAGACACTGGGAAATTTACAGACTGAGAGAGTAGCTGGCCAATGAAAGGCACTCCTGCCAGTTCATAAGATGATAAAGCATAAAAAATTGACTATGAGCCTGTCAAGGCAGCAAAGGCTTGATGAACTAATATTTTAAAGAGAAACAAACAAACATATATACAAGTATGTTGTGCATTCTTTGCTTCTCTTATATGCCAATCATTTCTGTATCCATAGTCTTCCCAGAAATGGTGGCTAAGAAATATAAGAAAATGTAATGGAATTTTTGGAAGTCTCACCTTGCTGGGGAGAAGAATAATTGAGTTCAAGAACATCTGAAAAGCAGAGGCAGTGGTAAACACCATATATTCTCCGTTGAGATTCTTTAAGGATTGCATGCTACTAGTGAAGGCCAATCAGAAAAAAATCAGTCTTTAAAAATTGAAACACGTTGAGGGCTCAGTCTCTGACAGAATTGAGATCAGCCTGCTATTATATGTGCCTATTAAAGCATGGGGTTAATCTCATAGTTTTTTTTCTTCTTTTAAAAACCTCTGCTTCAGTCTACTGAACTTTTTCTATTCAACTAATACTCTGCTCACCTGTGTAAAATATTCTGTAATTCATTTCAATCACTTTATTTTTAATATCTAGGATTTCGAAGACTGATTTGATTTATTTTTTTGATATAACTCCCTGTTCTCTGGCATAGTTTATATACTATCTTCTATTTCTACTGAAAATGTTTATCAAAGCTATTTTAAAGTCCATATATGATAACTCTTAAGATCTGGGTCTTATACAACTCTGCTTATGTTATCTAATTTGTAGGTACTGATTGTTGATAACTTTTTAATGGAATGCCCAGAAATTTTCTATGAGAAATTATAGAGGTAGTAGAGGATATTTTTTCTTAAGGTTATTTTCTATTTTTTTAAATGCCCATCCTATCTGATGTGAGGTGATATCTCACTATTGTTTTCAGTTTCATCTCCTTGTTGATTAGTGATATTGAGAATCTTTTCATATACATGTTGCCACTTGTATGTCTTCTTTGAAGAAATGTCCGTATACTTATTTTGTATATTTTTAATTGAGTTGTATGGTTTTCTTGTATATTTTGGATATTAACCACTTATACGGTTTAGAAATATCTTCTCTCATTCTGTAGGTTGCCTTTTCACTCTGTTGATTGTTTCCTTTGATGCACATAAACTTTTAGATTGACATATTCCAAATTATCTATTTTTGTGTTTGTTGCTTGTGGTTTTGATGTTACATCCAACTATTTGATGCCAATATAGTGTTATAAAGATTTGCCTTCATGTTTTCTTCTAGGAGTTTTATGGCTTTAGGTCTTATGTCTTTAATCCAATTAGACTTGATTTTTGGGTACAGCATAGGATAAAATTCCATTTTCATTTTTGCATGTAGATGTTCAACTTTACCAAATCTATTTATAGAAAAGACTATCCTTTCCCCATTGTGTATTCTTGGTATCTTTGTTGGAGATCATTTGACTATACATGTGTGGGTTTATTTCTGGGCTCTCTATTCTATTTGATTGGATTACATGTCTATCTTTATGCCAGTACTATACTATTGATTACTATAGTCTTGTCATATGTATTGAATTTCAGAAGTGTGGGGCATCCAGGATTGTTCTTTCTCAAGATTGTTTTGGTTCTATGGGATTCTTTGTTTCCGTATTAAATTTAGTATTTTTTTTTCTATTTGTGAAAAAAAAGTCATTGAGATTTTGATAGGGGTTGCACTGACATTGTAAATTGCTTTATGTAATAAGAACATTTTAGCAATATTAAGTCTTCCAAGCCACAAACACAGTATGTCTTTCCGTTTACTTATGTCTTCTTTATTCTTTGAACAATGTTTTGTAATTTTCAATATGCAAGCTTTTCACATCCCTGGATAAGTTTATCCTTAATTACTTCTTTTTGGATGCTAATGTAAATAGGACTACTTTTTAAATTTCCCTTTTAGATTTTTTTTTGTTGCAAGAAATACAACTGATATTTGTATGTTGATTTTGTATCCTGAAAGTTTACTGGATTTGTTTATTATTTCTAACAGGATTTTAAAAAGTCTTTAGAGTTTTCTATATATGAGATCATGTCATCTGCAAACAGGGGCTTAGGTTTGGGGGCACATATGCAGGTTTGTTATACGGGTAAGTTGCATGTTGCAGGGGTTGGTGTACATGCAACTTACCCATCATATAACTATGCTAATAAGCATAGTCGTGATAGATAGTTTTTTTTTATCCTCTACCCTCAAATAGGCCCCAGTGTATATTATTCCCTTCTTTGTGTCCATATGTGCCCAATGTTTAGCTCCCACTTACAAGTGAGAACATGCTGTATTTGGTTATCTGTTCCTGCATTAATTGGCTAGGAAAATGGCTTGCAGCTGCATCCATGTTGCTAAAAACAAAAGGCATGATGGTATTCTTTTTTTTGATGGATAGTGTTCCATACTGTATAGGTACCACATGTACCACATTTTCTTTATAGAATCACTGTTGGGCATCTAGGTTGATTCCATGTATTAGTCATTGAGAACAATGCTGCAATGAGCATACACCTGCATGTGTCTTTATGGTATAACAATTTATTTACCTTTGGGCATATATCCAATAATGCATTTTCTGGGTCAGATGGTAGTTCTGTATTAAGTTCTTTGAGAAGTCTTCAAAATGCTTCCCATGATGGCTGAAATAATTTAGACTCTACCAAGCAGTATATAACCATTCCCTTTTCTCTTCAACCTTGCGGACATATATTAATTTTTGACTTTGTTATAGGTGCCATTCTGACTGAGGTGAGATACTATCTCATTGTGGTTTTGATTTGCATCTCTCTAATGATTAGTAATGCTGAGCACTCATAATGCTTTTTGGCCACATGTGTCTTCTCTTGAGAGGTGTCTGTTCATGTCCTTTTTTCTTTTTATAAAGGGGTTGTTTGCTGCTTGTAAACTTGTTAAAGTTCCTTATAGATTCTGGATATTAGACCTTTGTCAGATGCATAGTTTGCAAAATATTTTCTCCCATTCTGTAAGTTGTCTGTTTACTCTGTTGATAGTTTATTTTGATGTGCAGAAACTCTTTAGTTTATTTAGGTAACATTGGTCAATTTTCTTTCTTGTTGCAATTTTGTTTAGTATCTTCATCATAAAATTTTTGCCAGGTTCTATGTTCAGAATGGAATTTCTTAATTCCATATTCATATGGTTAGGCTCTGTGTCCCCACCCAAATCTCATCTTGAATTATAATCCCCATAATTCCCACATGTCAAGGGTGGTACCTGGTGGAAGGTGATTGGATCATAGAGGCAATTTCCCCCATGCTGTTCTCATGATAGTGAGTGAGTTCTCATGGGATCTAATGGTTTCATAAGCATTTGAGAATTCCTCCTACATGTGCTCTCTCTCTCTCTTTTTCACCTGTGCCATGTAAGACGTACCTCTTCCCCTTCCACTATGATTGTAAATTTCCTGAGGCCTTCCCAGCCATGTGGAATGAGTCTATTAAAGCTCCTTCCTTTATAAATTACCTAGTCTTGGGTATTTATTTGTAGCAATGTAAGAACAAAATAATACGGTTGTCTTCAAGAGTTTTTAGTTTTAACTTTTAGTCTTTAATCTATCTTGAGTTAATTATTGTATATAGTATAAGGAAGAGGTCCAGTTTCAATCTTTTGCATATGACTAGCCAGTTATCCCAGCACCATTTATTAAATAGAGAGTCCTTTCTTCATTGCTTTTGTCAGGTTTGTCAAAGATCATACAGCTGTAGGTGTGCAGCATTATTTCTAGGTGCTCTAGTCTATTCTATTGGTCTATGTGTCTGTTCTTGTGCTAGTACCATGCTGTTTTGGTTTCTGTATCCTTTTATTATAGTTTGAAATCAGGCAATGTGATGGTTTAGCTTTGTTCTATTTGCTTAGAATTGCTTTGACTATTCAGGCTCTTTTGTGGTTCTATATGCATTTTAGAATTTTGTGAAAAATGTCATCAGTATTGTTGTAGGTATAGCATTGAATCTGTACATTGCTTTGGGAAGCATGGCCATTTTAATGACACTGATTCTTTTTATCTATGAGAATGAAATGTGTTTCCATTTGTTTGTGTCATTCCTAATTTCTTCAGCAGTGTTTTGTAATTCTCATTATAGAACTTTTTCACCTACCTGGTTAGCTCTATTTCTGGTGTGTGTGTGTGTGTGTGTGTGTGCGCACGCGTGCTTCTTAGCTTGCATATTGTTGGTGTATGGAAATGCTTCTATTTTTGTACACTGGTATCATGAACCTTTGCTGAATTTGTTTTAAAGATCTAGGAGCTTTGGGCAGAGACGATGGAGTTTTCTACATATAAAATTATATCATCTGTGAAGAGAGATAGTTCAACTACCTCTCTTCCTATTTGGATGCATTTTACTTCTTTGTTTAGCCTGATTACTCTGGCTGCAACTTCTGCTACTATGTTGAATAGGAGTGGTGAGAGTGAGCATTCTTGTCTTGTTCCAGTTCTCAAGGGGAATGCTTCCGGTTTTTGCCCATTCAGTATGATGTTGGCTGTGGGTTTGTCATAGATGCTTCTTATTTTGAGGTATATTTCTTTAACGCCTACTTTGTTGAGGGTTCTTAACATGAAGTGATGTTGAATTTTATCAAAAGTTTTTCTGTATCTATTTAGATAATCATGTGGTTTTGTTTTTAGTTCTGTTTATGTGATTAATCACATTTATTGATTGGCATATCTGGAATCAACCTTGCATCCCAAGAATAAAGCCTACTTGATCATGGGGGATTACTTTTTGAATTACTGATTGAATCAGTTTGCTAGTATTTTGTTGAGAATTTTTCCATCTATGTTCATTAGGAATATTGACCTGAAGTTTTCTTTTTTCATTGTGCCTCTGCCAGGTTTTGGTATCAGAGTGATCCTAGCCTCATAGAATGAGTTAGGGAGGAAATCCTCCTGCTCTATTTTTTAGAATAATTTCAATAGAATTTATATCATGACTTCCTTATTGTCTGGTAGAATTCAGCTGCAAATACATCTGGTCCAGATTTTCTCTGGTGGGTAGGCCTTTTGTTATGATTAAATTTCAGAACGTGTTATTTGTCAGTTAGGTGTTTCAGTTTCTTCCTGTTTCAATCTTGGGAGGTTGCATGTTTCTAGGATTTTATCCATTTCTTCTAAGTTTTCTAGTTTGTGTTCATTGAAGTGTTTGTAATAGTCTCCAAGGGTGTTTTCCTATTTCTGCAGGGTCAGTGGCAATGTTTCCTTTGCCATTTCTAATTATATTTATTTATATTTTGATTATATCTAGAAAAACCTAAAGACTCCACCCGAAAAAAAAATTGTAGATGTGATGAATGAATTCAGTAAAGTTGCAGGATACAAAATCAGTGTAAAAAAATTAGTAATATTTCTATATTCAAATAATGATCTAGCCAACAAAGAAATCAAGAAGGCAACCCCATGTACAGTAGCTATGAAAAAGTAACAAAATACTTAGGAATAATTTTAACCAAGGAAGTGAAAGGCCTCTATAAGGAAAACCACAAAATACTGATGAAAGAAATTGAATATGACACAAACAAATGGAAAAAGATTTGATGCTCATGTTTTAGAATAATTAATATCAATAAAATGACCATGTTGCCTAAAGCAATCTATGGATTTAATGCAATCTTTGTCAAAATACCAACATCATTCTTCACAAAATCAGAAAAAATCCTGAAATTCATATGGAATCATAAAAAAGCCTGAATCATCAAAGCAGTTCTAAACAAAAATAACTACACTGGAGGCATCACCTTACCTGACTTCAAAATATGTGACAATGCTATCTAGCCAAAACAGCATGATATTGGTATAAGAATAGACACAAAGACCAATGGAGCAGAATAGAGAACCCACAAATAGAGCCACACATCGAGAGCCAACTGATTTTTGGAAAAGCTAACAAGAGCTTACACCGGGAAAAGGACACCCTCTTGAGTAAATGGTTCTGGGAAAATTTGAATAGTCACATGCAGAAGAATGAAACTGGACCTTGTCTCTCACCATATGCAAAAATCAATTCAAATGAATTAAAGACATACATTTAAGACCTGAAATTATAAAAATACTAGGAGAAAACAGGGAAAACTCTCCTGGACATTGTTCTAGGTAAATGTTTTATGATTAAGACCTCAAAAAGCACAGGCAACAAAAACAAAATCTGATAAATGGGACTATATTAAACTAAAAAGCATATGGACAACAGTCAATGGAGTGAAGAGACAGCCTCTTGAAAGGAATAAAATATTTGCGAACTATTCATTCAACACAGGACTAATATCCATTGTCTACAAGGAACTTAAACAACTCAACAGGAAAAAAAGTATGTAATCCCATTATAAAGTTGGTGAGGGGAAGAATGCTGAATATGGGCCCCTGATGTCTTCTGGCTCAGAGTTGCTGGTGAAAAATCTGCTTTTAGTCTGATGGAGCTCCCTTTCATGCAACCTGTTTCTTCTCTCTGGCTGCCTTTAAAATTTTTTCTTCCATTTTGACCTTGGAGGGTTTGTTATCTGTGTGTCTTGAGGTTGGTTATCTTGTACGGTATCTCGCAGGGATTCTCTGCATTTCCTAAATTTGAACATCAACCTCTCCAGTGAAGTTGAGGAAGTTTTTATGGACAATATCTTGAAATATGTTTTCAAAGTCCCTCTTTTTATAGGGATGCCAATGAGTAGTATGCTTGAGGTCTTTACATAACCCGTATTTCCTAGAGGCTTCATTTATTTTTTTATTTTTATTTTTATTTTGTCTGAGTTGCTTCAAAGAGCCAGTTTTTTTGTGTGAGCTCTGAGATTTTTAATCTTTGTCTATTTTGTTGTTAATACTTCTGATTATATTATGGAATTCTTATAGTGAGTTTTTCAACTCGATCAGATCAGTTTGGTTCTTTCTTATAATGAGTGTATTCCACTTCAGCTCTTATATTGTTTTATTGGGTTCCTTAGATTCCCTCGATTGGATTTCAACTTTCATCTAAATCTCAATGATCTTCATTCCTATTCATATTTCAAATTCTATATCTGTCATTTCAGCCTGGTTAAGAACCATTGTTGGGGAACTAGTGCAGTTGCTTGCAGGCAAGAAGATACTCTGGCTTTTTTAGTTTCTTGAGTTCTTGTGTTGGTTCTTTCTCGTGTGTGGGCTGATGTTCCTTTAATCTTTGAGGTTGCTGTCCTTTGGATAGGGATTTTACTTTTATATTCTTTGATACCCTTGAAGGAGTGACTGTCATATAAAGTGGGTTCAGTCAACTGGCTTCATTTCAAGAAGATTTCAGAGGATAAGGCTCAGCTGAGTACCCCTAGGCTGTATGCTTTAACTTTGAGGGGTTAGTACCAGCCCAAAGCTTTGTTCTCTGGCTCCTCTGGGTTAAGTACCTGCTGAGCTGGAGTGGTCAAGGTGTTTCCACGCCATGTCAACAGTACTGTAATGGGAGATATCATCAAAAGTTCTTTGATGGGGTCGGGCAGCAGCATCCATATGCAAGTGTGCATTAGTGGTGGTGGTGACTTGGCAGGGTCCTCAAGCATCAACTGGGTAGGGCACCAACCAAGGCCAGGTAGCAGCATCTGTGAGTGTCAGTGCAAGAGTGGCAAAGGTGTTTGTGCCCATGCACTCACACCAACAGTGGCAGGTGTGGTGGGGTGCATGCTTGTGTGTACTAGTCAGGGCAGGGTGATAGGTCTGCTTGTGCATGCCAACACAATGGTGTTGGGGGACTGTAGGAGAGTGTGCTCTGGCAGAGCAGCAGGGACAATTTTATTTATTTTTTTGAGATGCCCTTTTTTTCCCTATTGACTTCCTGTTGAATAAAAGTGGCTAGAGTGGCCATCTTCATCTTAGAAGGGAAGTTCTTCATCTTAGAAGAAAGGCTTTCAGAATTAATCTTGAGTTCGATGTTAGCTGTGGGCTTTTTATATATGGCCTTTATTACATTGAACTAGTTTATTTCTCCTCCTAGTTTGTTGAATGTTTTTATCATTAAAGGGTATTAAATTATGTTAAAATTTTTTTATCATCTATTTATATCATTATGTGATTTTTTAAAATTCTTCATTAATATGGTATATCATGTTGATTTTTATATGTTGAACCATCCTTGCATCCCAGGGATAAATCTTACTTGATCAAAATGTGTGATCCTTTCAATATACTCTTAAATTCAGTTTGATATATTTTGTTGAGTATTTTTATGTCGTTTTTCATTAGAGATATTGAACTGTAATTTTCTTACAGTGACTTCGTCTGGCTTTGATATCAGGATGATTCTTGCTCTATCAAATTAGTTTGGAAGTGTTTTCTCCCCTTCAATTTTTTGAAAGGGTTTGGAAGAAAATAATTGGCATTAGTTTATTAAATATTTGTTAGAATTCACCAGTGAAGCTATCAGTTCTTGAGCTTCTCTTTGTTGGAGATTTTTTTGTTACTGATTCTGTGTAATTACTAGTTATAGATCTGTTCAGATTACTTAGTCTTGGTAGATTGTATAGTTCTAAAAATTTATTTCTTCTGCATTATCTAATTTGTTGGAGAATAATTATTCATGCTAGTCTCTTATAATCCTTTTTATTTCTGTAGAGTAAGTTGTAATGTCTATCATTTCTGTATTTATTTATTTAAGGCTTCTCTATTTTTCTTAGTTCAGCTAAGGCATTCTTAAATTTGTTTATGTTTTTAAAAATTCAACTTTTGTTTTTTTTTTCCAATTTTCTTTTAGTCTCTATTTTACTTATATAAATCTAATCTTTATTTTCTTCCTTCTGCTAACTTTGTGTTTAGTTTTTTTTTTAATTTAATTTGCCATTTTATATAGTTTTTCTTTTCTTCTTGTTTTCTTTTTGGAGACAGGGTCTCACTTTGTTGCCCATACTGGAGTGCAGTGGCATGTTCAAAGCTCACTAGAACCTAGAACTTGTGGACTCAAGTGATCCTGCTACTTCAGTCTCCCAAGTAGCTGAGAATACAAGTGTGTACCACCTTGGCTGGCTAATTTTTTTAATTTTTAGTAGAGAGAAGGTCTTGCTATGTTCCCCGGGCTGGTTCTTTTCTTAGGTAGGTGTTTATCACAGTGACTCCTCTTTTAGTACTGCTTTTGCTGTATTCCATAAATTTTGATATGTTGTGCTTTCATCTTTGTTTAGCTTTGAATAGCTTTGGTTACTCTGGGTCTTTTGATGTTACATATAATTTGATGTTACATACAAGATATTTTCTAAATTTGATTTCTTCTTTGACCCAATCATTATTCAAGAGTATGTTGTTTAATTTCCCCACATTTATTCATTTTTTTCAGTTTTCCTTCTGTTATTGATTTCCCCTACTACTTTTCCCAGCTCTGGTAATCATCCTTCTACTCTCTATCTCCATGAGCTCAATTGCTGTGATGTTTAGATCCAACAAATAGATGAGAACATAGGACATTTGTCTTTCTGTGCCTGGCTTATTTCACTTAACATAATACTCTTTCATTCCATCCATGTTTTTTGCAAATGACAGGATCTAATTCTTTTCTTTCAGAGTGCTATTTCCATTCATCTTTTGATGGACACTTATGTTGCTTTCAAATCTTACCTATTGTGAACAGTGCTGCAACAAACATGGATGTGCAGATATCTCTTTCATGTACTAATTTCCTTTCTTTTGGGTAGGAACCCAGCAGTGGGATTGCTGGATCATATGGTAGCTCAATTTTTAGCTTTTTTGAGCAACCTTCAAACTCTTCTCAATAGTGGTTATAATAATTTATATTCCCATCAATAGTGTACAAGAGTTCCCTTTTCTCCATATCCTTCCTAGCATTTGTTACTATCTGACTTTTGCATATAAGCCATTTTAACTGCTGTGAGATGATATGTCATTGTGGTTTTGATTTACATTTCTCTTGTGATCAGTGACATTGAGCATAATTTCATGTGCCTGTTTGTCATGTGTATGTCTTCATTTGAGAAATGCCTATTCACTATTTTTGCCCATTTTTGATTGGAATATTAGACTTTTACCTATAGAGTTGTTTGTGCTTCTTTTGTATTCTATTACTATTCCCTTGTCAGATGGGTAGTTTGCAATAATGGGTTGTCTCTTCACTTTCTTGATTGTTCCCTTTGCTGTCCAGAAGCTTTTTAACTTAGTGTGATCTCATTTTTCCATTTTTGCTTTGGCTCCCTGTGCTTGTGGGCTTATTCAGGAAATTTTTGCCCAGACCAATGTGCTAGAGATTTTCCCCAATGTTTTCTTATAGCAGTTTCATAGTGTGAGATCTTATATTTACATCTTTAATACATTTTAATATGATTTTTGTATATGGTGAAAGAGTGGGGTCAAGTTTAATTCTTCTACATGTTGATATCTAGTTTTCTCAGTACCATTTATCGAAGAGACTATCTTTTCTTCAATGTATATTCTTGGCACCATTGTTAAATATGAGTTCACTGTAGCTGTGTGGATTTGTTTATGGGTTTCCCGTTCTATTTCTTTGTTTTTTTATATTATTTTTGGTGTGTTTTTAATTTTTATGCTGGTACCTATGTAACTGTTTTTATGCCAATACCCTCCTGTTCTGGTTGCTATAGCACTGTAGTACAATTTGAAGTCAGGTAATGTGATTCATCCAGCTTTGTTCTTTTTGCTTAAAATAGCTTTGGTTATTCTGGGTCTTTTGATATTAAATCTAAATTTTAGGATTTTTTTTTAAATTTCTGTGAAGAATGTCCTTGGTATTTTGATAAGGATTGTACTGAAACTGTAGATTACTTTGGGTAGTATGGACATTTTGATGATATTGAATCTTCCAATCCATGAACATGGAATATCTTTTACCTTTTGGTGTCCACTTCAGTTTCTTTCATCAGTATTTTATAGTTTTCGTCATAGAGATCTTTCACTTCTTTGGTTAGGTTAATCCCTAGGTTTTTAATTTTATTTGTGGCTACTGTAAATGGGATTCCTCTTTTTTATTTATTTATTTATTTATTTATTACCATTAGTGTATAGAAGTGCTATGATTTTTGTATGTTGATTTTGTATCCTGCAACTTTACTGAACTGATAAGTTCTTACAGTTTTCTTGTGGAGTCGTTAGGTTTTTTTTTTAAATAAAAGATTATATTATCTGCAAACAAGGATAATTTGACTTCTTCCCCTCCAATCTGGATGCCCTTTATTTATTTCTCTTGTCTGATTGCTGTAACTAGGACTCCCAGTACTATGTTGAATAACAGTGGTGAAAGTGGGTATTTTTGTCACGTTTCAGATGTCAGGGGAAAGCCTTTCAGTTTTTCCCCTTTCAAGATGATACTAGCTGGGGATCTATCATATATGGCTTTTATTATGTTGAGATATGTTCCTTCTATACCCAGTTTTTTGACAATTTTTATCATGAAGGGATGTTGAAGTTTATCCAATGTTTTTTCAGCACCAATTGAAATGATCATATAGTTTTTGTCTTTCATTCTGTTGATGTGATGTATCATAGTGATTGATTTGTGTATGTTGCATCCCAGGGATAAGTCTTGTTTGATCATTATAAATGATAGTGACCTTCCTTGCATCCCAGGGAGAAATCTTGTTTGGTCATGATAAATGATCTTTTTAGTGTATTGTTGAATTCAGTTTGCTTGTATTTTGTTGAGGCTTTTTGCATAAATATTCAACAGCGCATTGACCAGTAGTTTTCTTTTTTCGAAATGTGTTTGTGTGGGTTTGGTATCAGGGTAATACTGGATTCATAGAATGAATTTGGAAATATTCCCTAACCCAATGCACAGAAATGCTCTCCACATCACGCCACCACTGTGGAGGAGTGAAGAACTGAGGTCATGGGGGTTGGATGATATTGGAGGTTCAAGACTGTATTTTTCTTTCCCTTCTGTGCCTCTTTCAGTGACATGAAGTTAAAATCAGATACTGTGAGTACTGAATTTTAGTGCTTGTGAAGGTGCTTTTCTTTTGTAGTTGTTAAATTGGTGTCCTTCTGAGTGGGACAATCAATGGAGACTTGTATTCCGCCATATTGCTCTGACTCCCACTCTTCTTCATTTTTGAGGGAAATTTTTGCCAGACACACCATTCCAATTTGCTAGTTTTTTTTTAACTTTAGCACTTTGAATATGTTATTTTCCATCCTGGCTTGCAAGGTTTCTGCTAAATCTGTTTTCTAAAGCATTGGTCAAGCATATATCTTCTGGACCTTCCCAGCTGGGATAAGTAGGTTTAAAGAGACTAATCCACTCCACCATCCGAATCTCCCTAAGCCTTTGGATCCCTTCCCTACGTTAACCAAGGGAGATAAGGAATTTCCAGTTCACTCATAAGGGCCATCTTTTAATCCATATTTCAACTAACCAAGCAAATAAACTATTAGAACCTTTTTTAACTCTCCAAACTGCAACATTGAATGTGGAATCCCAACTTAGTGGGCCCAAATCAATAAGTTCAGCCTTATCCAACTCTGTGTTCTTCCGCCATCATCCCACACCCTTAATATCCATCCCCATGCCTGTTCTCCAGATTTCTTCTTATGTAAATTTGAAAACTCAAGCAGTTCTTTTTGAGTGCAACACACCTCCTCATGGGTCACATGCTGCACCTCACCTCTAGGGGCCCACTGGGACTTTAGTCTAGTTATAGGTCTAGAAGCAAACAGGGGTGTTGTGTGTGGATCCTGAGGAGAATCAACATTATCTTGCCTGATAACTGTCTCAGGGGATGCCATCACTGTTGCCTCAGGCAACACAGAGTTTATCTCCTTAGACAAGGGTGGAAAGGTGGATGGCAGCATGGGTTGGAGAGGATGTTGCCTCTACTGGGGATGGGGAAGCTGTTTGTTCTGGCAGAAATGGTTCGTTGGAGTTTAAAAACTCAGTGTCCCTAGCTTCATCAGAGTCCTTTTACATGTCCCTGTTCCAAGTTGCAGGATCCCATTCTTTTCCAATCAGTGCCCTCACTTCAATAGTAGACACCTGGTGAGGCTGTGCATGCACCTTTCATTGCAGGTCAGCCACTCACATGATAAGAGTTTGTGTCTGCCTTTCCACAATTTCAGCTCTTTCTCTACAGGAGATAAGACTCACTCAGGGCAATCCTAGCAGATTTGAAGCTCAGCATCTGCTTCTGAAGCCAGGAGTTAGAATCCCTGAGTTCATCATTTTCTTTCATCACTTTGTCCAGTGAACTTAGGAGCAACCAACCAACTTAATTATGTTCCTTCATTCCCTACATATAGTCAAAGGTATTATATACAGAGTCACTAAACTCCTTGCCTCTCACAAGCAGTGAATCACGAATGTCAAATGCATTTATTTGGCATAACTCTCTAAACAGTTCACACCAAGGACTATTAGTGTTCTCCATACTATTAGAAGTAGAGTCCTTAGCATTTTGGGGTCTAATCATATTAAGCAGCCATCTCCAAAAACTCCAAAACCAACAAAAGAACTCCATCCTTAGTATTTTGTTCCTCTAGAACCACTCTTGGTACCAAAATCTGTATTAGTCAGGGTTCTCTAGAGGGACAGAACTAATAGGATAGATGTATATATAAAGGGAAGTTTAGAGGCCGGTGCAGTGGCTCATGCCTCTAATCCCAGCACTTTGGGAGGCCAAGGCAGGTGGATCACCTGAGGTCTGGAGTTCAAGACCAGCCTGGCCAACATGGTAAAACCCTGTCTCTACTAAAAATACAAAAATCAGCCAGGCGTGGTGGTGGGTGCCTATAATCCCAAGCTTCTTGGGAGTCTGAGGCAGGAGAATCACTTAAATCCGGGAGGTGGAGGTTGCAGTGAGCCAGAATTGTGCCATTGCACTCCAGTCTGGGCCACAGAGTGAGACTCCATCTCAAAAAAAAAAACAAAGAAAAAAAGCCAGGGTAAGTTTATTAAGTAGTATTAACTCACATCATCACAACGTCCCATAATAGGCCATCTGCAAGCTAAGGAGCAAGGAAGCCAGTCTGAGTCCCAAAGCTGAAGGACTTGGAGTCCAGTGTTTGAAGGCAGGAATCATCCAGCATGGGAGAGAGATGTAGCCTCGGAGGCTGAGCCAGTTTAGCCTTTTCACGTTTTTTTCTGCTTGCTTTATATCCTGGCCACACTGGCAGCTGATTAGATGGTACCCACCAAGATTAAGGGTGGGTCTGTGTTTCTCAGCCCACAACTCAAATGTTAATCTCCTTTGGCAACAGCCTCACAGACACACCCAGGATCAGTACTTTGCAACCTTCATTCCAGTCAAGTTGACACTCAGTATTAACCATTACAGTTCCCATTTCCTTATCTGCAAACTGATGATAATAGTGCCTACCTCACGGTCAGGGAATTAGGTTAGAATGGGAGAGCTCTGTAATTAATAATACTATACAGAAAATATATTCTTATAAGACTGAATTATTATAAATGCATTATTTTCTTGAAATAAATTAGTACTTTGTAAATCATAAGCAAAATTATACTGCTTGTACATGATGTGTTGAGAAAATAAATGTTGCCCAAAACTTTTTCAAAGCACAAATAATTTGAAAAACATGACTGTTGTGAATAGTGCAGTGTCATGTGTTTATAAAATGGGAAGCTCAATTCTACTTTATAACCATCTTCCTTTAAATCAATTTGTTTGTGTTACAGCAAGGGATACTGGGATTTATTTAATCTGAAGAGTAATATGAAAACCTTTGTTCAGAATATCTTTTCCCTTTCTTAACCTTACGGTGTCCAAGAAAAGTTGTAATAAGTATGAGTTAATGCTTTGCTTCTCAAAATTTATCAAATTAATAAAAATAACTCAAACTTTGTCCATTACAATTTTTCCTTAATAAGGAGAGAATAAATATAATAATATTTATAAAGGAAATTTACTTATAATACTTGACCATATTAACACCTCTAAAAGTTAAAACTGTCTCATGTACTAAACATTTACTTCCTTGCTGAAGGACGTGCTTATTCTCTCCTTCATTACCCTATGTGTTTTTTTCTCCTTTCCTTTATCCCACTTAAAGAATAATTGCTTATCTTTTGATTTTGAATTATCTTTTGATGAATTCCTTCAATACTTTCTTCAAGCATTCGTTAGACCAAGTATCTTTTCGTCAGCATATTAAAATTCTCACTTTCTAGTTCTCTCTTCTAAAACCAAAAATGTTTTTGAAAGTTCTCATGCAAAAAAAAAAAAAAAGGAAAGAAAAAGTTTTGTTCTTTCTACCATTCTTTGTAATCTTGTTCTACATAAACTTCTATTCTTAATGAAGGCTCTTAATAGACTTGTTTCTACTTTCTTATAACTTATGTACCTATTTAATTTGGCTTTTATTACCACTTCTCTAGTGAAACGAATTTCTGAATCTGTAATCTGCTTTACCTTCAACTTTCCTCCTCTGTGAACTCTTAGCAGAATTCATTACTGTTAACTGTTGGGTGTAAGTGTACTGTTTGATGGTGATTGATAGCGTTTGACTAGATCTCCGATGTGCCTAAGTCCTGCTTTGCCAGTTCCCTCTCTGTTGACACCATTTTCTAAACAAGTGAAGCCCAATGAGTAACAGTGAATGGGAAACACATTATCACTTTAATTTCAGCTAAACCAGTGCCAGTAACCTCCATGTCTAAGCATTTGTGAAAACAGATTATTATACATCCCAACCCAAAAGGCTATAATCACCTATATTCTTACCACTCCAACCCAATAGCAAAGTTGAAAAACTTCCAGATACCACGCAGAGATAATAAAGTCCTTAAAATGAAACTTCTTTTCTCTGGATAAAGTAAAATCCCAAAGTAACTGAAGTCCATTGCTCTTCTCTCTTTTACTGTCTTATTTTGTCCATCTCTAAAAGATTTTTACTCAGATATCTGGGTGGTCCAGATTCCTTCTACAGCATTTGCATCATGGGTTACTTTCACTGAAATGGGTGTAGCCATTTCAGCACATCCAAATTTGATTCATTTAAAACTGTTTCCCATGCCTTCCATTATTCAAAAATCTCAAGAACAATCAGGTTCACAAAAATAGCCCCACACCTGATACATTTATAAAATACCAGAGATAATATAGAAATGTATTTTCTAAGCTCCATTTCCACTGTATCAATAGAAAATAATAGACCCTGAGCCCAATGAATATTATATTTTGGTTCCTTCATGCTTTAGTCTGTCATAGACCCCAGCTAAGACTCAGAAATATTTGGAATGAACCGGATACACAGAGAACATGTAATACAAACAAAAAATAAAAGCTTTTTGGTTTCTGCCTTTTTGGGACACTAGTCAGTTCATATCAGCTGTCCAAAAGCCATGACGTGATTTTAAACCACAGTGGGAGAGGTCTCCCTTCAAAAAGGTGATTATCTCGTTATAGAAGCCCCAGGCTCGCTCAGCTTCAGGCAAAACTTCCGTAGGGATATTCCAAACCTAGAGACTAAGACGAAATTCCAGTGAAAGAAACACTACTTCTTACACAAACCTGTTTCTTAGAGTTTTAATTTTCTGGGCTTTGATTAATTTTCACTGTGACTATCCTTTTCCACCCAGTAATTTTTTTTCTTGCAGTTGCAAGACCTCATTTCCTAATAGATAAAATTACCATTCCCACAGTTACGTCTAAAGAAAGAAGGGGAAAAATAAGAAACTAAAGCAAACGAATTTTAGATCATCCAATCTAGTGTCTCTTATTATTTCACATCACTTATAAAGATGCTAGTCCAAACCTCATTGATCAAATTCCTGCTAAATATTACTTCTTTAGTCTTTGTGAATAGCAGTCACTGTTGAAAATACATCTGTATACTAAAGATTAGCACGATTTAAGATAAACCTTCATTTCTCTAACAAGGTCTTTAGTTCTCCACAAAGGGCTTGTGATTCAACTTCCCAGGCAACTAGACTCACTCAGTTCTCTTTTACCACAGATACTAGCTGCAATCACACCTAATAATACTTATAATAATTGTAAATCAGAACTACTAAATGCTTTTGAGCTTTAAATATACCTATATAGTACTAGCACACAGATAGTAGCATCTGAATACAACACTAGTGAGACTATTTGGATATATTGGAAATAATGACAAGATTTTTATGAAATTCCAGCTAAGAATTACTCTTTCTCTGTGTGCCCAATAGTGTCTTATCTCTCATGTTTATCATTGTCCACTTATACTCTTTTATCACTGGGACTAGAAGACTGAAAACTAATTTTATGCCCTCTGGCTTCCTGTTAGGTTAAACTTACAGATGGCACTGATGGTATATTGGAAGGAAAGAAGAACCATTTCCTTCCAACTTCCACTATGCTATCCTGTGGTACTGTGGGCCTGAGCAGATAACTGAGAGTAGCTTTGGGTTCCGACACATTGGTGACAGTTTTCACAGTGTCAGTGGGTGTGCAGGCCCCTGATGTCTTGCTCAAAGGGCAGTCATTTGTTCATAAAATGGGAAGTTCTTATGTTCCTCCAAGAAGAACAGAGGGAATAGCAGCTTTCTGGTAACTCAGCCTCAGGCTTGGTAACAGTTTCTTGAACTTCGGATTAAGTCCTTCCACTCCTGTTGGCTTTTCCAGTATCATTTTTACCATTTGGTCTTTCAGCAATACGAAAAGCTTTGTAACCAATTTCAAGACTTAAAACTTTTGGAACTTTGTTTCCCCCCTAACTGAACATTGACTGATATTGTTATTGGTATCAAGAATGAGGTCAGGAAACATATCTACAATGATAGCCATCTAGGATTTGTGATTTTATCCAATTGAATTTAAATACAGAGACAACCTCATTGCTAGTGAAACATTGAAAGCTGGTAGTCAGAAGTAGGCAGTAGCAAAATAGTAATTCACGTTGTTTGCTGTAGTTATCTGGTATGAAGTGCCCATTGAAGACAAAATTTTGGAAAGCCAAGGGTCTGTTGCTCTTGATCATAGTTGAGTAAATAATGAATAAATGGAGCATTAGGGTGGCTGCCTATGACTTAACTGGAAAGATTATGGAGGAAAAATGTCAAGCTGAATATTTTAATCAGCTCAAGTCGTTGTCAAACAACCAAAGTGCTTCTGGAATTGCCCTAAAATTATTTATTTTCTTGAATAGCCCCAAGGCTGCTGTAAATAAAATTTATACTAAAAGTTTGATAGTGTGGATGAAAAATTTACAAAAAAAATTGAATTAACAATTCAATTGTTTTTATATGAAAATCTAACCTGGGAAGAGATCACTTATACACAGTGTAATTGCACCGATTTTTGAAAAAAAGAAAATCTCAGTTTTTGTTGGCAGAAATTTGAAGAATATGTATGGGAGTTTTCTCATAATACTAGACCAAAGAGGGTAAAACATAACATTTGCATCAAATTTATAAATATTAGTACACTGAACAGAAATTCTTGGAACAGAAATTCT
Source organism: Nomascus leucogenys (assembly GCF_006542625.1). Taxonomy (NCBI): domain Eukaryota; kingdom Metazoa; phylum Chordata; class Mammalia; order Primates; family Hylobatidae; genus Nomascus; species Nomascus leucogenys. The sequence continues at coordinate 87,721,020 of NC_044402.1, forward strand.
ATTTTAAGAAGCAGCTAGGAGTGGCTCTAAAACTGTACTTAGTTGATTGACAAACTTTGACTCAAGGGTTTTTCATATTTAATGAAGCTTAGATTCCACATCGAAAGACTTATGGTGATAGAGATGTTAGAATAAATTTAACATGTATCACTTTTCCTCCTATCCCACAGTGGGTCCACAGAACATTCTCTTTACCAGTGAATTGAAAAATCTTGGACACTTTTGCATTGCTTGCTCTCTGAAATTTGGGTTGTGATGCAAAATCCAGTTAAAAATTTTATTCCTTTATCTCAGTGGAAATGATTGAAATGGGAAAGACTAAGTGATAGTGCTTAACGAATAGACAAGGTGAGCACAGTAGCATAGTCACCATAAAGGGAAGGACTTGGGTAATGACCAGAGTGATTTTCCTGAGGCACTGGCTAATTGTTCAATTTCTGGGACTGAAATATATGGACAATATACAAAAATATTATTGATTTATATTAAAGAATAACTCTAAACATGACATGACTTGAGTCATTAAAACAGGCATAGCCTCTGACTTAGTTTCAAGAACTTAGCCACTTTACATTCATTTGCCAGTACAAAGACTTAGAACTTCTTGAATGAAGGTGAGGACAGTAACATAGAGAAGAGACCTGAAACATGACCACAAGTACGTACTGTTAATTTTCCTCTGTGCTTTTTCTGAAGATACCGATGGACATTTTTCAGAATTATTGTGCATTAGAAAATGGAAATACTCAGACCTTTATGGGAGTTTTAGAAAAAATGGCTTTGAATTGACCTTACTTACTGGGAATCTGAGCCATAATTATGGCCCCCTGGTCAGACAGAGGAGTTATTGGTGACAGAAATAAATATTAATTGGTATTAATTCCATCTGATAGTGAACCACCTAGTGGGTCTGTGGAAGCAACCTGTAGATATTTTCCCTATCTGCAGTGATTTGTTGCAAGATCATATTTCATAACTGACACAATACCCACATGGCTTCCTATTCTGTGGAGTGAGAGCTATTAAAGAAAGAAAGATTAAGTAAAAGCTTTTGAAATGACTCGCCCTACTGAAAAACAAACTAAATAAACAATGCCTTTTCCCTGATAGAATTGCAGAATGAGTGTCATCATTGAAAACTTGAAAGATGCATATATAATAACAATCATATTTCAATTTTACTCAATTATTTGACATGTACAAAAGGTGGGTGAGTCTTGCAAAATGACATTTAATTATCACAATAAAATTGTAGGTAATAGTGTAAGTATGACCTCTTTCCTAGAGCAAGTCAACATTGTCCTGTTGGTATGCACTATTTTTTTATTCTCATGATTCTATCTTCTGCATTCTTAAACAGCACTCATAACAGAAGCTCATTTTGCTATGACATGTCTGTGTAGCCTAGCTTAAACTATTCTCTTTCTCTCTCTTTTTCTTACTTACTGCTATATTGACTTCCTCACATTTGTGTGATACCTCAGTGTTTGCAACGTATCTTCTCATGTATCTGTTTCTTCTTTAAAATCTATTTTAAAGTAGGTATTTTCTTCTCATTTTCCCAGCGAGGAAACTTTACTAGTTTCCAATGAGGAAATATTACTAGTTTTCTCATACAGAGTTAACAACTTTCCCCAGAACAAAAGACTACCCAAAAGAAAAGTGGATACTTCAGTCCGGATTTTTTTGAGTGAATCCTAGGCCATCCATGTATTCCCTAGGAAAAGTTCCAGGGGCAGGTGAGAGAGGCACTGATGCCTGCACACTGCCTTCAATAGAAATGAACCTCTTGATGGAATTATGAAAAACAAGAAAGACTTCAAAGATTCAACCCACTCATTTTACAGACAAAGAAACTGTTATAAACAGTTTGAAAAACTTTACAAATATATGCCAAGAGACAAAAATTTATTTTCCTAATCTAGTAAATAAAACTCTAAGAGAAAACCAGTTGTTATTCAGTAATTCTGGTACATGACTTCTCTTATGTGTAACTATAGTATATTTTTAATAATATATTGCATCTGAAATGCTGTTTCCTAAACCTTAACAATTATCATTATATATTATTAGTATTTATTTTTTTTTATTTTGGCTGATAATTCTAACTCTTTACAAGTAGAAGAATACAAGTGACTTTGAAGAGCTCAAAACCAAGCAAATCCAACTAATTATTTTAGTCCAATATGTCAGGATGTCAATGATTAATTCTTTTTTCCTCCTTAAATAGTTGCAGAAAACTAAGACAAACAAATAGGAGTGAAATGTTGTGTGGGGAAGACAGCTGGTATTTGTTAACAGTATTCATGGGTCATATTAAAGTCAGTGGGGAGCTATGGGTGGGAAAATTTCTTTTCTTTTTCCAGATGGCTCCTGTAGCTTTGCCTGTCAGAATTAAAACCTGTTGATGAAATACGAGTATGTGCATTGAGGTCTAAGCTTCCTAAAGCTTTGAGTGGATGGGAAGATGTTCCTTAATTCTCTAGATCCATTTTTTCACATTCTTCATCTAAGAAGGCATTATGCAATTTTGGAAGAACACAGAAATTAGCATTAAATGCCTACGTTCCAATCCCACCTGTGTGGTCTTGGGCAAATAATTACCTATTTTAGGCTAAGAATCTTTTTTTCTTCAACTTTTATTTTAGATACAGGGGTACATGTGCAGGTTTCTTACAGGTATATTGCACTCAGGTAGTAAGCATAGTACCCAATAGATAGTCTTACAACCCATGTTCCCTTTCATCCCTCTCTCTCTTGGTATTTGAGTGTCTATTGTTCCCATGCTTACGTATGTATGTTCTCAATGTTTATTTAGTTCCTGCTTATAAGTAAGAACATGAGGTATTTGGTTTTCTATTTCTATGTTAATTCACTTAGAATTATGACTTCCAGCTCCATCTATGTGGCTGCAAAGGATATATTTTCATTTTTTATGGCTGTGTAGTACTCCATAGTATATATGTATTATATTTTCTTTATCCAATTTACCGTTGATGGGCATGTGGTTTGATTCCATGTCATTGCTGTTGTGAATATTCTGTGATGAACATACAAGTGCGTGTGTGTGTGTGTGTGTGTGTGTGTTTGGTATAATGATCTATTTTATTTGGGGTATATGCCTAGTTCTGGAATTTCTAGGTTGAATGGTAACTCTGTTCTAAGTTATTTGAGAAATCTCCAAACTGCTTTCCACAGTGGCTGAACTAATTTATATTCCCATCAACAGTGTATAAGTGTTCTCTTTTCTTCCACAGCCTCTCCAGCATCTGTTATTTTTTGAGTTTTTGATAGTAGCCATTCTGACAGAAACTATTACTAGAGTAAATGGACAACCTACAGTATGTGAGAAAATACTTGAAAATTATGGATCTGACAAAGGTCTAACATTCAGAATCTATAAGGAACTTAAACAAATCAATATGCAAAAAACAAATAACCCCATTAATAAATGGACAAAGGACATGAACAGATACTTCTCAAAAGAAGGCATACATTCAGCCATCATGCATATGAAAAAATGCTCATCATCATGAATCATCAGAGAGATGCAAATCAAAACCACAATGAAGTACTATCTCACAGCAGTCAGAAAGCCTAAGAATCTTAATTCATAAAAGAAAGTAAAAAATAAAACTAATGGATATATTATATGCCCAAGATTAGACAGTAGTTATAAAAATAACTTTGTGAATTATTAATCATTCCATAAATTTCAATATAATCTTACATATACATTTACACATAGTGGACGTGTATCAAGGATGCATATTTTCTGATCATTTCAAATGTATAATGGCAATTTCTGTTTCTGGAAATAACAAATAGTTTAATTCGCATTCCAACATTAATAATTAAAAAGATGGAGAAAATATATAAAATAACTGTTTTCAGATTTTGAACAAAAAAGTTGCAAAGCTATAATACCTAAGATAAAGGAAATAAATGAGATAAACCCCAGAATCCAGTTTTCTGCTTGGAGGCACGTTCTAAATGTTAACACAGAGATGGGGAGCCCAATAAGAGCATGGTATTCATGCCGAGAATAGGAGACAGATGGGATTTTTATGGCTATTGAAGTGTCTGGAATTGGTGGGATATCAGTGGAAAGGAAATTTTGTAGAGGAGTACTAAGGATAAGAAGTCAGTCTACAATTAATTTCATGCATTACTCCAAATATTTAAATTAACCACATACCACAGGTAAAAGTATATTTGAACAATTTTCTATTAAGGCATCATTAAAATAATTCAGAAATATCTAACCTTCTGGATTGGGAACATCTAAGTATCATACCCCTCATTCCTACCCTGACATTTGAGAAAAATCTCAAACCATTGTTTTTAAGAGATAAACAGGGTGGAAAAAAAATACCCTGGTTGTTCTAAATCCAAAGGATGGCTGCATCAACATGTTAAATAATCAGAATTTAGACGTTTTTTATTAAAATACTTAAGCTCCTACTCTTCATGTCTTGTAAAGATATACTTCTGTGAAACAGTGTCTAATTTATGTCATGAGAATGAAAGTCATTACAAATGTCCATATTAACCTTCTATCTATTCACACATCATAGCACAAATTTTCAAAGCTTCTATGTAAACATTTTTTAAAAAGAATTTTCTAAACTAATTTATATTCTGATTATTCTATGTTTTTGTATTTTTTAAGAGCCACATTAAAAATGCAGAAAAATTGAATAAATAAATAAATAAAATGTAATTTAGTGTAATGTAGTAACTAAGAACACGGCTTCAGGAGCCAAAATGCGTGCATTCCAGCCCAGTTCTGTGTTTATTTGCTGGGCGATTTGGGCTATCTTACTTAACCTGTCTGCTGCGGTTTTTATTCTACAAAATAAAAGAGGCAAAAGACTTAATGGTGTTACTATGGCTTTAATACAGAGAAGCCATTTCATTACAAAATATTCAGTTTTGATAACTTTATATTTGGTCATATTTGCTTTAGATCTCTGTCTCATTTTTAAGAATTAAAACATAAGAGATGCAATTTAAAGTTTCCTCATTTATTCCCTTTTGTCTCTCCCCAGAGGTGATAAGAGCTTGGTGGTTTGTTTTGTTTTGTTTTGTTTTGTTTTGTTTTGTTTTGTTTTGTTTTGTTTTGTTTTTTGAGACAGAGTCTCGCTCAGTCGCCCAGGCCGGAGTGCAGTGGTGTGATCTCGGCTCACTGCAAGCTCCGCCTCCCGGGTTCACGCCATTCTCCTGCCTCAGCCTCCCGAGTAGCTGGGACCACAGGCGCCCGCCACTACGCCCAGCTAATTTTTTTGTATTTTTAGTAGAGACGGGGTTTCACCGTGTTAGCCAGGATGGTCTTGATCTCCTGACCTCGTGATGTGCCCGCATCGGCCTAAGAGCTTGGTTTTTATTGCTCCTATGCCTGTTATAATTTTATATGAATCTATAATTAATGTATAATATTGTTTTATATACTTAATTTGAAATTCCATGCTTATTTTGCAGATTTATTAGTGAGGATGTACATTTTTGCAAAACGTGTATATTAGTTCGTTTTCATGCTGCTGATAAAGACATACCTGAAACTGCAAATTACAAAAGAAAAGTTTATTGGACTTACAGTTCCACGTGGCTGGGGAGGCCTCACAATCCTGATGGAAGGTGAAAGGCACATCTCACATGGTGGCAGCAAGAGAAAGAGAGCCAAGGGAAACAGACTTCCCTTTATCAAACCATCAGATCTCGTGAGACTTATTCACTACCATGAGAACAATATGGGGGAAACTGCCCCCATGATTCAATGATCTCCCACCAAGTTCCTCTCACAACATGTGGGAATTATGGGAGTACAATTCAAGATGAGATTTAGGTAGGGACACAGAGTCAAACGATATCAATGTGTTATTTAGATCACCTTTTATTTAAAAAATTGTGCAATCCTATCTTCTACTGAAGCAAAAGTTCAGCCTTTTATCACTTGGTGTTTCAGATAAGAGATCTGATAAATAAATAGCCTTAAATTAATTATGAGAAGATCTGTTCATCTTTCATCTGTTAAAATATGTCCCACAGTAACAAAGTAATTAAAGTTCAAACACAAGTGTAGAGTATAACATTTTAGTGGCTTAAAACTGTCAAGCGTTTGTTTGTAAATATCCCTTGGATGAATACGGTCAATTCTCATCAAGCTGAAAGATGGGGATGGTTTTGGTGTACACGAGTTACTGATGAGAAATTGAATAACGCCGCCTGGAAAAAAAGAGCAATAAAATATCAAAATACTCTTAACTAATAGCATAGAGAGAGAGAGGAAGAAATAGCTTCAGCTAGACTGCCCAGAGATAACTCTCAGCAAAATGAGCTTCTGTTACTAGGGCTGATCAAGAATGCAGGAGATAGATATCATGGGAATAAGAAAGACAGTGCCTGAATGGTACATCAGCTTGACTTGATGGCCCTCTAGGGCTTTATTGTTCTTGTATGAGAATGTGCTTCTGTGTTCATTCATCAAAGATGGCGCTATAGCATTTCATCATAGCAAAAACATATTTTTTAATTGAGCTCTCATGGAATCTGTTATACATGGTTTCCTCACAGGACACTTATGATTTGATGTTTCTGCTTCCAAGGTAATCTTACGTAACTCACCTTGAATTTCATTTACTCTACTTCGCCACAATTATATAATACATGGATTTTACAAACCAGAAAATCATTGACTAATGAGGTTTTATGAGTCAAAACAATGAAACTTTCCAGCTAACAAAGAGATTTATTTTCTCCGTTAACCTCATCATATTGATTTATTGTTCAGAATTATTTAAAACTAGACAGTAATTTGCCTCCTTCCACAACTTTTTTCTTTTTATCTAACACTTTGTTATTGTTTTTTGAGAATTCTTTTGGACACAGACTTGTGCCAGAAAACTCAAGTAGTTAAAAAACAAGTAACTCATATGAAGCATATTTTCAAGTACATTTTAGTATCAGGATAGAGGGCTCAGAAATGCACAAAAAGAACTATAGATACTGTTTAAACATGTTAAGAATCTTATAGAGAATAATTAAGCTAGTATGACAACACCAAGAAAGGATAGAGCATATGCAGGCGTAACTAAAAGATTAAAGAAGCAGTAAAATCAAAATAGTTCATAAACATAGATAGAAATTAAATTAATGGGGTTGGAAGAGGAGAAGGACAAAAAAACACGGTGATTTTAGGGGGAAATGAAATCCACTTTGGCTGACATAAAATATTTAAAGAAATAGTAAGAGAGTAAATGAGAACAGATTTTAGGGAAGTCTGAATACTCAAAGCCTGAATTTTAGTAGGCAAAGGGGAATGTGAAGAATTTGAACAGCTGACTGTCATATAAGATAAGCTTTAGGAACATCTTCTGACTTGAAAAATGTCTGAAATGTTCTTGGTGTCTTTGAAATTTAGAAAACTACATGGATATGTTTGAACATGGCATTTTTTTTAACAGCTCTAAATCTTCTGTTCATTATTGCATTGTAGTCAAAATACAGTATTTGCTTCTGGCTTCTCATCTTGTTATGGCCTTCTACATTGTTCTACTTAAGACTCAAGATATTTTCCAAATGTGTCCTAATTATTTTGCTTTTGGCAACCCTACTCTAACTGCTACTGTCATGTCATCCTCTACTTCAGTACATAAGTCAAGAAGTAGATATTCAATTCCAAAATGCAATTTCGACCACGTTACTCTTGTACTAAAACTCTTTTAATGACAGCCTATTGTTTAATTGACTACAGGTTTAAATCTAAGATCTTTTACCAAGAATTTAAGTACCTTCGTGATCTGACTCATGTCTTTCTTTCCAGCCTTAATACTTGTCCTTCTCAGAATTTATTTCTGTGTAATAGTCATTAAATAATAATTTCTTTCCATGTCATGCCCTCATATCTTTGAATCTGCCATTGTTTCCACCCAGAATGATTTTCCCTCCTTTGTCTGTTTTTATATCTTCCATTCTTTCTTGATAATATACTATAAGTATGCAGAAAGGCTTTTTCTTCTGACTTTTGCAGGCACAATTAGTCTTCCTCTAAAATGTTTTCACATACCCCCTAGTACCACTTTTTGAAATGCAAATATTTGTTCCACTAGACTGTAAGTTATTTGAGTCAGTGCCTCTCCAGGTTAGTAGTGGAAATATAGCAAACATAAATTTTTGTTGAGTGAATGAATAAATAAAAGTATCCATTCTACAGGATAGTAGCAGATACAAAACAAACATAAATATCTGTTGAGCAGATGAATGAATAAATAGTTATATCAGAAGGTTTTATTGCAAACAAATAAGAAAAATATATGTTTATGGTAATTAGTGTATAGCTATGCTTTTAACTTGAATCCTCCTTTAGTTATTGATCATTTCTGATAATTTGGCATAGTTGAGATAATCATGGACACAGGCCAACTTTTATTGCTGCCATTAATTTAAATGTAGACAGTTACAGTAATTTATCGTGTAAATATTCATCTTCAGCCTGCTTAAATATTATAGAAAGAGCAATAATTGCTATAGGCAGGAATATTAGAAATGGTGATAGATAGTAGAAACCTGAAAAGAGTTAAAATCCACAGAGATCTGAAAATTGGTTAGTTTGTCGAATCAAAAGCATAATGATTGTGTATCAGAAGAGGGCAGCAAAGTGCAGCCCAGGCCAAAAATCTGAACTTCACCAAGTGCCCTGATGTGAGATGAAGAGTATGACTAAAGACCCCTGGAGAGTGAGTGCAACATTTAGCAATAGAGAAATGTAGGAGAACCAAGAAACTAATCCACTGTCTTTGTACCAAGGGCAGTAGCCAATATAATATACATAATTTTATAAGAATATAAAAGCAGTATTGTTTTCACTCTCATTATCACATTTTAATCTTTGAAACAATTCTCCATGGCATGGATAACTAGATACTGCCTATGGGAAATAATACTCAAAGAAGGAACTACTAGGAGAGACCAGAGCCAAGACTACTCTTAGATAACCCAGTCTAGATGAGCATGAGGAGTGTCAGGTTGAGTAGAGGGAGTCTTAAAGGTTTCAGTCTAAAGAACAAAGGCCAAGAGCAGGCTCCAAGTATCACAGCAAAAGGAGAGCAGCAGGAAGCCAGAATTAGGGGACAGGTTGAGAGTCTGGATACATGATAGCTTTTGGATGGGATTGTGGGGATTAATTCTGAAGTCTTGGATAGCATTCCTCCTGATTAAAGATGACTTATCATGCCCAGTATCAGTGTGAGAACTCACATGGCTAAAAGAGATTTGTCCCACTGGAAAACAAATCTTTTGATATCTCTTCATTGCCCAAAGTTATTAGTATGGTATTTAAAGTTGAGAATGGTCTACTAATAACATTGCTATTTCTAGTCTTACTGAATTCTTCCTATTTGATGCACTTACGGCATTTTATATATATTTCCTTCGTATAATTTAAAACATTGTATTAAACTTTTGGTTGATATATCTTTTCTCCCCATCTTGTAGTGAGGTTGTTTCCAAGGGTAGATGTAGAATAGTGTTTTGGCTCTCCAGCATTTTTGTTGAATGAGTATGTTATTAGTACTTACCTCGGTATAGATGAATATGTTTTTTGCACTGTCATAGAGCATAACATTTTGCAACCAAATTATAGTTCACTGTCTACTTGTAACTAAAGTGATCATTACAGCCAAAATTAACACGAGTATTTTTGTATTGCAATGACAGAGGGATTCTTTGAACTGGGGCCTTATTATTAGAGGAAGTAAGTCCTAAGAAGCTCTATCATTCCCATAAGCGTGTCAAAAAACTGCCGATGCTCAGGACTTTAAACATTTCTGCTGTTTTAATAATATTTGCACAAGGGCATAATCAGAAAGCCACAATTAAAATACACATTACAAGTGCTTCCCTACCCATCTTCTCCCCTGCCCTCTCTTTATTATTCTCGAAGCCCTAATGACAAAAGAGAAAATTGCTCCTACCAGATGAAATCCTTTTGGTTTCTTTTTTACTAATAAACACGTTTTTCCCTTGGCACTCACAAAATGTAAATATTTACTTTGTAGGTTATTTTAATTATTAGATTACTGTCTGAATTATTTGAGTCACACTCAGTGCTTTCTAATTATTATTGCGCTTGTTTACATTTCTCTTTCTTAAATTTTAATCAATGTGTATTGTGCTCAGTGAAGTAGCATGTCTAAAACACATTGCTTCCAAGACAGAAAATTAATATTGCTCAAATATATAAAATTAATATTAATATTGGTTCAAAGATAGAAAATTAATATTGCTTTTAAAATTAAAAGTTAGGAGAATTACTTACTGAAGGTAAGCTTTATGCAATCTCTTATTCATTTTAACTTATTTAATAACAGAGCCCATATACCAATATCATGGTTGAAAAACTTTGTGGAGAAATATTATTCTAACCACTTAAGTACCAAAAATAAACCTTCTGAAGCCATTGCTTAATTTCATATCTATATTTTAAAAGCATATCATAGGACATGGATGAAGCTGGAAACCATCATTCTCAGCAAACTATCGCAAGGACAAAAAACCAAACACTGCATGTTCTCACTCATAGGTGGGAATTGAACAATGAGAACACCTGGACACGGAAAGGGGAACATCACACCCTGGGGCCTGTTGTGGGGTGGAGGGAGGGGGGAGGGATAGCATTAGGAGATATACCCAATGTAAATGACCAGTTAATGGGTGCAGCACACCAACATGGCACATGTATACATATGTAACAAACCTGCATGTTGTGCACATGTACCCTAAAACTTAAAGTATAATAAAAAAAAGAAAAAAAGCATATAATAAATTGTTTTGGATTCATTCTTCTCTTGAAGAATATTTTGCTTGATTTTGGTTTTAGCTGACATAACATAAAGTTCTGAGATTAATAAAAAGTCATTATTATAGTGTACCCCAAAATTTTTTTCTAATATTTTCTGTTTTAACCAAGTCTGTAATGCTTTCAGTGATTATATGGAAAGCAGCCATATAATTGAGATTTTTAAATGGCATAATCAAAATTTGCCCTTTGTTCCTAAAAAGGACTTTCCATTTTAATAACAATACATTTATGAATGTATGCTAAAGTATAAAATGTTCAAGTATAATATTTCTGCAATTTTGTTGACAAATTAAGGCTAACATAAACTCTGAAAATGTACTGTTTGTTATTTCCGCTTCCAGTATCTAAACATTTGAAGAAATGTTTCGAACTGGAGTGAAAGTATTTTATACTTGTTTCCTAAGTTTTCTACGGACCATGACATAATAAATTGTATTTTCTATTAATTTCAGAAGTATATCTTTAACATTGCAACACAATTCTAAATAAATGGGGAAAATTAACCTGAAGAAAGAAAAACATATGTTTCTTTCCATTAACAACTTGTATAGTAATTTAATTTTTTTTTTCTGTTGGGAGGATAAAGTGAGTAAAAATTACAAACATCATGTTGACCTTAGAAACAGCCATTCACTGCAATCCGTATTATTTTTAGAGCTATGATTTGGCAAGACTTCTTTGTATTTTTGAAAAAAGCAAATTCATTTAGAATATACATCTGGACGACACCATTGCCATTTAGAAGAAAACACAAAGAAGTGAGCATCAAAGAGTGCTTTTCTGTGTGTACTAACTTTGCATGGCAAAAGTTCAAAAGCAGCAGGAACTTCCCATCTGTTTGCAAGCTGTCTCTGACCACTTGATTTACAGAAATTCTATTTTCCTTTTGTAAAGGGCACACTTCTCTAAGATTTTAAAAGATATTTCAGTGTTGCTTAGGAGAAATGGGATCACAGTAGTAAACACACTGTTGGTGTGTATTATTTGTACACAGTAATAATTCTTAATTTGGTAATACCAAGAATTATACTTTCAAAACAAAGGAAACCACTAATAGGTAGAATTACATTATTTATGAAAGAACTCAGAAGAAGCAATAAAAACAAATAACTTTGAATCATGTGAAAGCATAGTACACAGGTGATAAAACAGATTATAAAATATATAGTGGATTCAGTCAATCATTGACAGCTTTTTGGAAAGATATTGCACTTGTGAGCATGTGTGCACACACACACACACATTTCCTTTTCAGAGTAGAAATATTGCCCTTGTATTTAGTATCCAGTTTTATCCCATTGTTTTTGAAGACCAGGATGTGATTCACTCTAAAAATAGCTTCCCCCAGTATAAAGTGTCTGAACAAAAATAGTTTGTTGTTGTACTGTTCAGGAAAGTCTAAAGATCTTTGTGTGTGTGTGTGTGTGTGTGTGTGTGTGTGTAACAGTTAGCAGCCTCATAACATTTCTAAATAATTACTATATAATTGAGCACAATATGCTGAAGAATTGTTTAATGACTTCAGATGTTAGGAACGTAAAAGAATAAGTTAATTCTTATATACAATGGTTAAGTATCAATCTTTTGTATTTATAATTAAATGCATTTTTATTCTTTTTGTAACTTATTTTGATTGTAATAACCTGGTCATATTTTTAAGTAAACACTTAAAATTTTATAATTTTCTCTTTTGATATATACTACATTTTGTATATTTTAGGTGAACCAACATCCCAGTGGGGAATGATTTTGTCTTTGTAATATAAAACACCTTATGGCAAAAAAGACAAAGCAATCAAGTGAGAAATTGATTATAAATATTTGTTTTCTCTTGTTATTCTTGTTTGCCTTAAATGAGATTATACTTAATTTTCTTTTACAAAAATGGGTTTTTAATCTATCTTTTTTTAATTCAAAAATACCATTAGCCAAAAACCTTAAAGATGTTAGACACAATATCCACATAGTAAGAGTTTTTTAAAAGCTTGTTTTACACCTGTAATTATAATTAACTTGGTGACTCTACTCAGAAGAGCAAATAAGAACATTAATTGCCATTAAATTCTGGTGATGTTGACAATGAAGCACATCTTAATTTCAATAATTAAGGGTATGTTCTTCTACTAGTTTCTTCTGCTGGAGTCCAAAGGGAACATTTTTTAGTCTACTTCAGAATTCATTCAAGTGATTTTAAGATGAATACATATTAATGTCAATGCAATACACTGTACTGGTACGTGACAACAAAATTCTAGAACAACAGAGTATTATTTACAACTGTAAAATTTTAAAAAATTAAATTATTAAATGGTTTTTATAATTGCAATGGCTCATAATCATTTTTTCTGTCTATATAGGGAAGTTTTCTTTCATTAATTCTCTACGAATGTAACTCAGTGTTCAAAAGCAAGAAGCAGTCATTAGGCATGAGACAAACTCTCTTATGCATTAAAAGAACTGAGGGTTTTCTTATCTTTGCAAATGGTGATGAATATTCATTAACCTAAGAAAAGATTTGCCAGCTGCAAATCTTTGCAAAGTGCCCCAGTTCTCCAAGCCAAAAGGAAAGGAAAAATTATAAAGCCTCTATTTATCCATACCACAAAAGATGAGGAAGATAAGCTTACAAAAGTATTCTCCGGAGGAAAAATATCTCACTTCATACACTTCGGAGGAATATGTGCATTTAAATAAAAAACTGTGGTTTTTAGGTTTTTCTAAGATTATCATAAAATGCCAAAAAGGGAAGAATATCTCATAATTATACTAATGTTTAATTTTATTTTTTTCTGCTATACTGTAGGGATCTAGATGAAGGCTAAAGATTTTTTCTTTTAAATAAAATGTGACTCTCTGAACTAGCCCATATCTTACGTTATATTCACTCAATATGAATGGGAATGGAACACTTCTGCCTTATAGGAAGGATATCTTTCTCGTAAAAATCTGGGTTGAATTCTTCAGTATTAAAATATACATTATTTCTGTGCTTTCTTGTGTTAAAATCTCAACTACATTTTTTTTTATTTTTTTATTATTATACTTTAAGTTTTAGGGTACATGTGCACAATGTGCAGGTTTGTTACATATGTATCCATGTGCCATGTTGGTGTGCTGCACCCATTAACTCGTCGTTTAGCATTAGGTGTATCTACTAATGCTGTCCCTCCCCCTCCCCCAACCCCACAACAGTCCCCAGCGTGTGATGTTCCCCTTCCTGTATCCATGTGTTCTCATTGTTCAATTCCCACCTATGAGTGAGAACATGAGGTGTTTGGTTTTTTGTCCTTGCAATAGTTTACTGAGAATGATGGTTTCCAGTTTCATCCATGTCCCTACAAAGGACATGAACTCATCATTTTTTACGGCTGCATAGTATTCCATGGTGTATATGTGCCACATTTTCTTAATCTAGTCTATCGTTGTTGGACATTTGGGTTGGTTCCAAGTCTTTGCTATTCTGAATAGTGCCACAATAAACATACGTGTGCATGTGTCTTTATAGCAGCATGATTTATAGTCCTTTGGGTATATACCCAATAATGGGATGGCTGGGTCAAATGGTATTTCTAGTTCTAGATCCCTAAGGAATCGCCACACTGACTTCCACAATGGTTGAACTAGTTTACAGTCCCACCAACAGAGTAAAAGTGTTCCTATTTCTCCACATCCTCTCCAGCACCTGTTGTTTCCTGACTTTTTAATGATGGCCATTCTAACTGGTGTGAGATGGTATCTCACTGTGGTTTTGATTTGCATTTCTCTGATGGCCAGTGATGATGAGCATTTTTTCATGTGTTTTTTGGCTGCATAAATGTCTTCTTTTGAGAAGTGTCTGTTCATGTCCTTCGCCCACTTTTTGATGGGGTTGTTTGTTTTTTTCTTGTAAATTTGTTTGAGTTCATTGTAGATTCTGGATATTAGCCCTTTGTCACATGAGTAGGTTGCAAAAATTTTCTCCCATTCTGTAGGTTGCCTGTTCACTCTGATGGTAGTTTCTTTTGCTGTGCAGAAGCTCTTTAGTTTAATTAGATCCCATTTGTCAATTTTGGCTTTTGTTGCCATTGCTTTTGGTGTTTTAGACATGAAGTCCTTGCCTATGCCTATGTCCTGAATAGTATTGCCTAGGTTTTCTTCTAGGGTTTTTATGGTTTTAGGTCTAACATGTAAGTCTTTAATCCATCTTGAATTAATTTTTGTGTAAGGTGTAAGGAAGGGATCCAGTTTCATCTTTCTAGATATGGCTAGCCAGTTTTCCCAGCACCATTTATTAAATAGGGAATCCTTTTCCCATTTCTTGTTTTTGTCAGGTTTGTCAAAGATCAGATAGTTGTAGATATGCGGCATCATTTCTGAGGGCTCTGTTCTGTTCCATTGATCTATGTCTCTGTTGTGGTACCAGTACCATGCTGTTTTGGTTACTGTAGCCTTGTAGTATAGTTTGAAGTCAGGTAGCATGATGCCTCCAGCTTTGTTCTTTTGGCTTAAGATTGACTTGGCGATGCGGGCTCTTTTTTGGTTCCATATGAACTTTAAAGTAGTTTTTTCCAATTCTGTGAAGAAAGTCATTGGTAGCTTGATGGGAATGGCATTGAATCTATAAATTACCTTGGGCAGTATGGCCATTTTCATGATATTGATTCTTCCAACCCATGAGCATGGAATATTCTTCCGTTTGTTTGTATCCTCTTTTATTTCATTGAGCAGTGGTTTGTAGTTCTTCTTGAAGAGGTCCTTCACATCCCTTGTAAGTTGGATTCTGGGTATTTTATTCTCTTTGAAGCAATTGTGAATGGGAGTTCACTCATGATTTAGCTCTCTGTTTGTCTGTAATTGGTGTACAAGAATGCTTGTGATTTTTGTACATTGATTTTGTATCCTGAGATTTTGCTGAAGTTGCTTATCAGCTTAAGGAGATTTTGGGCTGAGATGATGGGGTTTTATAGATATACAATCATATCATCTGCAAACAGGGACAATTTGACTTCCTCTTTTCCTAATTGAATACCCTTTATTTCCTTCTCCTGCCTGATCGCCCCGGCCAGAACTTCCTGCACTATGTTGAATAGCAGTGGTGAGAGAGGGCATCCCTGTCTTGTGCCAGTTTTCAAAGGGAATGCTTCCAGTTTTTGTCCATTCAGTATGATATTGGCTCTGGGTTTGTCATAGATAGCTCTCATTATTTTGAGGTACGTCCCATCAATACCTAATTTATTGAGAGTTTTTAGCATGAAGGTTGTTGAATTTTGTCAAAGGCCTTTTCTGCATCTATTGAGGTAATCATGTGGTTTTTGACTTTGGTTCTGTTTATATGCTGGATTACATTTATTGATTTGCGTATGTTGAACCAGCCTTGCATCCCAGGGATGAAGCCCGTTTGATCATGGTGGATAAGCTTTTTGATGTGCTGCTGGATTTGGTTTGCCAGTATTTTATTGAAGATATTTGCATCAATGTTCATCAAGGGTATTGGTCTGAAATTCTCTTTTTTGGTTGTGTGTCTGCCAGGCTTTGGTATCAGGATGATGCTGGCCTATAAAATGTGTTAGGAAGGATTCCCTCTTTTTCTATCAATTGGAATAGTTTCAGAAGGAATGGTACCAGTTCCTCCTTGTACCTCTGGTAGAATTCGGCTGTGAATCCATCAGGTCCTGGACTCTTTTTGGTTGGTAAGCTATTGATTATTGCCACAATTTCAGAGCCTGTTATTGGTCTATTCAGAGATTCAACTTCTTCCTTGTTTAGTCTTGGAAGGGTGTGTTTGTCGAGGAATTTATCCATTACTTCTAGATTTTCTAGTTTATTTGAGTAGAGGTGTTTGCAGTATTCTCTGATGGTAGATTGTATTTCTGTGGGATCGGTGGTAATATCCCCTTTATCATTTTTTATTGTGTCTATTTGATTCTTTTCTCTTTTCTTCTTTATTAGTCTTACCAGTGGTCTATCAATTTTGTTGATCTTTTCAAAAAACCAGCTCCTGGATTCATTAATTTTTTGAAGGGTTTTTTGTGTCTCTATTTCCTTCAGTTCTGCTCTGATTTTAGTTATTTCTAGCCTTCTGCTAGCTTTTGAATGTGTTTGCTCTTGCTTTTCTAGTTCTTTTAATTGTGATGTTAGGGTGTCAATTTTGGATCTTTCCTGCTTTCTCTTGTGGGCATTTACTTTGACAAATTGAGAGAAGAAGGTTTCAGACGATCAAACTACTCCGAGCTATGGGAGGAAATTCAAACCAATGGCAAAGGAGTTAAAAACTTTGAAAAAAAAATAGATGAATGTATAACTAAGATAACCAATGCAGAGAAGGGCTTAAAGGAGCTGATGGAGCTGAAAGCCAAGTTTTGAGAACTACGTGAAGATTGCAGGAGCCTTGGTAGCCAATGTGATCAACTGGAAGAAAGGGTATCAGTGATGGAAGATGAAATGAATGAAATGAAGCCAGAAGGGAAGTTTAGAGAAAAAAAGAATGAAAAGAAGCGAACAAAGCCTCCAAGAAGTATGGGACTATGTGAAAAGACCAAACCTACGTCTGATTGGTGTACCTGAAAGTGACGGGGAGAATGAACCAAGTCGGAAAACACTGCAAGATATTATCCAGGAGAACTTCCCCAATCTAGCAAGGCAGGCCAACATTCAGATTCAGGAAATACAGAGAACGCCACAAAGATACTCCTCGAGAAGAGCAACTCCAAGACACATGATTATCAGATTCACGAAAGTTGAAATGAAGGAAAAAATGTTAAGGGCGGCCTGAGAGAAAGCTCAGGTTACCCACAAAGGGAAGCCCATCGGACTAACAGCTGATCTCTCGGCAGAAACTCTACAAGCCAGAAGAGAGTGGGGGCCGATATTCAACATTCTTAAAGAGAAAAATTTTCAACCCAGAATTCCATATCCAGCCAAACTAAGCTTCATAAGTGAAGGAGAAATAAAATACTTTACATACAAGCAAATGCTGAGAGATTTTGTCACCACCAGGCCTGCCCTAAAAGAGCTCCTGAAGGAAGCACTAAACATGGAAAGGAACAACCGGTACCAGCCACTGCAAAAACATGCCAAATTGTAAAGACCATCGAGGCTAGGAAGAAACTGCATCAACTAACGAGCAAAATAACCAACTAACATCATAATGACAGGATCAAATTCACACATAACAATATTAACTTTAAATGTAAATGGGCTAAATGCTCCAATTAAAAGACACAGACTGGCAACTGGATAAGGAGTCAAGACCCATCAGTGTGCTGTATTCAGGAAACCCATCTCACGTGCAGAGACACACATAGACTCAAAATAAAGGGATGGAGGAAGATCTACCAAGCAAATGGAAAACAAAAAAAGGCAGGGGTTGCAATCCTAGTCTCTGATAAAATAGACTTTAAGCCAACAAAGATCAAAGAGACAAAGAAGGCCATTACATAATGGTAAAGGGATCGATTCAACAAGAAGAGCTAACTATCCTAAATATATATCCACCCAACACAGGAGCACCCAGATTCATAAAGCAAGTCCTGAGTGACCTACAAAGAGACTTAAACTCCCACACAATAATAATGGGAGATTTTAACACCCCACTGTCAACATTAGACAGATCAACGAGACAGAAAGTTAACAAGGATACCCAGGAATTGAATTCAGCTCTGCACCAAGTGGACCTAATAGACATCTACAGAACTCTCCACCCCAAATCAACAGAATATACATTTTTTTCAGCACCACACCACACCTATTCCAAAATTGACCACATAGTTGGAAGTAAAGCTCTCCTCAGCAAATGTAAAAGAACAGAAATTATAACAAACTGTCTCTCAGACCACAGTGCAATCAAACTAGAACTCAGGATTAAGAAACTCACTCAGAACCGCTCAACTACATGGAACCTGAACAACCTGCTCCTGAATGACTACTGGGTACATAATGAAATGAAGGCAGAAATAAAGATGTTCTTTGAAACCAGTGAGAACAAAGACACAACATACCAGAATCTCTGGGACACATTCAAAGCAGTGTGTAGAGGGAAATTTATAGCACTCAACTACATTTAAAGTGAAAAAGAAATATACTCATGTATGTTTGAAAAATGTTAACTATATTTACTATCATAGTGTATTTTCAGATTTTATATTTCTTTAGACAAGAAAATTACCACATTTTAATGCACAACCTAAAATACAAAATTTGAAAGTTTTGTCTCCACTTTTTCCCATAGTTCATAGTAAGAGTTACTAATGATCTGAAATCTATGTTAATTTCTAATAAGAGAGAATGGATTTGTTTGCTTAAGTCGTAATTAGGAATAGTAAAACAATTATTTTGTTATTAAAATATTAGTTTATTTCATTAAAAGATGTCCAGAAGGACAATCTTTTATATGGGTACCTTAGCACAAATTGTCAAAAAAGGACCATGGCCTGCTGTGGTGATTTAAATGCATGGTGATTTAAATGCGTGGTGACTTAAATGATTTAAATAATATTAGCAATGTGGACATCTGTCCAGAAGGACAATCCCTTAATGAAAGTTGTCCATATTGCTAATGTTATCTTATTGGTGTCTTGGAACCATTTGGTTATGAAAAGAGGGGTAACACAAAGGAGTAGAAATGACTCATTTAAATCACCACGGCAGGCCATAGTCCTTTTTTGGCAATTTGTGCTAAGGTATCTACCTAAAATGGGAAGCATTTATCTTCCTAACCCAATGTTGTCCAAATGATTATTCTTGATAAACTGTCGATGAGAATTCTCTGATTTCTTGTAACTTTGTGGGAATTCTATGTGTCAGTATTATCCCTTCATGAAAATGAAAACAGATCCATTTCTGAAGAGAGGAGACCTCCTGCTAATAAACGTATGCTGCGTGTTCTAAAATTATACCATTAGATGATCCTTATCATAATAGCACAAAGAGATCAAAAGGATTAAGTCACACTTATAAACATTTTTTCTTCTGTAGGATAGTTGGAAGATACTACTAATAAATTATTTTGGTTCTCTATAATGTACTTGTGTCTATGCATAATCATTTAGAGAAAATATTTTAATGTAGTATAGTATATGTACAGTAAGCTGTTTTATTATTCGGGGTATATTCATTAGTAGATCTCAAGTTTAACTGAATTTCCAAATTTAGATCCCCTTATTGGAACAATCTTCCTACTGCCTCTCACTTCTTGATTTGGCTGAGTGAGAGCTGATTCTCAATATGACTTCCTCAGAGAGGCCTTATTGAGCCTCCTTCCTCTTTCTCTAGGTAAGGTAAGACACCACTTATCTTCCCCCTTCTATAACATACTATACAATGTTAGTTATTTGATTGGTAGTTATGTTCCACCCCTCTCAAAACAAATTCTAAGCTCCATAAAGCTATACACTGTCTGCATGTTTATCTATTTTATACATACTGTAACCATAGCACCTAGCAAGTTGACTGACATGAAGTAGTCAATAAATATGTGTTGAGTCAATGAATATATACATGAAGTTTTTAGTGTTTTCCATTAGAACAACACAATTCATTATATTGATTTTTAGTTTCATGCGCATACACTTTACTTGACTGGCATATCTTTACAAGTTGCCACCAATAATTGGTGAAACAAGATAATAGGTAAAAAATTATGGGGATGTGCAGCAGATAAGAATGACATCAGATACCTAAAACAAATATTCCACATCATAATCACCAATAATTAGTATTTTCATTCATTTATTCATTCATATGCTCAAGTGAGCTCCTATCATGAGACACTAGTGAAACAGCAATTATTAGACAGAAAATATCCCTGATCTTATGGAGGTTACATTTTAGTAGGTGCAAACAGTCCATATAAGCAAATGAATTAAAAATAATAATGATTGAAGAAAACAAATTTTCTATATTAGTCTATTCTCATATTGCTGTAACTAACTACCCGAGGTTGGGTAATTTATAAAGAAAAAATGTTTAATTGACTCACAGTTCTGCAGGCTGTACAAAAAGCATGGATCGAGAGGCCTCAGGAAACTTACAATCATGGTGGAAGGCAAAGGAGAAGGAAGTACCTCTTACATGGTTGGAGCAGGAGGAAGAGAGAGAGTGAAGTAGGAGGTGCTATACACTTTCAAACAACCAGATCTCATGAGAATTCTATCATGAGACAGCACTAGGAGGATAGTGCTAAACCATTAGAACCCCCACCCCCACATGATCCAATCACCAGTCCCCACCTCCAATATTGGGAATTACAATTCAGGATGAGATTTGCGTGGGGATACAGAGCCAAATCATAACACAGGCTAATAGGATGGAGAGTAACTAGATGAGAAAGAGGGACAGGAAGAATCATTAAAGAAGGTGTTTGAAAAGATTGCTCTGAGGAAGTAATATTTGCCCTAATTCATAATGAGTTAATGAAATGGGTGTATCAATAAAATCCAGCTTCTTTGATATCTTCAAGAAAATCATTAACCACACGAAACATATCTTAAGGGTACTCTTTAGCCTACAAATGATGGCTTGCCAAAGAGAACCCTGAAAGTAATACTTATATGGTTTGGCTGTGTCCCCACCCAAATCTCATCTTGGATTGTAGCTCCCATAATCCCCACGTGTCATGGGAAGGATCCGGTGAGAGGTAATCGAATCATGGCGGTGGGTCTTTCCCTTGCTGTTCTCATCATAGAGAGTAAGTCTCTTGAGATCTGATGGTTTTATAAAGGGGAGTTCCTCTGCACACCCTATCTTGCCTGCCACCATGTAAGATGTGACTTTGCTCTTCCTTTGCCTTCTACCATGATTGTGAGGCCTCTCCAGCCATGTGGAACTGTGAGTCCATTAAACCTCCTTCCTTTATAAATTGGGTATATCTCTATTAGCAGCATAAAAGCAGACTAATACAAATACATTATAAATGTAAAAGTATAAGTTAACTTATAAATTAATGAGGTTAAAAAAATCATTTTTTAGGATCATAGCAAAGAATGTAAGAAATATTCTTTATGTTTGTTTCAAAATCTGACACTGGCAAAATGTAAGATCTACTAAACTGCTTGACTACTCTATACCTTATTTTACTCATTGATAAAATGAAGATCATAATATTTTTCCCACTTCATAATGTCATTGTGAGGATTGACTGAGTTAATGTATGTGGAGTGCTTAGGATACATCTTATAATATAGAAGCATTACACAAAATGCTAGCTGCTATTATTATTATCACTTTCCTCCATCTGAGGGGAGAGAAATATGCAGACCTTGTGTCCTACTTCTGTCTTTGAGACCTTGATTTCAGGAGACAGAGAAATGGAAACAGAATAGAGAGAAATAAAAAGAACGAAAGAAAGACTCTCCTTCATATAAAGCATAGATACTATTACCAGCTTTCTTTTATTTTTGGTGTTTCCCAGAAAGCCATGTTATCATCTATAGAAAAATATTTTTACTTAAATATAGACAGCCAAGAATAAGGATGTTACCAGCCTTGGAATTTGCTTTGTTTATTGGTCATGTGCAAAGTGCAGGAGATGAAAGATAGTTTAGTTCAGTTTAGTAACTGCTAAAACCAGAATAACTTTAATATCAGTTCTGTGGAATTAATCGCATTAAGGGAACTTCTCACAGTACCTGACTTAGGGAAGAATTGAATGGTTGTGTGTGCAGTGTTGCTTTGTCTGATATTTGTTTGGACCCTAAGCGTTAATTATAAATGAAATTACAGATGTTATATACTATGTTTCAATTGTCAGTCTATATTTAGCAGAAACAATTTTTATAAGAATTCAGTCATTCTTTAATGTGTTGGTTATACCCATGTAAAATTGTGACTCAAAATTTTTATATCATTATTGCACCACAAGTAAGAAACCCCAATTAATTAAAGAAAAGCATAGAGATAATCACAAAACCACACCCCTTTGCCTTCAGAAAGCAAAAAAAAAAAAAAATATCCTGGACTAATTTTATGTGACATTTATAAACAATATACATTTCATTGATACTTGTATTTTCAGAACTGTAGTTCTCATACTTCACCAGCGAACAAAAGAGCATCTTCTCTTCCTCTTCTCTTTGTCTGAATATTTAGGTAAATTCATGCTTGGAATATGTAAAATTAGAAATTCTTATAGTCTTTCTTGTCATTTCAGTGCTAGATATCAAAATATTAACAAGAGTTAGCTGTGTTTTTAGTTTAACTGCTCTTTGTTTTAATATTTGTAAAATCTCCTTTTCCCTCATCTACTTCAGAAAATGCATAAAATATAAATAGAAGCTTATGTAAATTTTCTCTGTACTTTGTTTGGTTTTGTTGGTAGGGAATGGGGTACAAGTAGAAATGTAGCTATTTATCCTGTTTTTATGTTTTGTTTCTTTAAATGAACATTTTCTGTAGCCCAGAACTCAGCAGGCTTCTGAGACCGTGTTGGTTGAGACCATTAACTAACACTAGTTAGTTAACTTGAACAGTTAGTCCAGAGTACCTCCACTCAAATTCTGGATCTGTTGCTTTTCATCTCTGTAACCTTCTGGAAACTGCTTGACTACTCTATACCTTATTTTACTCATTGATAAAATAAAGATCATAATATTTTTCCCACTTCATAATGTCATTGTGAGGATTGAGTTAATGTATGTGGAGTGCTTAGGATACATCTTATAATATAGAAGCATTACACAAAATGCTAGCTGCTATTATTATTATCACTTTCCTCCATCTGAGGGGAGAGAAATATGCAGACCTTGTGTCCTACTTCTGTCTTTGAGACCTTGAGTATTGCAAAGACAAGTGTAGGAATGAAATTATTGTAGTATCAGAGAAGTTGTGAAGATTACATTGGAAAGTACTTAGAAGAGTATCTAAGATATAGACCACATTAAATAAGCGAATTTACCCAAGTATATCTTTTTCTTAGTTCATAGAATTTATAGATTATTTTTGATTCATTTACTTTTTAACAAAAATAATACAGTGCTAAGAGGGGAATGAGTGGCCAAGACATTTGAGTTTTACTATTGCAGAAAGATATCTCAGCTTTTATTGAGCTAAGACCTTTTAATATATTAAGTGTTTCTATCCAGTCACATCTGAGATGAATGCTACCTCTGCTATTTCTTAGTTATGTGATGTTAAGAAAGTTACAAAAGCTCTGTGAATTTCAGTTTTTTTATTTGCAAAGTGGAGTCATAATGCCTATCTAAAAAATATTTATTGTGAAGATTTAAAAGATAGATTTAGAAAACTGAGCATCATGTACAGAGCACAGAGTAGTACTAAATAAATGGCATTAAATGCTCTGTAATTTTTTCCTGTCTAAATTATAATTTACTGTTTGGTTGACCTCAGCTTTTCACTGCTCTTGTGTGGTCATTCCTATTGCCTACCAACTTAAATGGGACAACATGCAAATAAAAACGTTGTTGACACAGAATACACTATACTCATGTTATAATTTTATAATGAATATTAATAACTTTTCTGCTATGGATTATCAGTATTTGATCTCAGACCATCTGTTTTCTTTTCAATGTTCTCTCACTATCCCTTCTCTTTTGTGATTTTAACTATCATCTTTCCAGGCCCTTGGGCATGAAATTTCAGTCTTCCCCATCTCCTCCTTCTTTTACTCTTTTCATAATTGAACTGTTGCAAAACATTTCTGTGTATTTGTTTGAGAGAAAATTGATTTCATTTGCCCCCTCTTATCTATCCTATTAGAAGAATTCCTGGTGAAAGTGTTAGTCACATTACAATGTTTTGGCTTTGTTTTTCACATCAATGCTCATTTGTCCTTTTATTAAAAAATTCTCCACTTAACCTGCATATTCTCTTATACTTGAAATTTGAAATTTATTGCTGAAGAGCTGGATGTTCTCAGATTTTTCCTTATGTGTATGACTTTTCTCTTTCTCTCTACTTCAGCATATACGCCTCTTTTTTCTTCAATTTCCTTTTATAAATTGAATAATTTAAAAATTCATCAGAATTATTGATCATTTTGAGCAGTAACAGATACTGTAAATATAATTTTAATTTACATTGAATTAATAATATTGTTTTGAAATAAGGCAATATAATGATCAACAATTTTTTATTTTTTTTTATTTTTATTTTTTTTGAGACGGAGTCTCGCTCTGTCACCCAGGCTGGAGTGCAGTGGCGCGATCTCGGCTCACTGCAAGCTCTGCCTCCCGGGTTCACGCCATTCTCCTGCCTCAGCCTCTCCGAGTAGCTGGGACTACAGGCGCCCGCCACCACGCCTGGCTAATTTTTTTTTTTTGTATTTTTAGTAGAGACGGGGTTTCACCGTGGTCTCGATCTCCTGACCTCGTGATCCGCCCGCCTCGGCCTCCCAAAGTGCTGGGATTACAAGCGTGAGCCACCGCGCCCGGCCAACAATTTTTTATTTGTTCAAATCTAGTAAAGTTCTAACTTAAGATATGTAATAATTATGACATATTTAAAATATGTCTTAGAAACTTATCTACCATAATGCTACATAGATATATTTATAATGATGTAATAACCATAGTTTTAAGCAAACTAATTCACATTTTAATATGCATAAAATGCCACATATGCAAAAGGAAAGACATTTTCTAGCTACATAGGTACTTATTTAACTTGATGGACAAACAGTGGCTGGGAAAGTGCAGTTCACCCTGATTGCTTTAAAGTCGGGATGATTCCAATTTGATGAAACAAGAATGGAGGGTGGAGAAAAAGGAAAGGTTTAAAAAATGTTATTCCACTTGCATTTGTCTTCTTTGCTAATCTCAATTTTTACTATAACAGATCCATAAATTTATGACATTCTGGGTTGGATTGAATTCAGCTGTTTAGAAAAAAGCAATTACAACTATTGTCCCCAAGCCAAGATAACAACACACCAATTATGACTAGCCAAGAAGCCTGGAATTCACAAACTGCCTTATATTTATTTATTTCTTCATGTTGGCTGTTTATCAGGAAGTGACTTCAGTAAAAAGGAGCTGTAATTAATTTATTAAGTAAGCTCTCAAAACTCTAAGAAGAATGGCTCATATGCTGTATTAAAAAGTGACTGAATAATTCAAATGCAAATATTATTGCAGTTGATTTGACTAGCACTTTTTCTAAATCATTTGGGAAAATAAGGTCATGATGACATGGATGAATGGTTTTTAATGTCTTTGCTTTTGTTTCTGAAACATCTTATTGATCTATGTACAGTCTATATGAGCAAAGGAGAGATAACGTGTGTGTATTTACACACACATATGTATTAAGCATATATATATATATATTTAATTCTCCTCAATAGTAAATCCAATACAAATTATAGTTTTAGGCATCCTAAAATCAGATTTCAATGTAAAGTTTATATGAATACACACAAGGCCAGTCTTAACAGATGATTTTGTTAGGTGTAGATTTAAAACTAACTTTCCCAAAAGTTGTTTGTAGCAAATGCTATTATTGAACACTTAAATTATAGATAAATACTCTATTTAAATTATACCCTTATCTGTATTTCAAGTATTAAACAAAAGACTTAGCAATGTTTTAGAGAGCCAATTAATTTTTTAATAAACTGTTTTATTTTAGAATTCATTTTATTTTTAATTTTGGGCTTCAAAAGTACTCTTAATTATTACCTTGGAATTATGGCCTTTCTGATCTCATTCATTGTCTCTCTCCCACCTCCTGCTTTTTAGGACCTTAAATTTTGGGGTGATTATGGGTCCTTTTGAGAATCTGATGAATGTTATTTACTTTCTTCTTATTTAAAAAAAATATTGCGTTTTAATCCTAGCACTTTGGGAGGCCGAGGTGGGTGGATTGCTTGAGCTCAGGAGTTCGAGACCAGCCTGGGCAACATGGTGAAATCCCATCTCTACAAAAATTACAATAATTAGTCAGATATGGTGGTGTGCTCCTGTATTCCCAGACACTCGGGAGGCTGAGGTGGGAGGATCACATAAGCCTGGGAGGTTGAGGCTGCAGTTAGTGGTGATGGAGCCACTGCACTCCAGTCTGGGTGACAGAGTCAGACCCTGTCTCAAAAAAAAAAAAATGTGAATCCTATAGTCTCTCCATGGTACCCACATAAAGAACACTTTTAAACAAATATTCTTCCTTTCTCACCTTTCTACCTAAATGCATATTTAGAGGCAAAATAAATCAACCATAGAAACCACAGGATGAAGGAGTATGATGATCATGTTCATTGTAGTAGACTTGAAAATTATAATTTTGGTTAACTATTTCTATACTATAGTTCTGGGTGGTATCTTGCATATATACTCACACTATCAGAGAATACTTATCATTTGGGGGCAAAAAATTAAGTAAAAGAAATTCCTTTTATTTAAACATTTCAAATAAAAGTTTGTTGAATTCGTGAAATTTGCCCTTTCTTCCAGATAGACAGTTTCATAGTGGAATTCCATAAATAATATTTTCCAAATCTCCTCCTATATACTCTTTAGAAATTTTATACTACATTTGTTTTTTAGCTATTTTATCTACTGAATTCCCTATTTTATTTCTTTTTCATGATACTTAGTATACTGATTTCTTTTTTCATTTAAAACTTGTTTGTTACAAAAAATCTTTTATGATGTGTTTTTAGTAACACAATGCCTTGAAAATCTGTTCGCCAGTAGGAACCTGATGTGAGGGGCAAGCACGGCGGCTCACACCTGTAATCCCAGCACTTTGGGAGGCCAAGGCAGGCAGATCACTTGAGGTCAGGGGTTTGAGACCAGGCTGGCCAACATGGTGAAACCCTGTCTATACTAAAAATACAAAAATTAGCTGGGCTAATTTTGTATTTTGATTACAGCTGGGTGACTGTAATCCCAGCTACTTGGGAGGCTGTAGCAGGCGAATCGCTTGAGTCCGGGTAGCAGTGGCTACAGTGAGCCAAGGTCATGCCATTGCACTCCAGCCTGGGTGACAGATTGAGACTCCATCTGAAACCAACAAAGAAAAGAAGAGGAAAGGAGGGGAGGAGAAGGGAGGGGAGGGGAAGGGAGAAATCTGATGTGAGAAGTCTGTAACGGCTGTGATGAGAGGTGCACTGCGACCTTTAATCACCACGAATTGCATCTCTTTCAGGACCTTCACAGTACAGATATTGAAAGAGTTTACTCCATTAATTCAATGAATCAATGAATGAATTGAAGAAAACATGGTTACCAAAACCAGGAAAAATTTTGCAATTGCTAGAATAGAAGCTAATTATGGTTGTTCCTAGTACACTGAGGTGGAAATTGGAAAGAAAGTAGAGATATTTGAAATGCCCATAATATCTTCAGAAAACTCCATTACTAAAGTCATAGATTTTACTAACAGAGGCCAATAGAGTCTTCCTTGAGGAATATTTGCTTTTTATAACATAATTATCACATATCTATAATCTTCAAGTCAAATCATATTTAAATATTTAAAAAATACATGGATAGACCTGTAATTTGTAGGCATAGCAGTAAAAAGAGAAATCATAACTAATGGACTACTATGAAGGCCTGCAGCACTAATCCCAAGAAGATCTAGAGTAAGAGACAAAATTTGATTTGATAAACCTTAGCATACTCATGCAAATTATATGATTATTATTTTTTAAAATAAGTTATTTAAATAAATAATTTATCTTAATTAAAATTACATAGGATTTACCAGCATTTTGAAATAGTGTAAATCATTATTACATTGATCACTATAATTTTAAGCTGAAAGAAGATATACAATAATTTAAAATGGATGTTTTAATAAAATTCTGACATGTAACATTGATTTATGCTTGTATAAATTCAAATTATTGTGCATTTATTATATTTGGGATGGAGGGACAGAAAAAATAAAACAGTACAGTGTAGAAGACTGATATCAAAACCAATTATTACTATCACATGTAACCACTGCTATAATCACTGTGTGAGTATGAGTCCTTCGGGAGAAGAAAACAGAACAACTAATTGTCCTGGGGAGTGAGAAAAGGCCATGGATGAGGTACTTTTGAACTGCTGCTGAATGATGAGCAATGGTTTCTTAAGAGGAGGAGGTAGAGCAGGATATTCCAGGCACTGTGTTCTGAAAGCGAGTGGTGTGTTCAGAGAACAGAGAGTTCAGTGTGCTTGGCACAAAATTCAAAAGAGAGAAATGGTGACTAGAGAAATAAGTCATGACCAGGTTACAAAAGACCTAACATTACAGGCTAAAGATTTCAAGCTTTACACTACAGGTGATGGTGAGGCAGAGAGGTCTTAGGTAGAAAAGTGAAATGATCTGGGTAAAGAATATTACATATAGGGGCAGCATATGAGTATCTACAGAGGGAGAGGAAACCTCAGCCAGAGGAGTTCAGATAGGAGGGAGAAATAATGCTCTAAGTGAAAGATTTTAAGGAACTGAACTAAGGCAGTTGAAAGGAAGACAGAACAGACGTTAGTGAGAAAAGTTAATAGTTATAGAGATTAATTGAACATAGATACTCTGGAAAAGGGAGGAATGTAAAAGGATTTCTAAAATTTGGGCTTAAGCAAATACAGAAAACAGTAACACCCATTAAATATAGAATACTGGGGGAGATCAGTATCAGTAAGAAAAGTATATAGTTCTATTTTAAACATATTGATATGAGATGATATTGGGATATTAGGTTGGTTTTTCCAACAGCTAATCCGGCTTTTCTTTCTTTTTCTTTCTTACCTTCTTCCCTCTCTCTTTCTCTTTTTTCAATATAAGTATGATATTTGATGCCATGACACTGATTTGGATCACCCAGAGAGAGTGACTGTAATTGGAGGAGGTGAGCAAGGGAATCCAGTAAATAACCTGCATTTAAGAGATTTGTAAAAGAGGAACAGTTGGTAAAGGTGACAGTGATGAAATGATCAGAAAAGTAGATGGGGAAACAAAAATTCAGTGATGTCTTAGAAGTTAAGGAGGAGAGTTTCATGAAGTCAAGTCACCAGATTTAGTAAATTCTTCAGAGACCAAAAAGTAAGAGAATATTGGCGACCTTGGCAAAAGCAGTAGGGTGAAAGAGTTGAATTCATTCATTCATTTATTTATTCAACAACCATTTGTGAAAGATCTTCTATGTACTTCAGCTGGAGACACAAATTTCTGTAATACTTATCATCATGTACATTGCATTGAAATAAGGATATGTCTATTCTATCAACAGTTTTACTGGCAAAGTAGTTCATTATGGGTGGATGATCTTGGTTACATTCAGTCTTTACACTGCATTCTTCTTTTAAGAATGATGTTTCTATCAAATATGTGTTTCATTATATGACATCTATTATCTTCTGGTCTATAACCTCTTAATAAATCAAAGATGTGAACCAAATAAGGATCTCTATCAAAGTGGTTACTTAATATTTAGATACTTGAAATAAAATTTCTACAGAAAATTTTCCCATTCATCTTCACCCCGTTCCCTCTCGCCCCACCACACGCACCCCCATTATCAGCAGCCACACATTATTACCTAAAATTCTCGGATAAAATGGAAATTGTACAATTGAACTTTTAAATTTAACGATTAGAAACACAAATGTTTCATTCATATTTTAACTAGTAGTACTTAAAAACAAATGATGTATTCAGTCATAATATAAAATTCTAGCCTCAGATAAAATCTCTCACATTCTCACTTATGACTATATAACTCTTAGACAAATGACTTAAGTTCTCTTAAC
Source organism: Nomascus leucogenys (assembly GCF_006542625.1). NCBI lineage: Eukaryota > Metazoa > Chordata > Mammalia > Primates > Hylobatidae > Nomascus > Nomascus leucogenys. Next base: position 87,751,548 of record NC_044402.1, read on the forward strand.
TCCCACATAAGTAAACTGGGAATTACAATACATGCTTTGTAAAGTTGTACATTAACAGGAAATAAACTAATATTTAAGAAATAGCTAAGAAAGAGCTTGGTACATAAAATAATAACTGGTGATTATTAATATAAAAAAGTGCTTAGTAAAATATATAATATATGGTAGCTGTTTAACAAATCTAATCCTAAAACTATGTTCTTTGAAATGTCCTTCATTACTTAATATCCCACTAGGCATTATAAATATCTTAACTGATTTAATTAATACAAAATTTATTTAAATGGTTATTTTTTTCCTCCTTGCTGAATAACAAAAGAAATGAAGACTCAGCAAGTTAAGCAACTTGACTAAAGTGGGGAATGACAGAACTATGATTTGCATACTGGCCTTTCTAACTCAAAATCCTGTGCAGCTAAACATTGTGTGATCCAGCCTGCTTCTCTTTTAAAACTCCTCACTTTCACTTCTTCCTCTACTTTATGATTCATTCTATTTTCTTGTATTTTTTACTTCTCATAAATTGTTACCAGTGATCCAGAAAAGCAACTAATTTTCTAAAACTCCTTTAGTATATGCTTGCTCCACAGTTCAGTTAATTGGGAAGCAGCTTACCGTTTGACTATAAGCGATACTGTACTATAAAATCTTTCCAGGGGTATCAGTGATTTCTATTAGATTTGTTAAGATTTGAAGCCAGGTGTGGTGGCTCACGCTGGTAATCCCAGCAGTTTGGGAGGCCAAGGGGGAGGATTGCTTGCATCCAGGAGTTGGAGACCAGCCTGGTCAACATAATGAAACCTTGTCTCTACCAAAAAAAAAAAAAAAATTTAAAAAAACCCACGAAAATTAGCTGGGCATGAGGGTGTGCACCTGTAGTTCCAGCTCCTCCGTGGGCTGAGGTGGCAAGATTGCTGAATGCCAGGGTGTTGAGGCTATAGTGATCTATGATCTTACTAGCCTGGGCGACAGAGTGAGATGCTGTCTCAAAAAAAAATTGACATGTCTAACAGTTTCAAATATTTTCGCCAAGATAAAGATTTGTTTTCCTTTCCTGACAGATACACTGACTAATCTTTTGATGTAACTGAAAGCAATCACTTTCAAAAGTGGTTCCTATGGACAGAAAAATTATAATTAATGCAAAAGTTAGTAATACAAGTTTCAGAGCTATATTTTTTTCTTTTCATGGAATGTGAAAGAGAAAAATATCAAATTAATCAAGTTCTTGGCTATTATAGTTTACTACTTAGTATCTGTTCATCCTCCCTTGTACTTGAAAAGGTTAGAAATGACAAAGGTTCTATTAATTCTTTCCCACGTGCTTTTTCTCTGAACTAAAATAAATCTTGAAACTTCCTGAAGATCTCGGATGCTGATGAAAGCTTGTATTTGTTTTGGTAGAAAGGAAACTAAGAAATCACTTTCTTTTATAGTTTAGCATCTTTATTTCAATCATTCTCCCTGCTGCTTCATCAGTAAAAAAAAAAATAATGTTTAAAGATGAAATGTTCCAGACCTTATCTTCTGAAAAATCAAAGTGGCTTTTTACTCAGTTTCTCGATTCGAAAAGCCTGCTGTCAAATTTGGTAAGATTTACTTAAATTTACTAAACCTAGTTGATAGCTGATTTTCACTTATATTTAGCAGCCCACCTCCATTCTGACTTCTGTCAGCTGCCTATCATTCTGGGAAAATTATTTCAGTATCCAAATGTCCTTTGCTTAACATGCATTATTAATGCCGGGCCCTTGTATTTTTTTCACTTTTGTGCTATCTATGTTTAGTCAAATATTATCTTGTCTTTTAATATGTAAGCCAAACATAAATGGAACAGCTGATAGGCAAAGAACATGTACACATTGGGTATAGAAAAATGGAATGATGTTAGAATCTGAGCTGGACATCAATTTCTAGAACGTAATTGTGTAGAGAAACCATGTATATTGATTCATAGTTACCCTATATTTTTCTTTCAAATTTGTGCATGTCTCTTCCTTTTTTTAGAAAGAGTCATGAATGTATAATCTAATCCATTAACACTCACAAGTATAACTCAGAGTGGAACGTGAATTAAAAATCTATGGTCAAAAGGAAATGAGAATTTATGACCAAAGAACTTTGTAAAAATACTTTTGCCTGAGAAGAAATAGACAAGCTCAAGAAGAAATGAAAGACCCAGAGGCAGCTAATCTAATTTGGAGCAAGACTAACTGAATTATAAATGCAAAAATCAACCTTTAGAATTTAAATCAATTATAGATATAAAGATCCTTTCACTATTCATCAGTTCACATCAAGATCTTTGCAATTGAATTTAAAATTTTTCTATCTTTAACAGTTTTCTAAAAAGTGTCCTGGGTGGGAATAAGGGGAATAGAATAAGTTATCTATCATTACAATGAATCACTCAGCACTCAGCAGGGAGACTTCATGTGCATGGTACACTTAGAGACACTGGTTTTTGAAGCAGGTACACTTAAAAATATCAAAAGACAGATTTATTCTGGGTTAATTTCTTGAATATAGCATCCTGACTACTTGCAGATTTTTGTCCTTCATCAATGTAAAAATGAGTTCATTCTTAATAAAAATGCTAGTGTTTTCCATTGATCTGTATTGTTATCATTATGATAGGAGATTGGATTTTAAAGATGTAAATCTTCTTACAGTGAGCTTGCTACCCTCTGAAAGCAAAAAATAATTTGAGCATTTTTTTTAAATGTGTATGATCTCCAAGTCTTTTGAACTATTACTCCCCACCATTCCTTTAATATTTTTTAAGCAATTCTAGGCTTTGATTGTAACAGCTGCTATTCTTTCTTTTGAGCAATGCTGCTGCAGTCATTTTCAAAGTGTTGACCCTGGTCCAGGTGCATCAGCATCAGCATCACCTGGGAACTTGTTAAATGTAAGTTCTCAGGTTCCCCAGACTAGCTGAATGAGAAACTATGGGGTGGACTCAGTAACTAGTGTTTTAACAAGATCTCCAGGAGATTCTGGAGCTACACATTCTCAAAGTTGCATGCTCAACTTTGAGAATCACTGCACTTCTGAACTGAGCTCTTCACTGTGTTGTGTATCCTGAATCTCTTTGGTAGTATGGTAAAGCTCGTGGATATTTTCTCAGAATAGTGTTTTTAAAAATCCAAAATGAAATACATAGATTACTAAGGAAATAGGCTATATGGAAATTCAGTTATCTAAATATTAAAAACAAATTTGTGATACAATAATACATGTCCTTCTTTATAAACATATTTAACTAACAACACCTGTGCAGGTCTAATTACTGTCATAGCTTTGAAATATTGGTAATCAATAAAGTTATTTTTAGATTACTGCAACAATCACAGTGATATGACTATACATATGATTTATACTGGTGACATATTCACAGACATTACAAATAATATTGTGATTTATGGCCACATTTATAATGAAAAGAGAAAGTACATTTCAGCCAGCAGTTAATAAAAATAAAGATTTTCTTTTGCATTCAAGTTTATGGTTCCCTTGAATTTTGTCCATAAACTCCTAGGGGAAAAGGACCCTTGCAAGATGGGTCATTCTCAATTCAACTAGAAAAAAAATGCTTATCTTGTAACCTGATAAATATGGTACATTGTAAAACATAGGAGACAGGATATGAATCAAATGTGCTCTGGAAACCATAGAATAAATTGTTCTCCCCCAGGACACCTCATAACCTAACACCTGTGACAATTAAAGCAGAGCTGATCTAATAGTTTACTGGAAATTACTCACAATGCTCCACATTTTCCTGACTCATCATACATTTGTATTTATTATACTTTTAAATTTCTTTCCACATGCTTTGCAACTTTCTACTTGTCATTTTATATATTAATTGATAACTTTTGATTCTTTAGAACCATTTAGAAACAGTTAGTTTTCAGGTCTTCTCTTCGTGTTGTTATGCCAACTCCATTTGAGGAAACGGATATTCAAAGATCACAAAAACAAACCAAGGTCATGGAGCACAGTTCAGTGTCATGACTCCCACTCAGTTCCATATTTCTGGTTCTGTCTCCTGGACTTACTGGCTATAGCTGCAAAGAGGCAGGGAGCCAATGAGACCTGACCACCATTTGAGATAGCTGACTGGCAAATCAGCTGAATGAAAAGAATTTTTAAAAAAGGATTCCATTTCAGTTACTGCAGACAGACTATTCAAACAGGAAGCAGAGTATAAAAGCATGGACTACTTTCATCACGGGACAGAAGAGGTAATAGACTTTCAGAAAAGGAAGAGATCTATATTTTGTAGATTAGACTTTGTATGATAGGACTTTTTGCCAATTCCTTCTTTCAGAAGCCATTATTTTTAAACCATGTTTTCATCTTAAAGCTTGTTTCATTTGCCAGATTCTTTCCCCAAACTCTGGTTATCAAGGGGCAGTAGGAGGTTCTTTGAAAAGCTTTATTACAATGATTTTACTATGTTGTCCCTTGCTGGGATGTGCAGCCTTCTAATCTGATATGAACACTGATTTTCCTAGTCTTAACTTTATAATTTGGTAACAGTGTGACATCAACATAAATTTTCAAATTATATATTTCATTATTTATTAACTGAGGATTATATTCGCCTTATTTTTTCAAATAGAGGGAAGAGAAACAAATATTTATTTACCACCTACTATGTGCCAAGCTCTCATAATAGAAGAAGCCAGCAGTGTAAAACAGCAAAGAAGGTAACACAACTAACTGGGCAGGCAGAGGTAGAAGAAAGGAGAGTGAACCTCTGTAAATGTTACAGCTATCAGGGAGCCAGATTTCAACAGTGAGGAGGTGTAGAAACAAAGACATTACGGTACAGGAAGAACCCATGATTGTCTTGTTGGGGTGTGAGTATCTGCAAAATATCAGTGATAGCAAGAATCACAGTATTTTTGTTATGCAGAGTGCTGAGTTTTCTTCTCTAGCTTTTTCTAGGGCTGTAGAAATGTCTGCAGACAACTGCTGATGGAAAATTTAAGAAAGATGGAAGACAGGGAAAATCTGTCTAATGTGGAACAGAACACTGCATTTTTATAGGACAAAGAAGAAGCAAAGCCACATTTACTGTCAGTTTCTGTATTTCATACATGATATCTACATTTGGAAGGTCAGACAAAAGCAGAAAGAATTTCCCAGTTTCTATGTGAAAGGGAGTGGGAGGATCATTGGATTGAAGAAACTCTTCATGAGAACCAGTGTCTCCAGAGAAAGAAAAACTGACCCGCACACTCTGATGTTTAAATTCAATGCTTAGGAATACAGCAGATATTTATTTTTGTTTTTATGCCAGGAAATAAAGAATTTGAAATGACCTGTAGAACAACAGTGAAGCCAGACTCAAAATTGTGTCAATTAAAGAAGCTTATTATGACTTCTGGTGGAAATTTTTTGCAATTTCACTTAGCAAGTCAAAAATAAGGACTGTTAGTTACTTTCAGGAGTGGACCATGCTTCACAGGACCATGCAGTATAATATTTGGGCTATATAAAATTAGCTATTTTCATGATTATTACTAAGAATTATTGTGTCTTGTTAAAATAGCAGGTAAATGTGAGATTTAGTATGCATAAGAAAAGCGTGAAATAGCTCTATGGCAAAAAAAGAAAAAAGTAAAAAATGCTTAACTATTTAATATGCAGTTTTCAACTGGGGACAGAAAGGAGTAGCCTAAGTGAATATGAGAACATCTAATTCATTATCCAAAACTGGATACTTTTTTTTTCTTTTTTCATTTCTTTTTTCTTTCTTTCTTTCTTTTTTTTTTTTTAATTTGACACAGAGTCTCACTCTGTCGCCCAGGCTGGAGTGCAGTGGCACAATCTCAGCTCACTGCAATCTCTGCCTCCTGAGTTCAAGCGGTACTCCTGCCTCAGCCTTCCAAGTAACTGGGACTACAGGCGTACACCACCACGCCCAGCTAATTTTTGTATTTTTAGTAGAGACGGGATTTCTCCATGTTGGCCAGGATGGTCTCGATCTCTTGACCTCGTTATCCGCCTGCCTCAGCCTCCTAAAGTGCTGGGATTACAAGCGTGAGCCACTGTGCCTGGCCGAAACCTGGATGCTTTTATTTGGTACAAATGTTCAGGATCCTCCTTAGTATCTCTGGGGACTGAGGAAAGAGTACAAATGGAAGCTCATATATTTGACGTTTTTCATTCAAGTATATAAAAGAAGCCACATAATCATTAAATAGCTTTCTATTTCTGTCTTTACTAATAATTATTCCTAAAACCCAAGAAAATTCATATCAAATTTAGAATTCCCAGAATCCTCAGAATCCTTGGAGTTTTGTGCAAGAACATGCTGGTATAGGGTGAGCTGCCCTCTGATCCCTTATCCCTGGCCCCTTACTGTTCAACCCCAGCTCCTTCTTGCACTGGTGAAGCCCCTTGTGTGTATGTAAGTCCACACTTAAGCCTGTGTATCTAAGTTGTGTGCACTTCTTTGTGTAAACAGCCATCTTATGGCCAATCCTTGAAACTAGGGGTGGATATAGAAGAGGCATCATTTATCATCAGAAAGGGGAATCCAGACAAAACATGCATGCAGTTTCTGAATATGAGCATAAGCCATTTGGGTTTTAAGCTCTGGGGTCCCAGGTACCAAGGATATGGTTATAAGTGTTATAAAGCTTTAGGTGGACAGATTTCCTTAGTTTGAATAGCTCATCCATGGAGTGAGGGCCAGCTAGAGGAAGACCAAAGTGGGAATCTCTAAAGTGCACAGACAAAGGCAGGGGTCCTTTCTTCATGAATCTGTGGCTAGTACTGCAAGTGCTAACCTGGAATTGATGCCAGAACAAGCAACAAACGTAGACTCTTGGGAAACTGGGATGCATGGTCACCTTAAATTTATGGTGCACATGCAGTATAAACTGCAGTTTGGGTGAGCTTTCTGGACCCAAAATCAGAAGGACAAAAATGAGGCTGACTGCACTTGTTACATGAACATGAAGAAATACAATTTTAAAGTGACCAAAGTGAACTTTAAGGAGAGAGTTTTCAAATTTGTGGAGATTGCTTTGGCTGTCTATTTGGGCTCTCTTTTGGTTCAATATGAATTTTAGGATTGTTTTTTTCTAAATCTATGAATAATGACATTGGTATTTTCATAAAGATTGCATTGAATCTTTAGACTTCTTTGAGCAGTATCATTATGTTGATAATTCTTCCAATCCATGAGGCCAGGATGTTTTCCCATTTGTTTGTCATCTACAATTTCTATCCTCAGTGTTTTGCAGTTTTCCTTGTATTGGATGTCTATGAAGAAAACAAAAACAATCATAAACAATTATCCAGAATAGAATTAAGCAAGATGACAACTTTTCCAGAACACTTAATTCAGAAAAGAAAATACTATTCAATTTAGAGGAATGATGTATAGTTTGATTGTTCATTATTTTGTTTCATTATGAGGTAATGGGTACACAGAAAATTTCTAATAAAATGATGGAGTGTTATGGATTGAATGAGTACATGCCATCATAATTTATATGTTGAAGCCTGTCTTAGTTTGTTAGTGCTACTGTAACAAAGTATGTGAGACTGGGTAATTTATAAAGAACACAAATTTGTTTCTTACAGTCAAGAGGCTGAGAAATCTAAGTTCAAGGCACTGGCAGGTTCAGTGTTTTGTGAGGGTCAGTCTCTGCTTCTCAGATGCCTTTTTGCCTTGTTACTACGTCCTCACATGGCAGAAAGCAGAAGGCAAAGGAGACTAGCTAGTTCCTTCCAGTCCTTTTTTAAAGTCACTGATACCATTCATGAGGGTTCCATCCTCATGATTTTTTTTTTTTTTTGACACAGTATCTTGCCCTGTCACCCAGACTGGAGTGCAGTGGTGCAATCACAGCTCAGTGCAGCCTTGGCATCCTGGGCTCCAGGGATCCTCCCTTTTCAACCTTTGTAGCTAAGACTACAGGCAGCACCCTCATGATTTAATCACTTCCTAAAGGCCCCATATCTTAATACTATTATATTGGGCATTAAGTTTCAACATGATTTTTGGAGGGGGACACAAACATTCAAACCATAGCAAAGCCCTCACCCCATTGTGGCTTATTTGCAGATGAAGTAGATGAGGTCTCAAAGGAAGTAATTAAGATTTTGTGCTGGGATTTGAGTCTAGTTATAGGTCCAGAAGCAGAGAGGATGGTAGGGGTGGTTCTTGAAGAGATGCAGCATTGTCTTACATGTCAGCTGCCACAGGGGATGCCATTACAGTTTCCTCAGGGAATGCAGGATTTATTCCCCAATAGGAACTAGAAAAACCAATATTACTGTGGGTGGGGAGGCCTTTTTGCTGGGGTAAGAAGGCCACTTTCAGTAAGGGTGGGGAGGCTTCTTCCACTGGCAAAGAATACTTAACAGAACTTAGAGGCTCAATGTCCCCAGCTTCATCGGGGTCTTCTCACAGGTCTCCATCTCTTCTTACAAGATCTCATCCCAAGAAATGTTGTCACTTTAACAATAGACATTCTGCAAAGCTGGCAGTTTAACTTTTATTGTAATTCGCCCAATTATAGGATGAGGTTCTGCATTTGATTTTTCAGCAATGTCAGCCATGTGGCTACAGGAGATAAGGCTTTTCCCCAGGGTACACCTAAAAGCTCTTAGTTCATTTATGCAGCACAGAATCTGGGAATTTGACTCTCTAAACTCATTCTTTTCTTTTACCACTTTGTCAAAAAACATGAGGAGCAACCAACCAACGTTATTATTATTTTTTAAGTTTTCCAAAAGTGCTTGAAAGTATCATAAAGTCACTCAGTTCCGTGCTTCTTATAAGTGATTGATTAGGAGTATCCAATGCAGTCATTTTATATATGTCTATAAACATTTCAAGCCATAGACTATCAGTAGTCTCTTCCTTACTAGAAATAGAGTCATTATGGTCTTTAAGTCTAATCCGATTGGAGAGCCAATTCCAGAAACTCCAGACCCAATTCAGAAAACTCATTCTTAAAATTCTGTTCTTCTGGAATCAGTCTTGGTATTAAAATTTGTATTAGGTCAGAATTCTCCAGAGAAATAGAACCAATGGAATATTGTGTGTGGGTGTGTGTGTGTGTGTCTGTGTGTATGTGTGTGTATGTTTATACACATACATATATGTAATCTCCATACACACATACATATAGAAAGAAATAAATTTATTATAAGGGATTGACTCACACCATTATTGAGACCGTGAAATTTCATGTTCTGTCATCTGGAAGCTGAAGGCCCAGGAAAACTAGGCATGTAGTTCCAGTCCAAACTAAAAGGCCCAAAAACAAGAGGGTTAGTTGGTGGTATAAGTTCTGGTCTGAGTCCAAAGACCTGAGACCCAGCAGCACTAATATTCCAGGGTAGGAGAAGATGAATGGTCCAGTTTAAAAAGAGAGAGTGAATTTTGCCCATCCTTCGTCTTTGTGTTCTGTTCAAGCCTTCAATGTATTGGATGTTGTCAAGCCACATTATTGAGAGCAAGCTTCTTTACTCAGATTATTGATTTAAATGCTGATCTCTTCCAGAAAAACCCTCAGAGACACATCTAGAAATAATGTTTTACCAGTTATCTGGGTGATATGGTTTGACCGTTTCCCCCAGGGTTCCTGTGCTGGAAGCTTAATCCCCAATGCAATAAATTTGAGAGGTGAGTTTGTTAAAAAAAACTAGAGACCTAAAACTAGGTCTTCTCATGAGTGGATTAATTTTGGTATTCCAGAAGCGATTTGTTATTGAGAGAGTACATTTAAGAGTGAGTTTTGCCCTCTCTTCTGCACTCTGTTTTTCCACTGTGGAATGGCACGGTAAAAAATCCTTGCAAGACACTGGCACCTTGATATTGGTCTTCACAGCCTCCTATGAGGAATAAATTTCTATTTTAAATTAATTACCCAGTCTCTAATATTCTGTTATAGTAACATAAACAGACTAAGACAGTGGACATCCCTTAGCCCAGACAAGTTGATATATAAAATTAACCATTACAAGTGCACTCACAGGGTGAAACTCTGATCCAGTAGGATTAGTGTCTTTAAGAGGAGACACCAGAGAGCTTGCTTCCTCTTTCTCCACACATGCAGTAAGCACATAGTGAGAGGATGACCACCACAAACTAAAAGAAGGGGCCTCAGAATAAAACCTACCTTGTAAACATATCGATCTTGGACTTTCCAGCCTCCAGAACTGTGAGAAATTAAATTTATCTTGGTTAAGCCACCCAGTCTATAGTATTTTTGCTACAGTAGCGAGAACAGACTAAGGCATGAAGGAAAAGAGACCATGGACTGAATATATAAATATATTTTCAGAACATTTAAGATAATAATGGATAGAAGATCACATACAGCTTGAAATAAGATGAAGAGAAAGAGGTCAAAGGAAACTTAAAATGAAAATGTGAAGGACAAATTGAAATAGCAAAATATTCAAGAACCACCTTAAAATAAAATTATAGGATTAAATATTTGGAAGTGCAAGAGGGAAGAGAGATCTATTCCATTTGGCGTTTGAATACAGATGGAATTTAGAGACACTAGAAAATCCATTCAACTTTGCTGAAAATGTGGGCTGAGGTTTTTAGTTGTGGTTTAAGTACCCTCAGATTGCCCAGAGATGAGGTTTAGTATCCATTAATCTATTATGTCATTGAAATTACATGTAAAAATTTTATTTGCTTACAATTGTAATTCAAAGAAACAAAAAACTGTTATCTCTTTCCCATGCAAAAATTAACAAGGAGGATGACCCTTTCTATAGGCTTCAACACCTAACAAGTGACAATTTCAAAGCATTCTGGCCTTTTGGAGCCAAGATAACAATTAACAGCTAAAGAAGACATACATGCAGCCAACAAATATAGGAAAAAGTGCTGAACATCACTAATCATTAGAAAAATGCAAATCAATACCACAACAAGGTATCATCTCACACCAGTCAAAATGGCTATTATTAAAAAGTCAAAAAATAAATAAAATTAAAATAATAGGTGCTGGTGAGATTACAGAGAAAAGAGAACACTTATACACTGTTGGTGGGAGTGTAAATTACTTCAGCTACTGTGGAAAGCAGTTTGGAGATTTTTCAAAGAACTTAAACCAAAACTACCATTTAACATACATCATGGATGATATGGTTTGGCTCTGGGTTCCCACCCAAATCACATGTCGAATTGTAATTCCCAGTGTTGGGGGAAGGACCTGGTAGAAGGTAATTGGATCATGGGGGCAGATTTCCTGCATGCTGTTCTCATGATAGCGAGTGAGTTCTCATGCGATCGTATGGTTTAAGAGTGTATGGCACTTCTCCCACCCCTCACTCTCTCTCTCTTTCCTGCTGCCATGTGAAGAAGGTGTATACTTCTCTTTTGCCCTTCTGCCATGATTGTAAGTTTCCTGAGGCCTCTCAGTCATGCTTCCTGTTAAGCTTGCAGAACTGAGTCAATTAAACCTTTTTTCTTCATAAGTTACCTAGTCTCAGGTAGTTATTTATAGCAGTGTGAGAATGAACTAATACAGAAAATTGGTACCAGGAAAGTGGGGCATTGCTATAAAGATACCTGAAAATATGGAGGTGACTTTGGAACTGGGTAATGAGTAGAAGATTGGAAGAGTTTGAAGGGCTCAGAAGAAGACAGAAAGATGTGGGAAAGTTTGGAACTTCCTGGAGACTTTTTGAATGGTTTTGACCAAAATGGTGACAGTAATATGGATGATGAATTACAGGCTGAAGTGGTCTCAGATGGAGATGAGGAACTAATTGGGAACTGGAGTAAATGTAACTTGCTATGCTTTAGCAAAGAAACTGGTGGCATTTTGCTCCCACCCTATAGATCTATGAAACTTTGAACTTGAGAGAGATGATTTAGGGTATATGACAAAATAAATTTCTAAGCAGCAAAGCATTTATGAAGTAACATGCCTGTTTCTGAAAGTGTATGTGTGAACAAAAAGATGACCTTAAACTGGATTTTGTATTTAAAAGAAGCACAGAGCATAAAAGTTTGGAAAATGTGCTGCCTGGCAGAATGTGGTAGAAAAATAAAAACACATTTTCTGGGGAGAAATTCAAGCCTGCTAGAGAAATTTGCATAAATAAAGAAGAGCCAAAGGTTAATAGCCAAGACAATGAGGAAAATGTCTCCAGGTCACTTCGGAGACCTTCACAACAGCCTCTTCCATCACAGGCCCAGAGGTCTAGGAGGGAAAAATGGTTTCATGAGCCAGGGCCAGGGCCCAGCTGCTCTGTGCAGCTTTGAGACATGGTTCCCTGTGTCTCAGCCACTCCATCCCCAGCCATGGATAAAAGAGCTCAAGGTGCAGCCCAGGCTGTGACTTCAGGGGGTGCAATTCCCAAGACTTTGTGGCTTCCACGTGGTGTTGGGCCTGAATCTGTGCAGAAGGCAAGAGCTGAGGATTGGGAACCTTTGCCTAGGTTTCAGAGGATGCATGGAAATATCTGCATGTTCGGGCAGAAGTCTGCTGTGGAGGTGGAGCCCTCTAGGGCAGTGTGCAGGGGAAATGTGAAGTTGGAGACCCCACACAGAGTTCCCACTGGGGCACTGCCTAGTGGTGCTGTGAGAAGAGGACCACTGCCCTCCAGACCTGAGAATGGCAGATCCATTGACAGCTTGCACCATGCATCTGGAAAAGCTGCAGGCACTGAATGCCAGCCTGTGAAAGGAGCCATGGGGCCTATACCCTACAGAACCACAGGAGTGGAACTGCCCAAGGCCTTGGAAATTTATTCCTTGTGTTAATACCTCCTGGATGTGAGACATGGAGTACAAAGATATTATTTTGGAGCTTTAAGATTTCATGACTGCCTTGCTGGATTTCAGGCTTGTATAGGGTGTGTAACTCCTTTGTTATGGCCAATTTCCCCCTTTTGGAACAGGAGCATTTACTCAATGCTTGTACCCCACAGTGTCTTGGAAGTAACTAGCTTGTTTTTCATTCTACATGTGCTTAGGCAGAAGGAACTTGCTTTACTCAAATGAGACTTTGGACATGGACTTTTGAGTTAATTCTGGAATGAGTTAAGATTTGGGGGTACTGTTAGGAAGTCATAATTGGTTTTGAAATGTGAAAATAACATGAGATTTGGGAGGAGCCAGGGTTGAAATGATATGGTTTGGCTTTGTGTCCCCACCCAAATCTCATGTTGAATTGTAATTCCCAATTTTGGCGGAGGAACCTGGTGCGAGGTGGGTGGTTGGATCATGGGGGTAGATTTACCCTATGTTGTTCTCATGATAGTGAGTTAATTCTCACAGATATGATGGTTTAAAAGTGTGTGGCACTTCCCCCTTTGCTTGCTGTCTCTCCTCCCACTATGTAAAAAAGGTGCTTGCTTCCTCTTTGTCCTTCTGCCATGATTGTAAATTTCCTGAGGCCATTCAGTCATGCTTCCTGTTAAGCCTGTGGAACTATGAGTCAATTAAACCTCTTTTTTTTTTCATTAATTACCCAGTCTCAGGTAGTTCTTTATAGTAGTAATGTGAGAATGAACTAATACAATGGACAACTACACAGCCATAAAAAAAATCATGTGCTTTGCAGCAGCATAAATGCAGCTAGAAGCCATTATCTTAAGCAAATTAATGCAGGAACAGAAAACCAAATATTGCATCTTCTTACTCATAAGTGGGAGTTAGACAATGAGTACACATGGAGACAAAGTTGAGAACAATGGACACTGGGGACTACTAGAGGAAAGTGGAGGGAAGAGGGATGAGTGTTGAAAAACTAACTGTTGGATACTATGCTCACTATCTGGGTGACAGGAACATTCATATGCCAAACCTGAGAAACACAAAATGTACCCATGTAACAAACCTGCATATGTACCCCTGAACCTCAAATAAAAGTAAAACAAAGCAAAACAGTTTTGAGCCTTGCCTATAAGCCCATTTATTACTCCTGGTGTTCCAGAAGTGGCATAATTTTAAGAGAGAAAACATGAGAAATTAAAAGAAAATAATGCTTCCTGGGGCATAATGTCATCCTACTCCACCTTCCAATGATCATTTTTTGATTCCTTTCACTGCAAATTACTTCAAAAGCATGGTCTACACACCTCTTCTCCACTGCTCTCTCTATTCTATTCATATGCCATTGTCACACTGTTGTAATTATTGAGTTACATAATGGTTGACAGGGCTTATCTCCTCCTCCTCTCTTGTTTATTTTTTTTAGAGCTTTCATTGCTATTTATTTTTATTTCTTCTCATGGAAACTAAAATCAGCACATCTGGTTTCAGAATAATTACCTACTCTCTTTTTTTTATTTGGATCACATGTATTTTATAATTTATACAGGGGAAAATGGACATCTTTATAATCTTCTTATTCAAGAACATGGTGTATCTGTCCATGTATTGATAACCTCTGCTGTGTGTCCTTTAGTAGTATTTAAGATGTATTTTATATAGTTACTCATTCTTGTTTAATTTGTTCCTATATATTTTGTCTTCTCTAGTGTCATTATAAGTTTGCTTCTTTCTTTCCCACTGTATCTTCTAACTGTTATATGTGTATATAAAAAATATTGATTTGTGTACATTTATTTTATATGTTGGTACATTTCTGAATTCTAGTGCTTTTTCCTCCTTTTCAAATTTTATAATTCTATTTTGTTTAGCTTTATTTGTTTGCATTGTCTAATTACATTGACTGTTTCATCTAGTTGAATATTAAATATTAATTTATGATATCTAAGCATTCACATTTTGATCCTAACTCCAGGAACAAAGCTTTCAACATTTCTCTCTTGATATAATACTGACATTGGGGCTGATTTAAGTATCTTTGATAACGTAACCAAGTTTCAGTAAATTCTTTACTTGTTTTTATTTTTTAAAATTAGCTATATTGTTGAATTTTGTCAAATGCTTTTCCACTATCTTCAGTGATGGTTATTTGGTATTTTTTGTTCTTAATGTTAGTAATATAATGCATTAAATTAATAAATTTTTAAATTTTGTTTCATCCTTGCTTTCTTGAAATAAATCTTACTTGGTCATAAAATATCATGTAACATGCATTAAATTCTGTTTGCCAATATTTTCGTTACTTTTTTATTGATCAATATTAATAATCGTACCTTATAACTGCAGCCCTCTTAGTCTTTTCATTCATGTCTTTGTTTCTTTGTCACTCCATTAGGGAACGTACCTGATCACCTGATCAAAGGCAATACTATTCCTTTACAATAAGTAGTTGCTGAATGACTGAATGAATCTGTAGGTAGATCTAAGGTTCAGGCAAGGTTGTTTATCTATTATCCCACCACACTTTTCAAAGTAAGAATAAAAATGAAAGAAAAATAAAACAAATTCCCTTTGCATTTGAGTTGAAATAGTTTGCTTGTTTGTTGGGTGTATCCTGCTTTTGTAGAGCATGGATGTGCAGCCAGGAATGCAGACTTTGTAAAAACTCTCTGAAGTCTGCAGATATATGGCTCCACTGTGAGACCTATAGTGTTCCTACCATACACAAGCAAGTAAAGCAAATGGTCCATGTGAGGGCGACATGAGATAGATGTGGATTTCTGTCATCTTACTTGTTCTAATTTCATCCTTTGTCTCTTGCATGCTGTAAGCTAGTTGCACACTAGTTTGCATACTGTTTATAACACTTTTGGAATATACCATGGGAGTTTTCATCCAAGGGAGGTGTTGTCTCTGGGTCATACTCTGAAATTCTTTGATATAGCCTCCAATTGGAACACAGAAAATTTCATTTTGTGCTTGAAAACAATGATACCACATCTAACTCAACTCCTTTAAATAACTACATCTGCTTCTGTGAGCTATGTTGAAAAGCTATTTGTGTAGTTTGAACTGTAGCTTTGAATGCTATCTTTCATAGATTCAAGAGAAAGTTGCATAATGCAAAGGATTTAGTTTAGAAATGTCAGTTTGAAAGTAAACTGAAACATATTAGATTGTAAAATACCACTTAAACTGCTGAAGCCCTATGAAGGAATGCTTTCTTATATTGTAATGTTCCTACTATTGTGCTTTTGAAATAGAAGATGCTCAATACACTTTATTGATTTAAATTTATTTAATAATCTCTTCTCTAAGATACCATTATTAGCTGGACATTAGGAATTTATCAGCATTTGTTAGTATATATTATACTTAGATTTTCTTTTGTTTTTTAACAAAACAAAGCTGACAGCAAATACACAATGGGTAGCATCTGTATTGACTGGTTGGTGCCTATGTAATACTACTGTATATTTTCACTTTCCCCTCTGAATGCTTGAGTGCTTTTTTGTTTTTTGGTTTTCTAACTAAATACAAGTACTTTGCTCTTATATGATGTTATTCTTATGTTATTTTTATCAAATATCAGCATTAGTATGTGATTTTAATGGTTTCCCTGCCTCCTCTGAGTGCTTGTAGTCTAATTATAGTTATATTTTTATTTATATTTAATGCCTACCTTAATTTCATAGACAAGTGTATTTAATTAACATTCTTGATAACGGTATGTACTAAATGTTTCCTGTATTCTGAATATCACAATTATTTTGCTGTCAGAATGATGTTTGCCTTAAAAATAAATGTCCAAACCCAACTGTGTAGATAATAATAATGCTAACATATTTTGTGCTGTACTTGTACCAAGTTTATATTTAAGCTGATATCTTTTCAGATTTGTTTCTTGAGTTTATGATATTATT
This sequence comes from Nomascus leucogenys, assembly GCF_006542625.1. Taxonomy (NCBI): domain Eukaryota; kingdom Metazoa; phylum Chordata; class Mammalia; order Primates; family Hylobatidae; genus Nomascus; species Nomascus leucogenys. Next base: position 87,768,255 of record NC_044402.1, read on the forward strand.
ATTTTAAATAATTCTCCATGTAACAAACTGATGGGTATTTTAGGACTTATCTTTTTAAAAATAAACTCTAATAATTGCAGATGTGAATGTCTGATGTGCATAAAAGAAAAGTCATGGTCTTCTGAAGGTATTTATTCTCAAAGATTCCTAGAGCTTGTCAACTTGAGAAAATAGCTTATGTTTTTGAGCCACAGTATTATTACCTATGAAAAGAATATAGCATTTTAACAAGCTTAATACTATTTCAATAATATAGTAAATATCAATATATTGTGGCTATAATACATTGAATATCTCAAACTGACATTTCAAACTCATAAAATAGATCTGAAATAAATATTTTTCATATTCTGAAAGTGAAACATTAGATTTGTGAAAAGCCTAAGACATAAGCATTTCTTATATATCATCAACAACTGTAAGAAAATCAATGGGTAAATTAGGGAGAATAGAAGAAATAAAACTCCAAAGAAGAATAGAGTGTCACAGTGTTGCGTGTTGCAAATAAACATTATCATATTGCAGATATCAGGAGCTAAAAATAATATCCACATGTACAGGTTTTAAAGCATTGTTTAATAAACACTTGCCCTTACTATCTGCATCAAGCTTTTATATTCTTACATTGTTCCTGTGCTCTCCACATGTGCTTCTGTGAGTTAAAATGTAAGACTTTAAAATGGTGTAAAATTTAGAAAGATTAGGGGATCATTTCTAGTGCAACCTTCTGGGTTACCCATTTTTATTTGTTTATTTTCTGTGAGACATTTTACAACTAAGTTGTGAAAAATGAATAATAATACAAATGCAAATTCCTTGTTTCCAGTAGAATGCAATTGATTATTGCCCACGGATAGACTTATTTATTTATTTTTTTATCTATTTGTCAATCCACTTCAGCATTTCTTATCTGCCTGTTTATGTGGCATATTTTGAATTCTCCTTGGAATGTTATAACATCTTACAGGCTCCCTCATTAGCTAATGAGTTAAACAGAATCTTTGAAATGTGTTCATTTTATATTTGTGTGAGAATCATAATTATACCGTCTTTTTAAGATGGATTAAAGACTTAAATGTAAGATGCAAAACTATAAATAAAGAAAATCTAGGAAAAATTCTTCTGCCTAGGCAAATAATTTGTGACTAAGTCCTCAAAAGGAAATACAACAAAACCAAAAATAGACAAATGAGATAATTAAACTAAAAAGCTTTTGCACAGCAAAAGAAATCATCAACAAAGTAAGCAGATGACCTACAGAATGGGAGAAAATATTTGCAAACAATACATCCAACAAAAGGTAAATATTCAGAATCTCCAAGAAACTCAAACAATTCAACAAGAAAAAACAAATAACCCTATTAAAAAGTGGACAAAAGACATGAACAGACGTTTTTCAAAAGAAGTCATACAGGCAGTCAACAACCACATGAAAAAATTGCTCAACATCGCTAATCATCAAAGAAATGCAAATGATAACCACCGTGAGATACCATCAGAATGGCCATTATTAAAAAGTCAAAATGCAACAGATGTTGGTGAGGATGTGGAGAAAAAGGAATGCTTATACACTGTTGATGGCAGTAAATTAGTGCAACCTTTATGAAAAACAGCATGAAAATTTCTCAATGAACTAAAAATAGATCTACCATTCAATCCAGCAATCACAGTACTGGGTATCTACCCAAAGGAAAAGAAACTATTATATCAAGAAGACACCTGTACTCGTATGCTTATTGCAGCACTTTTAACAATAGCAAAGTCATGGAATCAACCTAAGTGTCCATCAGCTGGTTATTGGATTAAAAATGTGATATGTGTGTAGGTATAGATACATATATACATGCACACACTATGGAATACTACTCAGCCGTAAGAAAGAATAAAATTATGTCTTTTGTGGCAACATGGTTGGACATTGAGACCATTATCCTAAGTAAAATGACTTAGAAACAAAGTAAAAAAACAAAAAAAAACAAAAAAAAAACACATGTTCTCACTTATAAGTGGGAGCTAACTAGTGGGTACACATGAACATGCAGAGAGGAATAATAGACACTGGAGACTCCAAAAGGTGGGAAGGTGGGAGGAAGGTAAGCGAAGAAATACTACCTATTGATTATAATATATACTTATTTGAGTGATGGTGACACTAAAAGCCCAGACTTTACAATACATCCATTTAACACAAATGTATTGGTACCCCCTAATTATAGATAAATAAAATAAAGATTATCTTTAAGCACTTCTTTCTCTTTTTTCTTTCTGCATTTGATATAAAAATACACAATGGAATCTATAACAGAGAAAGAAAATAAGTCATCGTACATTTTCAAGTTTCTGGGCTCCTTCCCCTTCTTTTTAAATAAAAAGGAATTTGCATGCATTGTAGTTTATGTGGATTTTTTAAGTCTTACGTGTTTTTCAAGAAGATGAACAGTGGATTCACCTGATAGAGCAGTGTTATATGCTTTGACAGAGTAATGTACCTCATGAATGGTATAATCTTAGGCGTCTCTTTCTTACTGGCTCCGAGAAGTGAATCCTGAGAAGCAAAGAGATTTTTTTCATTTTGTTTCTCTTTTTAAAAAATTTTTCACCTATCCCCTTTAATAACTTCGTGTTTGCTTGGGGTTTTGGTTTGTTTTCATTAAGAGATTATTTTGCATTGGCGGCAGCAGTGATTGAAAATTTAGTTTCATTCTCTGATATTTGTTGATCATTGTAAATGGATTAATAAATTATAGAGCTCTATTCTTTATTGGGTGAGAGATAAAGAGATTCTGATTTGCTAGTCATTTTTTGTTTTTGTCTATTTGTCTATGTTAACCTCAAATTACTTAACATTTTTATGCCCATCTGGAAGGAGAATGGCTCTGATGGACTCTGATAGACTAGTAAACTTTTGTTTTTCTGAGTTGCTTGTGTTTTTGAGCTGTGGCTAAAATTGTAGACTGAATTTGTACACTCTTTGTGTGTCTACATATAATTCGGCATGGCCTTTACCTCTCCTTGTGTGAGTGTTTAATATTTGCCTGTCTTTGGGGATTATTAATAACACATAAAAACCTCTTAAATAGCTCCATTTTTATTGGCTTACAAAGATAAATAAGCACTTACATGAAATTAATATTTCAGAAAATAATGAAATTGAACTTCTAATTACTTTAAATGTGCTACACTTAATATCTATATTCATTAGGAAACATGCTAAGAATCTGAGAAGCTAAGAAACATTTAAACAATGCAAGTTTCTTATTAAGGTAAATCATTGTCATATGATATTAGCATATTAATTTTTGTTCAATAAACACAATGTCTTTTTTCTCATTTATTAGTATTAATGATCACAGAGCATACATTATATTAACACGGGTTTGTTTGTCATAAACTTATTTAGGCTTACTGATCCAGTAAGCTAACATTACTTCTACATAATGTGTAAGATCATAAATATATATCTGTGTTCTACTGAATTGAATTATGGTCATGACTCATTTTTAATTTCAGCAGTAATTATATTTTGTGGTACATCAACTTGAAGAAAATTTCCAAGATCTTTAAGTGATTTAAAATCTTGGACTGATATTAAATCTTGGACTGATACTCATTGAGTTAATGGAAAATCACTGGATATATGGTTAATTTCTATATAAGAAAAAATTGAACAATTCCTTTCTAAGCATAATTTTAAGTTTTTGCTTGCCATTTTTATGTATATAGAATCATTTTTTCTTTGGGTCGCATTCATTTTTGCTACTTTGTAATGGTGTAAAAGGGATGTATGTGGCTGTAGAAAATTATTTTATTTGTATTCATGAGCTTTTCTTATCTGCTAAATTGCTTGCATATGACAAACAGTTCTCCATTTTTATACCCCAGTTTTCTCTGAAATAGAAGTTGGTTACTTTGATTAAAAGTTACAATTAAGAAAAATGCTTGAGGCTACAGTTAGGGGCAATAGTGACAGACTTTTGCTTTGTGTTTGCTTATTTTGTTTCTGGGTTCCTTTATACTTTGCGGACTTATTGAGGACCTCAAAGAGCTTCTCTTTCTGGGTTCTATTTATTGGTACTTATTGTATTAGTAAATAAAAGAGAAATTTTAAAAATATATTTATATTTTGATCAATTTGAAAATAGCCATGAGAAACACATTGCATATTAACAAAAATAATATCTTAGTGATAATATAAAATTGGTTATTACCTCCTGGGTTCTCTGAGATCTCTTCTAAATTACTAGTTTGTACAGAAAAAGAACATAATGAAGAACAAAACTTGTAAAATAACTTTTATTTCCATTAGTTTATAAGACCTGTCTACAAAGAAGCCATGGAATATGTTAAAATGTTAGCAGAGTTTGCGCAATCTTGTTTGCCCTCATGGTTGATTCCTTGGTTTACTGAATATATTCAATATATTGAAACAATATATTCTTTAATTTCCGTGTAATCTGCCTAGACAGAATATATTTCAAGTCTTATCAAATTAATGTTTTATACTTTAGGTCTACATTGCTTATATCTTTGATCAAACAAAAACAATAACAAAACCATAAAAATAACCACAAAATTTCCCCAATTATGAAGAGACTAAAATGTTTTTAAAAATGTGTTACCAGGTACTTCATTTTAAAATATGTACTGTTTCTTTGATTAAATAGGTAAACAAATATTGTTTCTCAGGCTCCCATAAGCATATCTTAGATGTCCAAATTTCCTTTGATATCTTTTTAAAATTTTTGCCTTTCTAAAAATCTGATTTTATATATATACAAAAAGCAAAATAAAATTTCAAGACATATTTTACACTTAAAACTACTATTGACATTTGCCAGAGTGCCCTGGAAATTGCAAAAATGTATTCTTTCACCTGATAAAAAATATCCAAGAGGCTGGGCATGGTGGTTCACGCCTGTAATCCCAGCAACTTGGGAGGCCGAGGCGGGCAGATCACCTGAGGTCAGGGGTTCGAGACTAGCCTGGCCAACATGGTGAAACCCTGTCTCTACTGAAAATACAAAAATTAGCCATGTGTCGCGGTGCATGCCTGTAGTCTCAGCTACTCGGGAGGCTGAGGCAGGAGAATCACTTGAACCCGGGTGGTGGAGGTTGCAGTGAGCCAAGATTGAGCCACTGCACTCCAGCCTAATTGTTTGCTTTATGGAAAAGTCCTTAGAAGTTTATCATTGCACTCTATTTCCATAATATATTTTAATCTTGGAGGAAACACTGATAAAAAAAAATTTGCCAAGTTTTCCTATAGTTATCACTGTTCTGGCAGTGCTTTGCCTGATGACATTAGACAACAATAAAATGTTACCAGTCATCATTTCAGTTATTATTTAAAACATTGTTTGGCTACAGTCTTACTTCTTTAATTTGAATCTAGTATCTATTACACTAGTGGTCCCCAACCTTTTTGGCACCAGGGACTAGTTTTGTGGAAGACAGTTTTTTCAGGGGCTGGGTAGGGGATGGTTTCTGGATGAAGGGATGAAACTATTTCAACTTAGATCATCAGATATTAGTTAGATTCTCATAAAGAACTGACAAACTAGATCTCTCACATGTGCAGTTCACAATCGGGTTTGAGCTCAGCCCCACCTCTGCCTCTCTCTCATGCTTGTTGGCACCCAAAGTCCAGAAGGGGCAGAGGTGGCAGGGGGCTGGTGTGTCAGCGCAGCCCTGCGTGCATGTACACCCTGCCAGATTGTGACAGCACCCAGGTTTGGCCACAACTCTGCTCCACTTTGGAGTTGGCACTGGGAGTGGGGACAGGCCAGGGAGTGGGAGCAGGCACTTCCAAGCCTGTGGGGGAAGGGGACTCCCCAAGCCTCTGAGACTGTAGGGATACCAGGTCTGGAGCCGTGGCTGGGCAGCTGCAGCTGCGCCCAGGGGCACAGGAGTCCTGCCCTGCCTACTCAGTAGGGGGCAGGTCTCCTGCCTGTTCCTGGCTGCCATCGGCTTCAAGGATACCGCAGCCCCGGCTGCAGCCAGCATCTTAGCAGAGGCTACTCCAGACAGGCTGCCACTGCCATCACTACTGTGCAGCCAGGGTTCCTAAGAGGGCATAGACCCTGTTCTACACCAGTGGTTCTCAACTGAGACAGACTTAGTCATGAAGGTTTAGAAAACTAAAGATAATACTTAGGTCTTATGCCAAACTTACTGCATTACTTTGCTTAATGTTCTTTGTACAAAAATACATCTCAAGATTATTATGTTATAGCTCAATGAGTATTTCATTTTGTCTATTTTTAAAAAATGGATTTGTTGTTTTTCTTCCTACAGGAACAACTACATTTTCTTCACAGTTGCATTATTATTCTTATTATGAACCTGCATTAGCACTTTTACTTTTGAAAATTTTCACTAATGTATTAACCACAGACATTGTGATTTCTGTCATACACATATTATATCTAATCATTTTGTTTTACACTGATGCTTTCCCTGATGCTCTGCTATAAGCTATAGACAAGACTTTTGTCTTTAATACTGAAGGATAAACACACAAGCCCTAGGGAAAAAAAATTTACAAGGCACTTCAAACTGTTGTCATGTGAAAAAACAGATGCATGAGTACGTGCTTGCACTTTCCATATAAGTGGAGTGAACCAGGATTTTGAGAGCATTTTTTCTCTGGTATCTGGAGATTGCTAATCTGAGATCCAGTTGAACAATAATTAATTTCATAAGACTGAAACAACTGATGAGGGCAATTTTATTGTGTTACTTGTGTGAAATGTTGATTTTGTTTTTATATTCTACTTACTGGATATATAGCTCAAACCCTTCTGTCTCATCTTAAGATCTCTAATCCACAATAATTTTATAAGTATTGCTTTTAAAGTGAAACAATACCTTTAGAAACAATAGTAGATTCTAACTTATCCTCAGAATTTTAGGGGAAAAACATATTAAATATCCTTACTTTTCATGATAATATAGTTAATTGCATAAGTCCAGTAAGAATGTACCTTCTTTCTACCAGTATATAATAGGACAAATGGATTATACACTAAAGGATTTACGTGGAGTGTCATATATCAGAATAATGGTCATCAAATCATGCTCATATTAGGGAACAAAGTTTGGCTATTTTATGGAGCCAATGCCCATAATGCTTTCCCAGGAAAACTGGCCTGGTATCTAAATCGCCTGGTAACTGGCTGCACATCCCAGCCTTATAGGTGATAAGGAAGGTCAATTTCAGGAATGCTAGAGATTACAACAAATTTTAGGGACTTTGAGAAAAGACAAATATATTCAAATTTATAGACATAGCAGATGAAATCTGATAGACTTCTTGTGCATAGTTTATTACTGTCAAAGATAGCAAATAATATAGGCTTTCAAAAATCCAATTCAATATTCGGTTTTAAAACTTCCAGGCAGAAGTTAAATTTGTAACCATAGTGGTTGCTCAGTACTTTATAGTTAACAAATTAGATAAATTAGATGAAATGGACAAATTTCCAGAAGAAAACAAACTACTGAAACTGGCTCAAGAAGAAATAGACAATCTGAATTGACCTATATTAAGTAAAGATCAAATCAATAACTAGACAACTACCTACATCTGGCTAGGGCCTAGATAGCTTCACCACTGAATTTATTAAAGAAGAATTAATACCAGTTATTCACAAATTCTTGCAAACCTGGAAGAGAAGGGACTACTTTCCATAACTTTCTAAGAAGTCAGTATTACTCTAATATCAAAACTACACAAATCTCAGCACTTTTGGAAGCCAAGGCTGATGGATCAGTTAAGGCCAGCAGTTCAAGACCAGCCTGGCCAACATGGTGAAATCCTGTCTCTACTAAATATATATTTATATTATATATTTATATTTATAGTATATATACTATAGTATATATTTAGTATATTCTGCAAGAGATCCAGAACAGCAAAAACAATTGTGAAAAAGAAGAATAAAATAGAAGAATTCATACTTTCTGATTTCAAACTCACTACAAACAAAGGTAATAATGACAGTGTGGTTTCAGCACAAGGATAGACATATATATATGAAATAGAATTTTAAAATAAACCCATGAATCTATGCTGATTGCTTTTTGATAAGGATGCCAAGACCTTTCAATGGGGAAAATGGTCTTTTCAACAAATGATCCTAGAACAAATAGCCACATGCAAAAATATATGAAGCTAGACCCTTACCTCACACCACGTACAAAAATTAACTCAAAATGGATCATGACGTATAATTTTCTATAAATTTCTTAGAAGATTTTATAGGAGTAAATCTTCATGATTTTGAATTTGGCTAAGGATTCTTAGGTGTGACACTAAAAGCATGAGCAACAAAAGAAAAACATGTACTTAATAAATAATTGTTACCTTTTACGCATCAAAGGACACAATTAAGAAAGGGACAAGACAATTCACAAAATGGGAGAAAGTATTTGCAAATTATCTGAAAAGAGACCTATACATATATATTTGCAGATATGTGTGTGTGAGTGTGTGAGACTATATATATATATATATCAATAATAAAAAGACAACCAAATTAATAATGGACCAAGAATCTGAATAGATATTCCTCCAAAAAAGATTACACATGGCCAATAGATGCTTGACATCTTTAACCATCAGAGAAATGAAAATTAAACTACAAGGTACCATTTCACATCCATTAGGATGTCTAAAATATAAAAGACAGGTAATAACAAGTGTTGAGAAAAATAGAGAATTCAGAACCCTTCATACACTGCTTGTGGGAATGTAAAGTGATCTGGCTGTTTTGCAAATGTCCTGAAAAGAAATGAAAACTTTTGTACAAACAAAAACTTGCAAACAAATGTTTATAGGTATATTATTTATAATAACCAAAAGGTAAAAGCAAAACAAACATATCCATCAACAGACAAATGAATAAATAAAATGTGGTATGTTCACCCAATGGAATAAAAGGAAACATTGATACATGCCAAAACATGAATGAATTTTAAAAACATAAGTGAAATCATTTAGTCACAAAAGGTCACATACTATATGATTACAATCATATGAAAGTCTAGAATAGGGAAATCAATATTGAGACAGAATGTAAATTAGCAGTGTTTATAGCTGGAATGAAAGTAGAGATAGAGGGATAGAGAAGTGATGGCTAAAGGATACACTGTTTCTTCTCAAGATTATAAAAATATAATGAAATTGGTGATGGTAGCATGTCTCTATGGATGTATTAAAATATACTCTACCAATATACTAAAAACTGGTTTGAATATGAAGTATTATATGATATGTGAAGTATATCTCAATGAAGCTGTTAAAAAGTGCACTATGGTACTAGATTTGTAAAACCAACTTGAGGAGGTCTATATTGTAATTAACACTCTCATGTACCTATCTCAACAATAGGCCAAACCTTATGAAACTAGCAATATTTCTAATCAAGAATATTCTTTCTTTGAGATTAGTATAATCACAAGGAGGAGAGATTATAAGAAAAAAACACAAGTGTTTTAAATGGGCATTTGTTTCCAGAAAACAGATAATGATGTACATCATTCTTGATCATAAAAATAAAAATTAGTTATTAAGTGGAATGCAACTGATTATTGCCCTAAGGATAGAGTGGTTTTGCACTTATTTATAAATTTATTTCAGCATTTTTAATATTCTCATATAAGTGTGATATTTTGAATTCTCCTTTGAATTTTTGTAACATCTTACTTGTTCTTTCATTAATTAATGAGTTAAACAAAATCTTTGAAACATTTTCATTTTATATTTGTGTGAGAGCCATGAATATGCCCTCTTTGAAAATCACCTCTAAATACTTATTTTTCATATTTTTCTTTCTAATATTTAAACAAAACTACAAAATGAAATATAGTAAAGGAGATGAATTTCTGAACATTTTCTTATTTTGAGACATCCTTTTTCTTCTTTCAGCATAAGAAGGAGTGTGCATCCATTGTAGTATATTTGGATTTTTTTAGTTTGAAAAACAAATCATGACTTTTTCTTAATTGGTTTATTGAATTCATTTAGTGGTTTACTGAAGACTTTAAAGAGGGCAAAAGAGATATTTTGTTAAGAGATTTGTTAATTTTGAGAAGTATCCCATTGATTACTGTAAGAATTATGTTTATAAATTAGATTATTTGGCACTCTAGTAAATATCAATGAAAATAAACTTTAACTCATAACTTTGATATTTTCATACAATCAAAAAATAGAGATATACTCTAAGTAGGCATAACATAAATTGTTACAATTGATCAGAATATCTTGAATGTATTTTTACAGATAACTAGTGGTTTCTACTAGCAGATTAAAACCAAGAGAAAATTAAAAGTAAGTTCACATTTAAAAAAATTTATAAGCAATAAATACAGCACTACAGCCACCACTAATTCTATATACATTGGATTACATTTAAACAAACACTGCATTCCAGAATGAATATTTTATGAATAAATGCATTGGAAATTAACTTTAGGAAAGAAAATGACAAATTAGAAATTTAGAAAATTAAAATATGACTTTCCCAAGTAATCACAGTAAAATGCAGATCTACATTTTAAAAGCTAGAAATTCCCCAGATTTATTTTTTTGACAGCAAAGAAGTTTGCTTTAGAAAAGTGTCAGATTTACTTTGCTTTATGAGTATGATACAAAGATATTAAGTAGCATTCAGCTTTTGAGAAATCTAACATTTAAAACTATTCTAAAAATATATGGGTACAGAACTAACAGTGATTAATCATGAATGACTGCTACGCCTCAAGACTCTACAACAGACAAACCCTGGCTGTAAAATAAATCTGATTGAGAATTAATATTATAAAAGTACAACAAAAATACTTGAAAATTACATGTTCATTTTAATATAATCTCTGATCATTCAACATTTGTTACTGTCACTTCTACTGTCAAGATGGTTGAGACTTGACAGTTTGTCTAGAAGAAGGCTGATATATGTCAACATGGTCAGCAAAGGATTTAAATATGGGTCTTTGAATAATAAATAGCTAATAATTGAGCTTATTAAAATGAATTTTTGTATAATTTAGGCAGTTGAAGGTCCAGAACAGCCTGCGTTCTTTTCTATGTCAGCTTGCTATGAAATTCATGTTTAAAACAAAACGATACTTTTTCATGCATAGATAAATTATAAATGTACTGACCAGACCATTCTATATGTTAATTCTTACGAATTTAGATAATTTGTCTTAGCAATTTGAAATAAGTTCTGAACTCACCATCTATTGACATATTGACAGCTTAAGAAACAACTTATGATGAGTAATTCATTAGTTTCATCCATTTTAATCAGATTGACATACTTATAAAACAGATACTCATGACTTTTCCCAAAATTGACTTTTACTAATTGAAGTCATTCTTATTCTTTAGAGATTTCAGTGGAAAATAACATTAGAGAAACTGAATCCCATACATATTTCACTTTAATTCATTAGCAAGGTTTTCTTCTATCTTTATTTAATAAGGTCTGACAATAATTCAGTAAGATCTGACAATAATTTTTTCTCATGATATATTCAAGTATTTGCCTGATTTGTATTATATACAGTAGCTCTATTAAAATATTAAAGCATTGTATATGGTATATATTGTATCCTTCTAGTTTTTTTATATTTCTTGAATAACATGGGACATTTCCAAAGCTATGTATCTTCATCTAGTAAAAGTCAGTAAAGTAATATTTTAATGGGGTAAAATCTATAAAAGTAGCAGATTGGTATTTATCACAGTAGTTGTTTAAAATTTCTGGATTAGAATGTGAGTTCATTGTCAAAATGAAAAAAGAAATATGTCAAACACACCTATTATTAAGGTATGAGTTATCAAAACAAATATATTCAATAAAATAGTGACCTGTGTTTTTAAAATAAATATATCTTATGATAGATGTTTCTGTTCTCTTAGTTCTCAAACAGACTTCTGATGCTGGCATCTGGTTGTCTTTAAAATATTTACCAAATATAGAATTCCAGACTCTATTTTGTTTAAAAAATCAGCCCAGATACAGTATCAGATATTAACATACACACATTGTTGCATTATATATTTGCTTTAAAAATTACGTAGGTTGTATGTATTTGATTTGAGACTATAAAATAAAATAATGGAGTATTTACACGCTCATTTTTCACAATTTCTTTTTACAAAATTCCAAGAAAATAAGAAATCCTTCATTGATTTTCTTTATATAAAATGATTGCTAATTTGTTTATACAGTAGAAATGGAAGGGACAAAATTTATATTTACAGGTACAAATTCCCTCCCACTGTGTGGTAAGACAGGAAGAAGTTGACAAGGTGTTTTGTAGCATCAACTAAGATGTTTTCCTAATGATATAGAAGTAGGATTGCATATTATACATCCTGTTCATCAAGTTTCCACAGTGGATATGCCACAAGATATAACTGATGTGTCAGCAAATGAGTAGATCATAACAATTGTACTCAGTTGCTTTTCATAGAGAAAAGAAAGCCAGCAGGGATAATTCACTGCTGGTATTGTCCATTTGAGAGGGTAGTTACAAAAAGGACTACAGCACTCTCTGGGCAAAAAAATGTCAACTGCCCCAATCAAGATGGGATAAAGAGTTTTAAAACTAAAAGCTAATTTTCTCTTCATGTTTATAGGCCTTAGCTAGGTCTCTTGGGGCAATAAGGGTAGAATCATGCCCAACATGTATATTTACTTTTACAGTCATTTGTTTGTGAATTCATGCAATGGTATGCTGGAGCTGGCTTACACCAGCTCAGAAAAGTTGACTGTGCTTTTCTCCAATTCCACACTTGGTGATGTCAGGTTAGTAGCATCACATCAGGCATAGTGGGAGTATTTACTGACAAACATTACAAACCAGGATTTCTTTTTTCCCACATAGAGCTGGATGTTACACTCCTATCAACACACTACTAATTTCATGTGAGGCTTTTCTTTATGACATTCAAAAAGTCATTTAATATTGAAGTCTTCTGGCTATAGAGTCATGGGTCCAAGTCCTTGAGTTAGGAGTAGCACAAAACAGTGAGACAACCATCCTTCTATTTTCAATTATATAAATTTTCTGGTTTTAAGAGAACATTTTCAATATCATGGATGCTTTTTCCATTTAAGTGTTCACTAGGACAGTCATGACTATAACCTGGACCATCACTGATTGTTGACACTGTGTAAGACGCACTACGAAGAGCTTCTGAGTTGGAAAAGCTGTTTCCAAATTGGATTTTGTATTGATTCCAGTTTCTTCTCAGAATTGCTTGAACCTATCAGTCAAAAAGAAACAGAAAGAACAAGAACAACCCATTAATTGAAATGAAGACACTGTTTTTGAAGCACAATTAAATAGGTCTTGGAGAAGAGCTTTTTTTAAAAAAAGTTATGTTAATTAGTGAATAATATAGCTTCATTTTCTTACTTAATTTAAAAAATTAAGTGTACCATCTTCACATTAGGAAATGTATTACAATTACATTGTACTTTACATTCCATTAATATTTTTCATGGCATGTTTTGTCTTCAAAGCTTTTATAATGCACATGTATTTACTGTTGCCAAACAAATAGGTAATCCGGACCCCCATTTACAAGATTTCATGTACAACATCGAGTTTCATATTAATGTCTTCATTAATAGAATGAGAAGACAATTCGTGAAGGATAAGAGAAAGATATATAAAAGAAAAGAAGTTAGGATACGAAGAATACAAATCATCATCATCAGCAGCAGGGCAGTAGCAGCAACCTTTGTTTTTGAGTGATTCCCATATGCCAGAAATTGTGCTACATTCTAAAAAAGGGAGCATGATATTTGTTTTCATGGAGCTTGCTACATAGAAGAAAAAAAAGTGTTGAACAAATAATGATAAATCTGGTGAATATTGTGAAAAATAAATTTAGGAATGTAACCACTCCATTTTTATATATTTGAATCCTCTTCTGCTGAGTAAATTTGCAGTTTAATGACTTCCTTCCCCTCTGTTTGAAGCTAGAGATCAGGGGTAGGTGGGTCCTATACAGTAAAATATTGGTCATAATGGAATGTAAGGCACGAGAGTGAATTTTCTTCATTGTCAGTCAATGGGCACAAATGAGAATATTTAAATACATCTCTAGCTCAAGTACCTGGAGGACTTTTCCAGGTCTGATGAGTGAGCACACTGGCTTGGAGCAGCCTGCTTCTAGGTTATGAATGTGTTAGCCAAATCCTTGTGACCCAATCTATATGTGCCCAGAGTGGGTTTGCTTTGAATGGCCTTCCCCAAGCTCTCTATTGCTCTTTGGCTCTTTCAGTGCTTTTCCAAAGGGAATCTGAGCATCTCACAGCAATTTTCTGGTAATTCATTTTCTACGTACTGATGTATAATTGTTTAACTTTCTACTAATATAGAATTCCTCAACTTTCTCTTCACTATATCCATGTATACAAATCAATATTAAATCTTTGAAAAGGGCTTACTTCTTTCTTGTTATTTCCTAGTCTGATGGATTAAAACACACACACACACACACACACACACCCTCAATTCCTCCAATTACAAGCATTCTATAGAAAATAGGTGTTCCAGGATGTCTGCAGCTTTACAGAATACTTCAGAGTTCCTGTTAAAGTATCTTATAGTCTGTCACTTAAAATAAACCCAAATTTTTATTGTCTCATTTCATGTAGAAAAAAAGAAGGAGTAAATATAAATCCAACAATGTATTTAGGTAAAATTAAATGAGGTATTAAAATTACCAGTTAGTTTCGCTCTACTATATGGTTCAAAAATTATATAATTAAAATGAGATAACTTCATATTAAAAGTTACATTAGGACTTTCAAGCTCAATTAAAAAATACATGGTAACCATATCTGAAGAAAACAATTTATATTCATGTAAACATGTTTTGAAAATAAAAGCATTTATAAGGCAACAAATTTATTTATCTTGCAAAAATTAAACTTTCCTCTCAATTTAGTAATATAATTCTAAATCCTCCATATAAAATATCTAAATTAAGATAATTTAAAAATAACATCTGTGGCCGGGCGCGGTGGCTCACGCTTGTAATCCCAGCACTTTGGGAGGCCGAGGCGGGCGGATCACGAGGTCAGGAGATCGAAACCACGGTGAAACCCCGTCTCTACTAAAAATACAAAAAATTAGCCGGGCGTGGTGGTGGGCGCCTGTAGTCCCAGCTACTCGGAGAGGCTGAGACAGGAGAATGGCGTGAACCCGGGAGGCAGAGCTTGCAGTGAGCCGAGATTGCGCCACTGCACTCCAGCCTGGGCGACAGAGCGAGACTCCGTCTCAAAAAAAAAAAAAAAAAAAAATAACATCTGCATATATAACAACCTCAAGATCATGAGCAAACTACAAATTGAATGGCTTCAGATTGTGAATTTTAAATACATGTTCAGAGATTCAAAATAAAAATGACCATTGACCAATTATCTAGATATGTCTGATGAGAAATATTTTTGATCCTTATTTTTTGTTTCATAAATTTCTCCTCATTTTGTTACTAAATGCTGAATTGGTTGAGTACATAAACAATATAGTTTCTGATTGAGGGGAAGTGGCATATAGCTTTGTATAAAAAATTCTATATAAAGGATGAGAAAAAGCTGACAGGAAGTAATATCTTAGCTGTGAGTCTAGTACTTATAGTCTTAAAAAGGAAAGCTTAAATTCAATTTGGAAGGAAAATGGCCATTGAAATATATGACTGTTTGCTCTTAAAATATCTACTTTGATTAAGGTCATCACTCTATTTCTTCCTTGCAACTAAATCATCAGAAAAACCATAGAAAGCTAATTTCCTGAACTGTGAGGTCTTACTATAGTTAAAAATAAACCTAATTAAAGATCCACAGGCCTTGTAGACTTGTTTGTTTATGTTATTTGCTCTAAGGATGTTACATTTTTCTTCTGCTTCCTCTAATACAATATCACACCTGTTAAATACGACATTAAAGCAGCTACTCTTAATAAACTTTTAATGAGAAAAAATCAATGGGGAAGAGTAACAAGCAAATGTCCATTGTAAGGGAAGATAGCTGGGTGTTATTAAAGATATGAATGTTTTTATTGTTTTATGCATGACCATGATATAAGCAGTAAGGCAAATGTTTAGAATGTAACATTA
This sequence comes from Nomascus leucogenys, assembly GCF_006542625.1. Lineage (NCBI taxonomy): Eukaryota > Metazoa > Chordata > Mammalia > Primates > Hylobatidae > Nomascus > Nomascus leucogenys. The sequence goes on from NC_044402.1 coordinate 87,784,402, forward strand.
CAACCTTATATACCCATTAACACCCAGTAAGGAACTAACTTTACACTCCTTAATGGGAATCAATTTAAAATATTTACGAAGCTTTTATAAAAAGTCTACCTAGTTCTCATTAAAGAATTTGGGTTTAATTGTTCTCAACAAAACTTTTTGCTCATCTTATGGAATATCTACCCTCAGGTGTTGTTAAATATAACCTTCTGATGACTAGATTCCCTAGTTTATGATCACAGTGCACATTTTTGTCTGAGGGCACTAGGGATAAAATGAAAGTAATCCAAGCACTTGTCAAGCCACATTTATTTAACTAGTGAGAAATGCTAATAGCAAGATGTTGGCTAAAAAGTACATAAAAGGTGGGAAAGAAAAAAACACAAATATTAAGCTAAAGGCAGGCATTTGACCTAATGTGGAAAATAAGAAGAAAACTAAGCCTGAGCAAATGATTTTAAGAAGTACATGACATAGTTGGAACAAAATGAATTTGGCAGTTGTTTCATCATGTTATGAAAGTGGGAAAAAGTAAGAGGCATTGAGACAAAAAGGGAGGGATCATAGTATTTCTTAAGAAGAGAAATGAATCATACTCAAACAGGGATTGTATCTCCAGAGATGAAGAAAAAGAACAGATATTAGAAATGAACAGATATTGCCAAATGAAAGATTTGGCAACAGCCTAGCTCAAAGATTTTGTATTATTGTAGTTTTCCAATGTCAAAATTTTCTCAATTTTAGGACATGGCAGAAGATCAAGGTTCTGTGTCCCTTTTGTTTACACAGATCGAGTGTAACAGGAGTGTTAGGCATTACTTTAGATATTCCCTGGGCACTCTTTCTAGATAAAAGAGCCAATTTGGGATTTTGATCCAAAATGATTAATGTTCCTGTTTGCACATGTACTTTTGAAAATAAGTGATTTGACAAATCAAATAATGAGTATACTGAGAATCTCATGAAGTGGGGCATGGTGCTAAAAACTTTATCTTTCTTAGCTTGTATTTATTTTTCTGAGACCTGTGTAGAGAACTTGCTTTAATTTCCCTTTAAGAAAGATAGACACAGGCTCCTGAAATTTGCCAGCATTTGCCAAAATATCACAGCCAAGATGAAAAGTAGCATCTTTGGTGTTTAAATGCATTGCTGTTTATTCTACACTGCCTCCTATTACAAAATATTTTAGTAGTGAGTGTGTTTTGAATATTTAAAAATTAGTTTATAGAATTAAAATCTGTTTCTGTAGATACAGAGGTCTACCTTTCCTATTTCATGCATGTTCTTTAGCATGTTGTCCATATCACTCTCATCTATATTTAATTATTACATCCTATACAAGTAGCATTTAGGATTGTCTAATTCAGTGTATATAACATTAAATTTATAGAAGTATATAATAAAATCTATTTGAATTTTACTATCAAACAAATTATTTATCTATTTTTTGTAACTGCGTTCTCTGTCTATGCTTCTCATTGATTTCAGAAAAAGTTGCTCTTGTCTTCTGTATAGCAGAAGAATTATGGAAGTACCACTTAAATGTATGAAATACAGTCTACAATGTGTGGCAATTCTACACCTCATTACAAATAAATAAATATAGATAAATAAAATAAATAATATAAATAAATGTGTTGAACTTGAAATATATTTTAATTAAAAACTAAACATTGAGTTTTATTATATGCCAAGATGAGGAAGTAAAAATATTACTTAAGCAAGAGCAAATAACATGTTATAGTTTTTCATGACGTGTGCATGATTTCCAATGTTCATTTGTTTTATAGGAATGGTTGTCATAGGTTATACCAACTGGCCCCATGTGTTCCCCATCTGAAGCTTTATGATAAGCTTCACATTATCAAGTGTCTGTGTCTCACTCAGCTGCTGTCTGGATTTCTTTTTTTTTTTTTTTTTTGAGACGGAGTCTTGCTCTGTCGCCCAGGCTGGAGTGCAGTGGCGCAATCTCGGCTCACTGCAAGCTCCGCCTCCCGGGTTCACGCCATTCTCCTGCCTCAGCCTCTCCGAGTAGCTGGGACTACAGGCGCCCGCCACCACGCCCGGCTAATTTTTTGTATTTTTTAGTAGATACGGGGTTTCACCGTGGTCTGGATCTCCTGACCTCGTGATCCGCCCGCCTCGGCCTCCCAAAGTGCAGAAACTTTGTTCAGTTTTGCCAAAATCCTCCTACAGGTTAAATTGTGTTGAGCAGATTAAAAACATATAAAGAGCTAAGTCAGTAGAGCTCAAATTACTGAGCTATAACACATTTGTATGCATAAGAAATATGTTACCAGTTTTCAAAATGCCTGAAACTTCCCAAGTAGGAAACGCATGGATAAAAATCTAGAAGTACTGAAGAGTACATGGTCATGTTATGAATTAGAGCATTCTCTTCTAAATTTCCTAACTCATTGAATTTCTTCCCTGTATAACCAAGAGTTTAATTTTTAAAATCCTTTTGTATTTGCCATAAAGTTGTTTCCATAGGCTACATTGTAAGACAGGCAAGAAAGAGAAAGAGGGAAAATGAGATGATCCTATTTCTTATTTCCTATTAGAGTGTATGTTCTATGAGATTTGGGATTGCCTACCACTGTATCTGGGGAAAAGCTCAGACTTAATGGGACTCAAAGGTATCTCAAAAGATTAGATGAATAGCTTTTGAAATATTTTTAAGTGAGGTTGACTTTTCCCTAGCTTTGAACTCCAATATGACCTGAGCATTTGAGAAGGAGAGTTAAACCTATGGTAAGAGATTCTATGGTTCTTTCCCTGATGGAAATAGAATTTAATATGGTTGTTCCTGGGGAATTTATAATTTTATCTCATTTAAATACATGGATAGATAGATAGTAAATATAAAATAATAGAAGGAATAAAATCAACTATCATACCTCTCCATTAAAGAAGCAGAAAATGGTAGAGACCAAAAGACCCTGTAAAAGAAAAATAGAATGATCTGAATCCAAATGGAAAGATACATGTATTTGTAACCAAATAGCTGTACAAGTAGTCAGGAGTAAAACAAAAGCTCTATGTATATTTAATGCCAAACTTCTCAAGCTGCCTTCTTATCAAGAATGTCATACCTGGAAGTGCATAAGGATGTGCATGATGTAGTCGTATACCTCCTCTGCAATCTTTCCTTCAGGTCTCCATGGAATAAGCACAAATTCAATGCCAAGCAATGGCACCAAGATAAGAGTAGCTCTCACAGCTTTCATGTAGAGATTGGATTCCGCTTGGTGTGTAACTTTTAACTTGGTGATGAGAACGCGTACAATATTTAACAAGAAAAAAAGATTCACCTAAAAACGAAATAAAATGGCATCTGAAAATCATTTCATATTTAACATTAAGAAGCATTATTCAAGTATCTCCAATTGTATAAATCTTAAAATATTTTTAATATACAAGAATATTTTTAAAGGGTATTATTGCCTAAGATATTAATTTATATTTCTGGAATTGTGATTTATCAATTTAACAAGTACATCAATTTTAATAAACAAGTTTTAAAAAAGTAAAATTAAATTATGGTATAATTACTGTGGAACATACTCAGTTGAAGAATATTTCAGTTTTTCTCAGCTCTTTTCACGTGCAATTAAAAAAAATCTGTGGTCTAAAAACTAAAGATTTTGAACATTTTCATATCAAAGAAAATAATTGTTTATAGAAAAATGCTAATTTTTAAAGCATCCCCTCTTTATCATGTCCATATGACATACTTTCTAAATGTATATTATACCATAATAACCATTTTCATCTTTCAAACCAAAAACTTTCCTGTTTCTTCTTGTAACAATAATCTTTACAACACCTCTCCAAAGTAGCACTGTAATCCTCTTTTACTTATGAGGGAACTTCGAACCAGCTGATATTCAACCCCAGTCATTCTAGAGCTAAAATAATTTGGCATTCTATAAGACCTCTTGTTAATTACTGTCTGCAATGACATAATATTCACTATTTTTGTGCCTTAACAACTTTATCAAAGAGACAGTAGTTTCTTTGGATGGGAGACATAAACTTTTGACGCTCTAATGTGACTCAGCAAACAGGGTCCTACTGAAACATATTTATTTCTCTTTCTCTCACATGATACAAGTTTATCTTTTTCTTATTTTCACCCAAGTTAGAGTTTATCTCTTTCTTATTTTCACCCAAGTCAATATCTTTTACTTTGGTCCATTTTCTCTATGCCCATTCCTTATGCCTTCCATAGAATCATGAATATTAATTCCAGAAGAGCTGCATAGGGGCTAATTGCTATTCTCTTTTCTTTTTCTTCACCCTTAGCTCTGGCATCTGCCCTTTGTTTAATAATCTTAAATTTTCAATCTATGCACCAAATATAATTTATATCCACACAGTTTAAAAATTGCAAAAAATAGTAGTTTCCTATTTATTATAGAAAAGAATTAACAAAGAGCATGCATTTGCTAAATTGACACATGTGTCATAAAAATAACTGGGCACAAAAATATTCTACCACTATTTTTAGAAAATTTAATGGAACATATGCTTCAAAAATATACGGCTCACTATAATCCTAATGGAAACACATCTATGAAAAGCAATGTTTGCAGACACAGAAATATGATAAAGACAAAAGCAGAATAAGCCATTTCAACAGGTGTGAGAATGAAACGTGGCAAATCAACATGTCAGCTGTTATTCCACTCATCCTAATATATTCCCTTCCTAAGCATCCATTGCTCTTTAAAAAAAGATAATAATGCTCTTTTATCTGCTTAAAATCGAATATTTTATAATCAATACATTAAATCGTAAATTATAAAAACACAGAAACATTGCAATTTAGGTGATCCTAATTATATGAAAATTTTTAAATGCAAAGTGCTTCTCCAAATGGCAAGTCTGATTTAAAATGTGAAACTAGAAACTAGAGTTGACAATTTTATAAATAATTGTCTTAGAATGAATTGGATGCTATTTTCCATGCTATTTTTCCACAAAACAGTTTTGAGAATTATAATCCCCTCATCTTACTCTATTTTCTGTAAATATTTCCATTTACTTTAAGCAAAAATAAGAATTTTAAATTTTAGAAGAACTATGTCTGAATTTCACCCACCCTCAAGCAAAACTAGTTCAGTAGAAAAGAAGAAACCTTTAACTGACATACTCATAAAGTTTACATAGCTAGTAGGCATATCAGGCTATTTTCATATCACAATACCATGCTTGGGTCATAACAGGAACTGGGGTAAATCTATACAGTGGCTGTAGGACAGTTTCTTGAAGTCATTCCCAAACAATCACTTAACTATGCACTGAAGTCACCTAAATATCTGTCACTGAACCCAAATTAAATGTATCATCTCTCAACTTCCCCTCAACAGGATCTCAAAAATGCTGTAGTCACTCCAGTACCAACCTGCTCACGTGGAAATGTGATGGAGGAAGTCTGAGTGGAATGACTTGTGATTAAAATATCTTATTTATAAAAGTTGTGCAAAAACATATGATAACCATGAGAACAATTACTAGGGCTCTTCCGAGGAGGTTGGAATTGGCCAGGACCAAGGAGGAGCTCTGGAGCTTAAACAAGGTCAGAATGATTTATCCGGATAGAAAAATAGGTTCCTAATCTTGTTTTAGGCCAACAAGATGGGAAAGTTTTAGGCAAATAATGTGGATTTTCACTTCTTTTCTTACTGACCAGCTTGATGAGCTATATTCCTGTATTTCATCCTTACTCTTCTTCCTCAAAGTTTACATGAACAGATGTTTCCAAGGATTGTGTAGATGATGTTACATTTTGCATTTGCTAGGTGCTTTCACTTCCTGAACCTTACTGATTTAGAAGTCTGAATCATGTACCCCTCTGTGCAGCCAGATCTTTTGTAATAAAATATTGTCTTGCATTTGTTCTGGAATCTCCTGGGTAGCCCAAACGATATATTATAATTTCTTTGAGCTCTCCTCAGAGTAGAAGCATGATATCATGCAGAAACTACAAGTGAGGAAACTTTGAAGGCATTTTTTCAAGAATTTACAATATTCTATGCACTAACTGTGCCAAATCACTTAACAGAAAGTATCTCATTTAATCCTTATAATACCCTGTGAGGTATATATTCTTATTATTCCATCATTACAGATGAGAAAACAAAGACACAGAGAGGTTAAAAACAAAATAAAACAGAAAACTTGCTCTGAGATGATACACAGGCAGCTGTGGTAGAGCCAGGATTCACTGCTGACTCTTTTGTGCACACAATGCAAAGCCAGGCAGTCTCAGGGTACAACTTAAACACAGTATGTCACTCATGCCCTTAGAATGTAGAAGGAAGGGAGGCAAGTGCCCCTGCCTTTGAAATTTTCACTATAATCTACATTAAGGTATATCAAAAAATGTTATGAAAGTCATAATAAATTCTGTAAGAATGGCTTAACAGTGATACATTTTGAGAATGGTTTGAACAGTGATCCAACACAACCATATACCAAACTGCAGCTAGCAAATATAATTAAATAATAGAATATCTGTATTTAAAAAGAGTCTGAAAATAAGAATGAGGAAGCTTTGAATTTTACATGAAAAATATCACATACATATACAAGCACATATATAAATAACTTAATCACAGCTGTAAATAAAGGGTATTTGAATAGGAGGAGAGGAAGTCAAATTGTCTCTGTTTGCAGATGACATAACTGTATATTTAGAAAACCCCATCGACTCAGCCAAAAAACTCCTTAAGCTGATAAGCAACTTTAGCAGTCTCAGGATACAAAATCAATGTGCAAAAATCACAAGCATTCCTATACAACAATAATAGACAAACAGAGAGCTAAATCATGAGTCAACTCACATTCACAAATGCTACAAAGAGAATAAAATATCTAGGAATACAACTTACAAGGGAAGTGAAGGACCTCTTCAAGGAGAACTACAAACCACTGCTCAAGGAAATAGGAGAGGACACAAACAAATGAAAAAACATTCCATGCTCATGCATAGAAGAATCAATATTGTGAAAATGGCCATACTACCCAAAGTAATTTATAGATTCAGTGCTGTCCCCATCAAGCTACAATTGACTTTCTTCACAGAATTAGGAAAAACTACTTTACGTTTCATATGGAACCAAAAAACGAGCCTGTATAGCCAAGAGTAAGCAATCCTAAACAAAAAGAAGAAAGCTGGAGGCATCACGCTACCTGACTTCAAACCATACTACAAGGCTACAGTAGCCAAAACAGCATGGTACTGGTACCAAAACAGATATATAGACCAATACAACAGAACAGAGGCCTTAGAAATAACACCACACTTCTACAACCATCTGATCTTTCACAAACCTGACAAAAACCAGCAATGGGGAAAGGATTCCCTATTAAATAAATGGTGTTGGGAAAACTGGCCAGCCATATGTAGAAAACTGAAACTGGACCCCTTCTTTATACCTTATACAAAAATTAACTCAAGATGCATGAAAGACTTAAAAGTAAGACCTAAAACCATAAAAACCCTAGAAGAAAAGCTAGGCAATACCATTCAGGACATAGGCATGGACAAAAACTTCACGACTAAAACACTAAAAGCAATGGCAACAAAAGCCAAAATTGACAAATGGGATCTAATTAAACTAAAGAACTTCTGCACAGCAAAACAATCACCAGAGTGAACAGGCTACCTACAGAATGGGAGAAATTTTTTGCAATCTATCCATCTGACAAAGGGCTAATATCCAGAATCTACAAAGAACTCAAACAAATTTGCAAGAAATAAACAAACAACCCCATCAAAAAGTGGGTGAATGGTAAGAACAGGCACTTCTCAAAGGAAGACATTTATGCAGCCAACAAATGTATGAAAAAAAGCTAATCATCACTGGTCATTAGAGAAATGCAAATCAAAACCACAATGAGATACCATCTCACACCAGTTAGAATGGTGATCATTAAAATGTCAGGAAACAACAGATGCTGGAGAGGATGTGGAGAAATAGGAACACTTTTACAATGTTGGTGGGAGTGTAAATTAGTTCAACCATTATGGAAGACAGTATGATGATTCCTCAAGGATCTAGAACCAGAAATACCATTTGACCCAGCAATCCCATTATTGGGTATATACCCAAAGGATTAGAAATCACTCTACTATAAAGACACATGTACACTTCTGTTTTCTTGCAGCACTATCCACAATAGCAAAGACTTGAAACCAAACCAAATGCCCATCAGTGATAGACTGGATAAAGAAAATGTGGCATACATACACCATGGAATACTATGCAGCCATAAAAAGAATGAATTCATGTCCTATGCAGGGACATGGATGAAGCTAGAAACCATCATTCTCAGCAAACTAACACAGGAACAGAAAACCAATCATTGCATGTTCTCACTCATAAGTGGGAGTTGAACAACGAGAAAATAAGGACATAGGGAGGGGAACATCATACACTGGGGCCTGTCGGGGGGTGGGGGTGAGGGGGGAGGGATAGCATTAGGGGAAATACATAATACATGCGGGGCTTAAAACCCAGATGACAGGTTGATGGGTGCAGCAAACCACCATGGCACATGCATATCTATGTAACAAACATGCACGTTCTGCATGTATCCCAGAACTTAAAAGTATAACAACAACAACAAAAAAGTGAATAGCAGCTGTAACTAAAATACCACTCCTAAGGACTGTAATTGCATTATGATCTCTAATACTCTCTGAGACAAAGCATGCTAGATTGCTAGTTTGTATTAATTTACTTTCTCATTCAAAGAATGTAATACACTTGTAATCCCAGCAGTTGTGGAGGCCATGGCAGAAGGATCACTGGAGCCCAAGAGTTCAAGACCAGCCTGGGCAGCATAGTGAGATCCTGTCTCTGTAAAAAAATTTTTTAAAAAGTTATCCAAGCATAGTAGTGTATACCTGTAGTCTTAGCTTCTCAAGAGCCTGAGGTGGGAGGATCCCTTAAACCCAGGAGTTGGGGGCTACAGTGAGCTGTGATCATTCCACTGCACTCTAGTCTGGGCAACAGAGCAAGATCTTTTTTCAATAAAAATAATAATAGTGTAATAAAAGCATCGAATGTGACTTCTGTTTTCCTGCAATCATACTAAAATGTCTCATTCATGCACTCACATTAACTGATAATAATGTAAAATTTGCATAGGTATTTTGTTTTTTCTTGTTTGTCACCTCCCACCCCCCTACTGGATTCATCCTCTATTCCTCTCTGTGCCACAGGAGGATGATGTCTGTGAACAGCTTCATCCAGACTTCCTTGCCCTGAGACATTTGCTGCATCTGGCTAATTGGAAAAACCAAAAGATAAGAGTATGGGAATAAAGATAAATTCGGGTCTTTGTTTCTGCTGCTTCTATTGTGCCAGGCTGTGGTTGTTTTTCTCTACTCAAGATCAAATCTCTTAGTGGGTGACTCCTCCCAGTGCTCATTTCACTACACTAACACTTCTCTCTTCAGGTCTAGCTGTGATAACAGCATTCCACTGTTGGTCCCTAATGGCTCACCATCCCTTGCTAATTAGTTCCTTTGCCTTTCCTGCCCATACATCAGATATGATACCTTCACTAAATGCTATTCACTTAAGCACTGTGAACATGCATGTCCATCTGTGTCCACTGGGACCCTGAAGGATACCATAGGCCGGATGATTCAGAAATAAAGTTGAAATGTGAGCAATGATAAGGAAAGGAGAATTTGTTACATACCAGTAAAGCAGCACAAATTGGGCCATGGATAATGTAGAGGAGATGGGTATCAGAACTGATCCAGCAACTAGAGAAAACATAAAAACATTATGTTGAAACTTTTTATTTTACATTGTTCCAGTAGAAATAATAAAAAGAGATTTTCTTACTTGTCATTGTAATATAAGCTTCTAGCAATGGCATGTATACAAGCAGGAATCAGTGGAAATCCTGTAATACCAAAGAAAAAGAAAATAAATCGGAATTTTTTCTACAGATGGTATTTTGAAACTATGTAATTAAATACAAAAATTCAAAGATACTCTAGGGGCAAAAAAACTAGTCACTATATATTTGTTGAATAAATGTTATTTGTATAGTCAACAATACACATTATAAAGTATTAGGTATTTACATTTTTGTGTTTGTGTTTATATGTGTGTATGTTTTCTTCTACTATAATTCATAAGTCATTTTGAATCAGTGGACTTCAGAGCTTAACTCTTAAGATGTGTTTCCTAAGCCACAAGGATTAGAGGAAATTCAGCATTCGTGTACTTTCTGTGAGATGGAATTGGCCAATATTTGGTACATTATCAGATGTGGAAAAAAGTTGATAATCACAAGAACTTCCACTATGAGAGAGATTACTACTAGGAAGCCATTATTTGAAGAAGAAGAAAAAAGTGATTAATTTATGTACCAAAAATTTGGCAGGCTTTGAATATTCTAAATCAGCTCTTCCAAATATGAAATTAAGCAATGCTTTATAAAGTTAATCAGAATACACTAAAATTGTGTGTGTACATGTATGTGTATATATACACCTCTGTATATGTATTTCTTTCTAGATATCGATGATAGTTTAGATAGATGATAGAGATAGATAGATAGGTAGAAAGATAGATAGATAATAGAGATAGATAGATGATAGGATAGATAGGTGATAATAGATAAGCACAACTTCAGTTTTGTTTCTGGAAACGAGTCCTGTTAAATTCATTTCTGCACTTCATATTTTGCATTATTCTAGTTATTTTTAATATGTCAGAAGTATATCACTGTTTGCTTTGTGAATAATACCACATCAGGAGATTGTGTAGAAAAAAATAAATCTTTTGCATGCCTTTATTCAATTACTAATCCCTCTACTCTTACCATAAAATGACAATATTTTAAACAAATATTTTTAGAATAGAACTTCAAAGATGTTTAAACCCAATGCTCTCATTTTACGCGTGGCAAAAATGAATATTCAGAATGGTACAAAGACTAAATCTTTAATTTATGATTCTACTTCTATTGTTTTAGTCACTACATATTCAGCCAAGATACCCTGTTCGTTGGCATATTCAATAGAAAAAAAAGACACTATTATATATTGACTTGTGACTACTGAAAACAATGGATGTGTCAGTGATACTTTGCTTAAAATGTTGCAATTTACAATAATAGGCAAAAGTTAATCACCTGATATTCTTTAAAAATGATTACTCATTGGTATATTCGTATTACAAAGGAATCTGGCATCCTCCAAAGGCTTTTTTAATCCATTAAATCAACAAGTATGTATAATGACACTTACCCCAGCCAAGAAAATAATACCACATTAAATGTTGCTTCTCTGCAAACACGGCCACCACGATGAGTGTGTGTAGGTAAATGCCTTCACAGAGCATCCAAAAGTAATTACAGCCCATCAGGTAAAGATGAATGAACTGGGACACTTTGCAACTAACCTGTGAGGAAAAAAAAAAAAACAACATTTACTTGTTTATGAATTCACATGTAAAGCAATACTCTAGTTTAGCTCAGGAAACATGGAACTTTCTCCCCTACACACAAAATCCTATACATTAATGATTAGGATTTGTGGAATGCCAGTCTTCGTATTCATGTAATGATGCCTTTAGTTTTTAGCCACAGAGTCCAAAGATTTATAATGGTATATCTTCCAGAAAAAAAGTGTAACTTCTAAATCTACTTTATTTAGTGAATGTGTGTTTTCTGAATGTGTTTTTGTTATTACGTAATTATAAGTATAAAAGTGTCACACATAAATAACTTTACACTTATTTACATCATCATGAATCCCTTGACTGTTACATTCTGTTGGAAATAATAGTAATTTTAAAAGCAATTCATTAAAAGTGCCCAAATACTTGAAAAGTTTTGCAGATTACATGCTCCTCATGCAAATGCTTATTAAATAATAATCTAATACATCCATAGGTTATCCTATCCAAATAGGGGGTTTGAGGGCTTTGTGTAAGTAAAAGGAGGACAAAATTATGTTTTCCCTTCCATTTTTCCTGAGGTCTCTATTTTTGCTTCTCTACTTTTAAAGAGGCAGGAAGAGAGACATTCAAATTACAGTAAAGAAAACACAAAAGAGTAAGAGTGACAGTTTACTGCCTTAAACAGGAGAATACAATTAAAGCTTTCCCAAAAATACATGACCTGTTACTCCTATTGGCTCCAGTTTCTAGTCTGAAAATCAATAAAAGTTTAGTGGCAATTATCATTATTTTTGAAATAGTTTTTTTAACCAAAAATAAAATTGAAAAAAAAAATGCACTGGATTGTTAATATTAGGTTATCACAGAATAGTAATAATGGCATCTGCATAGGAGTCAGCCTAAAAATACTTTTACATATATTGTTTTATTTAATTCTTACGGTAGTCCTATGAGGTGTACATTATCATTAGGCATATATTTTATAGATAAAAAAACTTAGTAACAGAGAAGTTAAATGATTTGCTAATATTTATACATCAATCAAATCTACAACCTGAACATTCCAATTTTGTTTTCATTATATACAATGCCTCCTAACTAAAGGATATTTGTAAAACCTATTTATTCATTAAATGTATCTGCAGAATACGTAACATTAAATTTTAAATAATGTACCTTTATGTAAAACACAGCATTATATTAAAGTTCACTCAAAGGTGAAAATGAGATAGTCTACTATATGGAGAGAAATCATAAATTTCAGCTTCAACTTTTTATCTAAAGAGTTTTTAAATATTTATATTTAATTGGGCTTCTAATTCTTGATTTCATTTAAAAAGTTAATCGATAAACCATTACAATAAAAAAGATTAAGAGCATACTGCAGAAAAATATTTCTATGCAGGGCATTAGTAATACAGACAAAACAAAAATATATGACAATTTATAATGTGTTTATTAAACACATCTTTGCATACAAATATGAGATTTAGAATCTCATGCTCTGCAGCTTCAAGACAAAACTCTGAATCTCCTTGTCTTACAGAAATTTACTCTAAAATGGCAGGACATTAGCCAGATTTTTATGTTGCTAATTATACCCCAGTGTGTTTTCTAATCCAGTGACTTTAGAGTGGAACATATACAAGATTAAGCAATCCAGATGCACATGTGCAAACAATGCAGGGACTTTTAGAATTTTGAAAATTACTCTAAAAACACACATAAAATACACATGAGACTGTTTATTGACCCACTTGGTAAAAATTCTTTCCCTTCCTGATTTCAGTCACTAGATAATTTTTTCTTTTAAAAAACACTATATAGACACACAAACACACACACACACAAACTATAGTAAATATCCCATAAACATTATAAAAGCAGATAATTTTTAAAACTTGAATGTATGTTTATGTATGCAGATATTTTAATTTAAACTTATTTTACATATGCATATAGCTTACACGAAATATTTACATTTAGCTAAGTAAATTTTAAACTATGTTTTAAAAATATGGCCTGTAAGGCAACAATTTATAAATGTTTATTGAGACTGAACACTGTAGTTCTTTTTAAAACGTTATGCTATGAAGTTTAATCTTATGTAGGATATGTACAATTCATTCTTTTCCTGGTTTTATTGACTTTTTAAAGCCAGCCTGATACAAAAAATATAATTTGTTTAAATTTTCCATGTGCATGTACTATTTTTTCAAATTACGCAGGGTTCATTGCTTTGAGTTTTTCATTTGGATTGAATAAATATTATGTAGTGATAAACTATTATGTGCCATAGTGAGAGGACTCTACAGCTATAAAATGAAGTGAAGATACATGTACATGTATAAATAATTGAAGCAAAGAAATGATAACACTTTTTTATGTTCACTCTTTATATCTTGGGGAATACTGAGAATACTCTGGGGGAATACTCTGTAGAGTATATGTAGCTATATTCCAATGTAGAAAGGTAAATATTTCTCAATATTCCCCAAGATATAAAGACTTGAAAATATACATATATGTCAGACTTGAAAATATACATATATGTGTACTTAATTATACACATTATGCATATATCAGCCATGTTCCCCCTTTCCCATTAGGCCCTTGAACCAAGGGCACAATCTTGGTTTACTTACAGGATTTGTGGCTACTAAGGCCTGGTTGTTGGCCACTGCAGTGAGGTGAACGATTGTTACAACAGAGTTACAAACAAATGAGAAGAACAGATTTTTGTGTAAGGTAATCCTTTGGCAACTTAGGCTCCTAAAAAGCAAGAAAAACAAGTGTGTTGACATCATGAAATTTTTTTTATTAATCATTATTCAAATAAGATACATTCCCAATTCATAACAGCTGCTCCATTTTTGAAACAATTATTTTTTCTCCCTAAGATCCACTCATTACAAAATCTTAATTAGGGAAAACCTGTAAGTGCTTAAAACCTAGAGACAAATGAGTTGCTTCAGTAGAGGTAGATATACATAGGGATAGAAAATTTGCCTGTACAAGTCCTCTACATGACTTTCTTTATTAATTTCTGAACATAATTAATAGTTTAATTTATTTTGCAAACATTGGGATTCAGTAAAGTTAGATAATTGATCAAAACTTATGCAGCTAATTAATTTGAACACTTTGTATTTGCTGTCAGATTCTCATGTGGATAACTTTTTTCATTACACCATATATATTGTTCTGTTTAAATATAACTGTGTGTTTTGTTGTGATGGTAGTGATTACACAGACCAATCTGGAAAAAATAACAAAGTATTCAGAATAGATGAATTGATAAAAATGTAAACTTAGCAACCAATGAGATTTGCACAGCTTTACTGAATTTTTCTAATTGGTGCAGCCATATATAAGGTAAAAATAGTACCACCTTTTACGAGAGTTCCTCTTGTATAAAACAAAAGAGCGTTCACTGTGTGGAGTTCACATAGATTTCAAGAAAAAGTGTCACTAATGATAACTGATGTCACTCTTAGATTCAATCCACCTTCACTCTAAGAAGATTGTGCATATATGACTGCCTGCTCATGTTCAAGCACTACCTCCTTTATAATGCGTTTACTCAAAGGCTTATTATGGATAAAGTTTTAAAATAATAGCATGGGATCCACTTGAACCTGAATACTTAATGTCAAGTGTGAACTCATATGAAGGAAGACCTGAGGAATTATTTCACTACAGAGGCAAAAAAGTTCATGATGTGTGTGTGTGTTTTAAAAATAATATGCTATTAATATGGTCAACCTATATAATCCACCATATATAATTCAAGCCAAAGCCTTCTATTTTGGAAACTTTAAGGAGACCTTTACCTAACTTTATTACTAAATCTCTTTATCTTAAATAGACTGTGTGCCCAGGATATTAGAATTAGGATGGGATGCCAAGGTTTTCTATATTTAAAAATGCAGTTTAGAGTATGTTGCCTCTGAAATTGCCTTTCTTCCAGCTATAGGTCTGTGATTCTATATATAGCTCTAGTAATTAAAGAGCCTGGAGGAATATTTGATCCAAATCAATATTATAAATTGTCAATATATGCCTTCTACAAGACTTCTATGAAAGGATTCATGGGCAAGATGGCTCTTGAATGATTGCTGAGTGTGTGTAAGACATTCATATGCCAACAAATATGTGAAATCCAGCTGGAATCCATCAAAATAGAAACAACTGGAACCAGCTAGTATTTTCATATTAAAGAGTGGTTTACTTTGGCCTGACTTTGTAGTGTATAGGAGTAGTGATGCAGGCAGTAATCAGGCCTTATCTACAGATTATTGATTATATTCTATAGAAAAAAAGAATTTTTGAACCTTTTGAACAAAGGAGTGGCACGATTCCTGCTATTACTTAGGGAAATTCAACACTGAGAGAAAGACAATCCTATTTTTGATAAAATGCCACAGCAGTGACATAATTACTTTCTGTTCATTGAGCATGAATAGAGTTAATGAATATCAGAAAAAGTCTAGTAAATAATGTTCTTTTCAAATCAGTTATATTATGTGTGGTTTATTTCTGTCATTCATCAGTGTTCCATAATGAAAGTTATAGACATATAATATTTGTTCATATGGTCTTATTTTAAAATGCCTGCTTTGAGCTTACCCCATGTCTATTGAGTGCCAAGTATTGTTTAGAAAGGAACTGCTTATCCATGCAAATATACATGTTTTTAGTAATACAATATAAGTAACTCAGCTACCATCAAGGGAAAAAAAGTGAAGCATTTTTCTTAACTGGGCGATTTTGTCATTTTCTGCTGAGCACACACATATCTAAGTCCATTGGCTAAAACATATCTATAAACAACAAAATTTCATAGTTTTAAAACTATGATGAAAAGATGGAGAAGGTTTGCTTAAACAGCAGGTAAGATATATTTGTAAGAAGTAAATTGAAATAAAGGAAAGCAGACATGAAAGAAGACTTTCAAAAATAGAACTATTCTGCCATAAAAAAAAATGAACTTCTCTCATTCACCACATTACGGATGGAACTGGAGGACACTACATTAAATGAAATAAGCCATGAACAGAAAGAAAGGCTGCATGCTCTCATTCATTTGTGGAAGCTTAAAATAAGTTGATTGCATAGAAGAAAAAAGTAGAACTAGAGACTGGAAAGGGTAGGGGGAAGGTGGACATAGGGAGAGATTTGTTAAAGGATACAAAATTACAGCTAGATAAGAGGAATAAATTCTAGTGTTCTATATCACTGTAGGATGACTATAGTTAATAATATGTAGTTTTAAATAGCTAGAAGGATTATGTGGGCATATTGCATGATAGTAAAAATTAGAAAAAAATTAAAGATAGCTAGAAGAAGAATATTGAATTTTCCCAACACAAAGAAATTATAGATATTTGGGAAGATGGATATGCTAATTATGCTGATCTAATCACTATATATTGTAGATTTCTAAACATCACTATGTACCCCATAAATATGCACAATTATTTCATGTCAATTAAAAAGTGAAATAAAATAAATAACACGTGATAGAAGAGCTGAAAGATAGGAGCTAGGAACATAATAAATACATTTATATTTTAACTGTTTATATTAATAATATTCACATGTGAAAAGATTGGAAGGGAGTAAAATAAAATGGTAACTGTAGTTAGTTGATAAAAAATGTAATCCTCTTGTATACAGTTAAAGTTTAATCCTCTTTGTATAAAGTTAAATGTCCTCTGTGATGGTCTGTATTTCTGTTCCTCTCAGAATTCCATTTTTTTTTACCCTGCTCCCACCTCAATTTGTCTTGGAAGGTAAGTACTTAAAAATGAGCTGCTGGTATATATTCTCTTCCAAAAATGTCATTATTGTGAGTATAACCACACACACACACACACACACACACACGACATCTTATTCTCTTATTATGGGATAAAAGGATATACCATATTTCCATTTTTAAGACCCAAACAATATCATTATGGGCAAAGTTTTGAAATAATAGAATGAAATTCCCTTGAAATTTACTGAATGTTTAGTATCAAGACAAAACAAGTTCTTAAGAAGATGCATTAAATAATTTCATTACAAAGACATTAAAGTTTAGAGTGTTTTATACAATTATTGAAATAATGTGGTCAAACTAGATAATCCACCCTATATAACTCAAACCAAAGACTTCTGCTTTGGAAACTCTGATATCCAGTTTAGCTGCCCAAATTGTAGTAAACTGGACCATTGCCACATCATTTCATTTTGTGTTGTGTAAATATGTCCTACTGCCTAAAATACTATTTAGTTTCTTCCATTTCTACCTCCAGGCACTGTGCAACTTAAACAAATGCAGACAGATGCTAAGTAACATATGGTTTCTATCAATGTCTAGTGTAAAAATGGCACCGATTTTTCTGAGGATGCATATTGTTTTCTTCTAAACATATTCATTAACATATGTAAGTAGATTGGTACAAATAAAATCAACTTGTAAGTGAAAACCAAAAACATGTAATTGGTAAACACATGGTTTGTTCAAATGAAGCCCTAAAATATTTGTATATTTTTTCAAATATTAACCTGCAACCAATTTTACCTACTTTAAATTCTTAAATATTCTTATTTTATTCAAAATAGTAAAAGCAATTATCTTAGAGTCTTAGAGAATGTTTACAAAAATCCTTCGCTTTCTTTAAATTTTATAATATCCCTTTCTATCCCCGCATAACCACAGAACAGAAAATGTGGTTTGTGGGTCCAGATTGTTTCTATTTCATATTTTTTACATATAATTATTTTAAAATGCTATTTCAATATGCAATTTTGGCAAGCAGAGTTACAGAGGCAGTTGATGTTATTGTGTCAACAAAATCATTATGCTTTATATGTAATGAAACCATGTCTTTCAATTCACTTTTGGAAGAATTTTAGAAGTAAGTAGCATCAAGTCACTATGTGTAGTTCAGACAGTGAATCTGAACTCTGCCATCTATTGACAGTATGACTTTGGGTAAATTATTTAAGATCTTGAATCTTTAATTTCCTAATCTGTAATTTAGGGCTAACAATTGTACTTCATAGGATTGGCTTAAAAGTTAGAGGAGATAAATCACTTAAAATCTTAGCATAACATCTAACCCATGATAAACACTCTATGTAAAGTTAGCTGTTGTTTTTTAACATAATTATCATATGGTTGATTTTAATCAAATGCTCTAATGGTTTTTAGGTACAAATAATAAAATAGTATCCAGGTTTACCTCAGTAATGTCAAACTTCCTCTATGTTAAAATAAGTATATTTTAAGTAACTCAAACAGAAAAATGGTCGTTTTTTTCTTACCAAACAAGAATTATCATTAGACAGAATTTCCATATGATAAAGGACAATACATAAAGCAACCTAAATTATCTTCCCAAGAAATTTCATTCTTTCTATCGTTGTTGCCAAATTGCCAGGTTCACTATCATGCAGATCCCAAATATTATAGTACTCCATCTTCAAAGTTCTGCCACTAGTATGGCCAATAACCTTGCCTCTGTTTTCCATTTGCTTTTGATATGAGCTAAAAACTTCCAGACTACTTTTCACAATACTAATTATGAGCAAAATGAATCATGAAAGGAGAAAGTACAAGCAATATAAGAATAGCACAGCCTACACAGTATTGCTTTCTTATTCTAGCTTATCTGATTTAATTTCCAAATTCTCAGATCTTTTCCCCCAAAAAACACTAACAATGTATCCAAAAGGAAAGCCTGTCCATCTGAACACTGCCACAAACCATAGGCAGAAAACAAGTATGTTAAGAGAATCAGTAGTGTGACTGTCTTTTCTCTATACAATGGAACTCTCAAGTTGATGGAATCACATGTTTACATATAAGAAGCAGATACAACCTCTTTCAATAGCTCTCTTTTGGAGGCTGCTGGTGATCCAAATTATATTCGGCCAGATTAGAAAGAGGGTGAGTATTTCAACCAAGGTGCTCAATGAAGGTCCTAGAGGAGACATGATTGCTCTTCCTCCATTATGCTCACTCTTCCCATGCCCTTGGGCTGCTTATTTAATGAAATATAGGAGTATCAGGCTACATAAGGAACAGCCGTGTTCATTTTGTATGGCCAACTGATTTTCTATCATTTGTGAACTGCTTTGGTAAGACTGCTTTTCCTGGTCTTCTAGTGAGCAGGAAACCAAGAGAAGAAAGTCTTTCTGAATCCCTGTGATTCTTGGGCTCCAAAACCAACCAAACAAACAAAAACCTTTTTAGAGGCAAAATTTATAATAAAGCAGCCACGATTTTTGAAACCCTTAGACTATCCCCAGCACAGAGATAAGCACTTTAAAGTCGTTATCATATTTAACAACTACTTGAATTATTATTGTCTTTTAATAAAATGGGGGTAAGTTTCTCAAGGTTACACTCTTATTAAGTGATCTATTGAGTTTGAATTTTGAAGTTCTCAAGGAAGCAATAAGGCTTCTGACTACTTTATTATCCATCTAGTCACTTACTATTGGATGGTAATATTTTGGGCACTGTTACTAGAACTGGGGAAACAGTTGTGAATAATACAAAGCAAAACCCTGACCTCATGTGATTCATACTATAGTGGAGGGTAAATAGGCACATAAATTAAAACAATGTAATCCCAGATAGTGGTATGTGCTTTTTTAGAAATTAAGACAGGACTAAGGGATACAAAAAGAATGTGGCCAGGGTGAGAAGAATACTTAACATACAATTGAAACAAGAGAGTATAGAGGAGAGAAGTATTCCAAACAGGGAAGACATCCCTGTTTGTCAAAGCCCTGAGCTTAAAGTTTCTGAGGGGCAAGAACAGGCCATGTGACAGAGTACAAGGTAAAAGTCCACGATGGCTTTTTTTCCATTCTACAGAATGAGTAAATTAAATTCAAAGAACATAACTTACTGAATGGCTTTTTGATTCTGAAGTTCATACTCTTTTGTGTTATATAGCTTTTTTAACAATTAATGAAAAATTGTTTACTTTATTCTGTTTTTAAATTATTCCCATGTCTTTCATGTAAGACCTTCTTGGTTTTTGACATCTTAATGTTTCATCAGCAAATATTAGCAGCATAATATCTAGTCATTCTGTTTTTTCTTTTTTCTAAATACTAAAAATATGCTACAGTTTTGAGAGTGTGCTTTGACTTTCTTCTCATATATGTCTGTGGGTATGATCTAGAAAAGTAAACTGTCTATAATAACGGAAAACCCGATTGTAAAATATATCATGACTTTCGGGAGAAAAAATGTTATTTATTTCTATTTTCTATTTCAAATAACAAAGTTTTAATCTATTCAAACAATGATACAATTTTCAAAATTTATTGTCATTCTATTGCCATGAAAATTTAGGTATGCTTAAATTAAATAGCACGTTTAATTAGCTCAAACAGAAAAGATGAAATTCACGATTCAGAAGTTGCATATTTATCAAATATATCCGTAGGAATAAAGATATGCGATATTTAATGTGGATTTATAGCTTTATATTTTTTATATCTTAAATCCAAATTATCTAATTCAGTTACTGTATTTACTTTATATTTCCATACCTGGGACTCTTCTCCATAAGCCAGTAATAGCAATGACCTTATAGCAGACAGGTTAATGTTAAAGCATGTCCATTACTTCTTGCGCTACTCAGTCTGCATTCAAACCATACACTTTATGTAGAAATGCAATTATTTTATTATACAACTAAAATAGACATATTGGAAACATTTTGGCCCTATCTCACTTCATGGCATAAGAATGTTTTCACCCCTCACAACATTCAGTTTGAGAGAGATGGATTTTTATGTACACGAATTGATTAAAATTCATTAATTTGGAGATGGACTCAGTATGACCCAATAAAACATTTAAGAAAACCTATAGTTCTCACGCCTGTAATCCCAGCATTTTGGGAGGCCAAGGCGGGCAGATCACGAATTCAGGAGATTGAGACCATCCTGGCTAACATGGTGAAACCCCGTCTCTACTACAAATACAAAAAATTAGCTGGGCATGGTGGAGGGCTCCTGCATAGTTCCAGCTACTCAGGAGGCTGAGGCACAAGAATGGTGTGAACCTGGGCGGGAGCTTGCAGTGAGCCAAGATCGTGCCACTGCACTCCAGCCTGGGTGACAGAGCGAGACTCCGTCTAAAAAAAACAAAAACAAAAACAAACAAACAAAACAAATTAAATAAATAATATCTAATGTAAAGCTGAAGGAAGCCTGGGATACAGAACACAGAATAGGCTATATCTCAGGACATAGTGTATAACAAATTTACAGTGAATAAATGAACGTACCGTGAGTTAAGGGAGCAAGGGTGATGCTGGGTAGGCAGTGACAGGTATGCTGTTCAAGGAACACTAGATGACTACTTTAAACTCAGTCCTTGTCAAACCTCTGACAGTGCAGTATTGCCAGGTTTTAAATAAATGAAAAGTGAAAGTTCCAATTTGTCAAAACAGGTACAACATCAGAGCAAACTCTATAGGTTTGAACGTAGGATTTCATTAATAGTTAGCTGTGTTTAAATATGGTTTAAAGATTAATCATGTGGGAGGCTGAGGCAGGAGAATCGCTTGAACCCGGGAAGTGGAGGTTGCAGTGAGCCAAGATCACACCACTGCACTCCAGCCTGGGCGACAGAGCAAGACTCCATTTTTTTTTTTTTTTTAAAAAAGAAAAGATTAATCGTGCACAATTTTCAGAGAAAAGTTATAGCTTAAAGAAAAACTATACTTGTTCTAATTGAAGAAAAATATGAAGAAACTGGAAATGAGACAACAGTTCACAATATTGGTTAAATATATTCAGATGTGATCTAAGAAAAACATGAGAATTTTGGTCATTTGTACTGAGAAGCAGAAATACAAGCACCAACAGGTTATTTTAATAAGTTAACCTGAGAATGCTTTGGTCTACCAATAGAGGTTATTTTTCTGAATTTTATTTGGGACCTATGGCAAGTACCTGCAAAAGATATCCTTGTCTACATAGTTCCAAATATGCAACTTGGCTTTTAAATTGTTTGGGGTCAGTATCTGAATGTTAGCAAAGATGTTCTTTAAAAAAACAAACAAACAACATTTTCTTTTTTTTTTCTATAAAAGTTGGATAGATGTCATATGCTCTCTTTTCTGTGGAAAAAGATGAAGCCTTTTGTCTAGGTTGTAAGAGTGAGATTTGCTCTGCTCTCTGATTTTAAACGGTAATTAAAATATAATTTGTAACTAATTCCAGTAAAGTTTATTTATTTATTTTTTTATCTAAAGGGTTCCGCTTTGTTTTTCCAAGAATCATTACGAGTAAGAGTCATTGCCTCTCAGGGCTTGGCAAGCTCTAAAGTTACGTCTCTTTCTCTTTTCCCCTCCTTCTCTGTTCCCTTTCTTTTTATCTCCTGCTCTGACTTGTTCCTTTAATTGGCTCTAATATAAAACTGAAGTATATCTGGTGAATACTGTTTCGTGTTCTCTGTTTCTAATTTAAAGAATGGATGAGTGGTAGACTTTTCTCTCTCTAAATAAAAAATAACAAACAGTACCCTAAATCAACTTTTTGTATGGTTCTTGGTTTTTATTAGGGTGGGTCAGTGATCCTCAATTACCAAAGAAGAGGAAAAAAGTTTCCCATACTGAGTAAGCAAGAATAACTACAGTATAAGGAACTTGGTTAAGAAACAGAAAGGATCTGCTAATAGATATTTTTATACACAATGAATGATTTTATGTGAAACATCAGCTCCTCTAGGAATTGTTTTCAGGTTAGTTGGATGAAAGCTAATAATTTCTCTTGCCCCTGACTCCACAAGAACATGATTCATGAACCATTCAAATTCAATATTTTCTGAGGTGGCCCTATTCTTCCTTGGATCTAGCTGCAGTCTTTCATCTTGTTTTACTCAGATGCTTCTACTGATTTGAATTTTAGAGTCTTAGTCTAATGCCTTCCTTTGTTGATGGAGACAAGGCCAGACAATCTTAAGGGACATGTTGAAGGTCACAAATAAGACATGGGCAAGTCTGTCCTATATGTAAGCTTCAAAGCCAGTTCATGTCTTCATTCCTTAAAAATTTATTGAGTGCCTACTATGTGCAAGATCCTATGCTAAGCCCCGAGATGTGTAAAGAAACAAAGCAGAGGAGACTCCTGCTCTCACAAAGCTAGCTTTATAAAATTATTTTCGTTAATTCTAGTGGCGTATCTGGTAGATCATTCTATGGAATAAATGTTAGAAGTATCTAAACTCAAAGACTAAAAATTCCTTAATATTGATTCAAAAATGGAGTAAGCTACATGGTATCTTCTGGTCACAAAAACACTTATTACTTTTGACTGATTTACTTAACCATAGTTTTTTCTAACATAATTATATTATTAATTTTGTTTATAAAAATGTTATTATTAATTTTGTTTATAAAAATGTTCATTCAATGTTTACTTATTTTTCTACATGAATATTTTCTTTATAAACATGGTCCACTTAAAACTAGAACTTGTATTATTTAATTTTGTTTTTAAAGATCTTAATGGTATAACATACCTACCAGGGCTAAATATTTATGTTCAAACCTTGTAATGGACTAATAAGAAGTAAGAACAATGCCAATCATAGATATAACATTTTTTGAATCAGACACTCTGCTTAACACTGCATCTCACTGATAACACTGCCATTATCTCAGCCTTTATAGCAAATCTATGATGTAGATACTAATATGATGTGCATTTTTAATATGTATAACTGAGGATTAAAAAAATGAAAGAACATGTTCCAAGCTACACAGCAAGTAAGTGACGAAGTGGGATTTGAGACCAATACTGCCTGTCTGAAGAACACTCTCAGGCTGGGCACAGTGGCTCATGCTTGTAATCCCAACAGTTTGGGAGGCTGAGGCAGGAGGATCACTTGAGGTCAGGAGTTTGAGACCAGCCTGGGCAATATAAAAAATATTTTAAAAATTATCTGGGTGTGGTGGTGTGTGCCTGTAGTCCTTGCTACTTAGGAGGCTGAGTGGGGGAGGATTGCTTGAACCCAGGTGTTTGAAGCTGTAGTGAGCTATGATCGTGCCACTGCACTCCAGCCTGGGTGACACAGTGAGAGCCTATCTCTAAAACAAGAAAGAAAGAAAGAACACACTCTCCTGTAATGACATCTAGACATACAGAAAGTATTTAAAATGCTATACATGAGTTTTACTTGAAGACGGTTTCTCATGTTTTACCTAAGGCCTGAGAATGATAATAATAAAGGAAAATTTGCAGTTTTGCTTCTTTCTTTTCAAATTCTTCATTTTTAAAAATTTGTAGAGTCAATTAAAATAATGAAGTGAACTAGAACACAGATCAGGAGAAATCTTGAAAATGTTACTTAATTAATTAGAAAATAAGTAAAATTAGGTGTGAGACTAGACAATCTCTTCACTGCTTATGGCTTATAATTTCTATGTTTTGAAGTTTTGCCCATCATTGAAGTGTTTGCTTCAATTAGAGTATCACCTCAGGAATCTTCAGATTCTATGAGTTAGAATGGTTCTTTCCTTTCTCAGTGTTCCCCCAGGTCTTTGTAGCTCCAGAGTAGCACTCATTTTTTGGTTTTGTTTTGTTTATTTTACTTTGTATTACTATTACATGAGTATTTCAGATGACTACATAAATGTATTTTGAGTGCCTATATGATTGATATAGTCTAATGAAAAAATTAGTAACTCTTACTAGTTATTGAGGGGCTTCTAAATGCCAGGTACTATATGAGTCTACTTTGCCCAGTATTTTAAATAACATCATGGGCTTATTTAAAGCAAAATCAGGCTAAGTCCATACTATTAGAAAGTAGTGATGACAAGTTTGGAATACATCCCATGTCTTAATCATTGTATTATACTATCCATTAAAATTAAGTTATGCCTGAATTCAACTGCATACCTCTTATACTAACTCACCATTGAAAAATTCTTTTTTTTCCTTTCAGTTCACTATATGGAATAAACAGTTAATTGTACTTTCAGTGAAAACTTAAAGTAGAAGTACAGTAATTATTTGAAAAGCATTTTTTCTTTTATGTAGAAGGTCAAATTTCTTATATTGGCAAGACACTCATTTGCTTTAACAAAGTGTTGCCTATGTAGCATGTTATACAACTTGTTTAAAAGCATGGGCATTTTAGCAAATAACAAATGCAAATATTTATTGCACACAGTAATCTTTATTTTAAAAAATATTATTTTTCTAAAAAATTGGCCTGTTTATATGTAAAACATGAGGACAGTATTTGGGAGAACCAAATTTCTGGCCTCTCTTTTGGAATGAGGAATGTGCCTACAGGTTGCATGTTTAAAGTTAATAATTTCATCAGTATATACACAATATCATTTTTAAAAAAGCACTTCTCCATAGATGAAATAAACATTCTCTGGTTTTAAATTTTAACCCTTCAATTAAAATTTAAAATTACTTGTGAATATCAGTTGAATAGTATTTGTTCTTGAATAAAACATACATAATACAGATTTAAAAATATTGAACATGATTTTATTCCAATTCTTTATCAATAAGAAATACAGTTTATGTGTGTAGACTGCTTTAAGCTTGCCAAATACTTTAACAGATACCAGCTTCCCTGATAGGGAGATTATATATTTTGATTAAAAAGATAACTCTTTCATTCTAATCCTCTTTACTAAAGTACTGTTTCATTCGTAGATTCTTGGGCTTGGAAAGAGCATTAAAAATCCTCAGGTCCAGCTATGAACCTAGTATAGGAAAGAAATCTACTTCAAATTTCCTGAGTGACAGGAAGGCAAATGCAAGGTTCATTACATTTTGTTTAGTTATATTCTTTTTTTTTTAATTTTTTTAATTGTGCTAATTTTTTCTCTGTTTATTATACCAACTGTATTCTCAATTATAGTAATTCAGATTCTTGAAATCATACATTGTGCCTTATATATTTTGTCTTTTTCTGGCTTAACACTCTTGGTATGGTACCTTGATGCCCTGATCAGTTGATATTTTCTTCAATTTCTTCACTTGATAAGCTAATTTTTATGATATCTTGCTTTGCTCTCATATAGTGAACTAGGAGAATAAGTGGTCTGATTAGAGATTTAAAATTGAATGCTGTACATTTGTTGGTATCATTTGGCTTGCAGCATTGTTTTCACTTGGCAGCCCTACTCTTATCTAATTAGTTCACAGCAAGCATTTTCCATTAAATCTTAGACTCTTTCACATGAAGGAACATAATTAATTTTGCATTTGACTTTAGGAAATTGGTGCAGGACTTTACTTATCTTTACTAAATTCTAACTTGTTTGGGACTGTATGACTTAGAATTCTAGAAACCATTGTCCTCCCTGTAGCCACTGGTTTTGACAGGCAAATGTATTGTTATACTTTGTAACTTTATCTTCTTCAAAAATTTAATGTGCTTGGATATTTCAACTTACGACATGCAACATAAAAAGAGACCATTTAATCTGAAGACTCTCAGCTGTATTAGTTTTTAATTTGCAGAGATAGTGGTCTTCCAAATGTTAATTAAAACTTTACCCTATGTCTACTATCGTTAATTGCAATTCTGGAAATATTACAGTAAGTAATTCGGGAAGATTTCACTGAGGACGTGATGCTAAAATTTAAATCTAAAAGATAAATACATTTAATTAGACTAGAGTTCACAGTTTATACGGAAAGAGTGACAGAGAAGAAAAATGAGAGAAATGTATCACGGATTACTCTTAAATTTCTGGCCAATGTGATTGGATTTCTGGTAGTGACATTTGTAAAGATGGGTCACTGTGGAAGAAAACCAGCTTGGGTTAGGAGGAGGTAGATAATATGAATTTGTTTTGAACATGTTCATTTTGAAATATTCTTGAGATGATGTGTTTCAAGAGCCATAAAAAGACATATACCCTTTGACCAAGAAATCCCAAGACTCTGGGAATGTAGCCTGAGAAAATAGTACAAACTATGGGAAAAGTTATAGTCGAAAATGTCCATTGCAGTGTTTTTTAATTGAAAAAAATGAAAGCAATGTTAATGGTCAAAAATAGAGAATTTATAATAACAACTTTTGTACACCTACTAAATGAAAAATTATTTAGCTGCTCAAATGGTTGTTTAAAAACTGTTTAGTAACATATGAAGTGCTAATTATATAATGCTGTTATAAAAATAGTTAAAATATTTTAAATACTATAATTAAACTGTAGAAACAATATGAAATAAAACTAGAAAAGTGCAAGAATTTGCTTAATAGGATATTAAAATTATAGGTATATATATATCTTCTTTGTTTAACATTAGTAGAAGAAGGAAGTTGGAGGAAGAAGGAGGAGTAGGAAGAGGAATAAGAAGAAGAGGAGGAGGAGGAGGAGGAAAAAGAAGAACAGGAAGAAGGAGAAGGAGAAGAAGAAAGAAGAAAGAGAAGGAGCAGCGGCAGCGGTGGCAGCCACAGGAGCAGAAGGAGCAGAAGATGACTACAATGCTGATGAAGATACAATGAAACATAGCTACTTACTCTTGTCACGCTGAATTCTATAATTATTGCTGGTGATCAAAATTATGAAAATCATGTGAAGGCATAAAATAATGCATGCATGACTTAGAATTTAACTTTCTATAAATTTAAAATTGCTTGTTGATTGCTTTGTTCAAAAAATTGGAGCTGACTCTTCCTCCTCAAAATGGAGTGAATTACAAGTAAAATTGAAAGTACAATTAAACCTTTTTAATGGGCGATTTTAACACCCCACTGTCAACATTAGACAGATCAACGAGATAGAAAGTTAACAAGGATACCCAGGAATTGAACTCAGCTCTACACCAAGCGGATCTAATAGACATCTACAGAACTCTCAAATTAGGTATTGATGGGACGTATCTCAAAATAATAAGAGCTATCGATGACAAACCCACAGCCAATATCATACTGAATGGGCAAAAACTGGAAGCATTCCCTTTGAAAACTGGCACAAGACAGGGATGCCCTCTCTCACCACTCCTATTCAACATAGTGTTGGAAGTTCTGGCCAGGGCAATCAGGCAGGAGAAGGAAATAAAGGGTATTCAATTAGGAAAAGAGGAAGTCAAATTGTCCCTGTTGGCAGATGACATGATTATATATCTAGAAAACCCCATTGTCTCAGCCCAAAATCTCCTTAAGCTGATAAGCAACTTCAGCAAAGTCTCAGGATACAAAATCAATGTACAAAAATCACAAGCATTCTTGTACACCAATCACAGACAAACAGCCAAATCATGAGTGAACTCCCATTCACAATTGCCTCAAAGAGAATAAAATACCTAGGAATCCAACTTACAAGGGATGTGAAGGACCCCTTCAAGGAGAACTACAAACCACTGCTCAATGAAATAAAAGAGGATACAAACAAATGGAAGAACATTCCATGCTCATGGGTTGGAAGAATCAATATCGTGAAAATGGCCATACTGCCCAAGGTAATTTATAGATTCAATGCCATCCCCATCAAGCTACCAATGACTTTCTTCACAGAATTGGAAAAAACTACTTTAAAGTTCATATGGAACCAAAAAAGAGCCCACATCACCAAGTCAATCCTAAGCCAAAAGAACAAAGCTGGAGGCATCATGCTACCTGACTTCAAACTATACTACAAGGCTACAGTAACCAAAACAGCATGGTACTGGTACCACAACAGGGACATAAATCAATGGATCAGAACAGAGCCCTCAGGAATAATGCCGCATATCTACAACTATCTGATCTTTGACAAACCTGACAAATACAAGCAATGGGAAAAGGATTCCTATTTAATAAATGGTGCTGGGAAAACTGGCAAACCATATGTAGAAAGCTGAAACTGGATCCCTTCCTTGCACCTTATACAAAAATTATTTCAAGATGGATTAAAGACTTACATGTTAGACCTAAAACCATAAAAACCCTAGAAGAAAACCTAGACAATACCATTCAGGACATAGGCGTGGGCAAGGACTTCATGTCTAAAACACCAAAAGCAATGGCAACAAAAGCCAAAATTGACAAATGGGATCTAATTAAAGAGCTTCTGCACAGCAAAAGAAACTACCATCAGAGTGAACAGGCAACCTACAAAATGGGAGAAAATTTTTGCAACCTACTCATCTGACAAAGGGCTAATATCCAGAATCTACAATGAACTCAAACAAATTTACAAGAAAAAATCAAACAACCCCATCAAAAAGTGGGCAAAGGACATGAACAGACACTTCTCAAAGGAAGACATTTATGCAGCCAAAAAACACATGAAAAAATGCTCATCATCACTGGCCATCAGTGAAATGCAAATCAAAACCACAATGAGATACCATCTCACACCAGTTAGAATGGCCATCATTAAAAAGTCAGGAAACAACAGGTGCTGGAAAGGATGTGGAGAAATAGGAACACTTTTACACTGTTGGTGGGACTGTAAACTAGTTCAACCATTGTGGGAGTCAGTGTGGCGATTCCTTAGGGATCTCGAACTAGAAATACCATTTGACCCAGCCATCCCATTACTGGGTATATACCCAAAGGATTATAGATCATGCTGCTATAAAGACACATGCACACGTATGTTTATTGCAGCACTATTCACAATAGCAAAGACTTGGAACCAACCCAAATGTCCAACAAGGATCGACTGGATTAAGAAAATGTGGCACATATACACCATGGAATACTATGCAGCCATAAAAAATCAGGAGTTCATGTCCTTTATAGGGACATGGATGAAACTGGAAAACATCATTCTCAGTAAACTATCACAAGGACAAAAAACCAAACACCGCATGTTCTCACTCATAGGTGGGAATTGAACAATGAGAACACATGGACACAGGAAGGGGAACATCACACTCCGGGGACTGTTGTGGGGTGGGGGGAGTGGGGAGGGACAGCATTAGGAGATATACCTAATGCTAAATGACAAGTTAATGGGTGCAGCACACCAACGTGGCACATGGATACATATGTAACAAACCTGCACATTGTGCACATGTACCCTAAAACTTAAAGTATAATAATAATAATAATAATAATAATAAATAAATAAATAAAAGATGTAAAAAAAAAACCTTTTTAATGATGACCCTCTAAACCAGGAAAAACCCTAAACAAAGTGTATTTAGATTATATTTTTGATGATATATGTTAAATGCCTTTGCTATTATTTGCACAAAATTCCAGCTTCTAAAGTGGACACTTATTCTATTATTAAAATTGTCCAAATGCTAAACACACAATTAAGAAGGCCTATAATATTTAACATTTCCCAAAGCAAATACAGTTAGGTTTATGTATTAGTTTGGACTCCCTTCTTATTATATGTCTTCACTTTTATATGCCTACTAATTCTGTAAAATTCAGGTTAAGATATTTCATCAGTCTCCTCTACATATTTTACAAAACTAAGATCAACTTATTTCAACCTATTTTAAACATTCACCTTATTTTATACATTATAAATCATCTATATTTGTATATTTTGTCAGACATGACATAAATATGCACATGATGGGGCATTCACCCAAGACATCTAGTAATTTTCTTAAAATATTTTACATTTACTTACTTGAAATAAAAGAATATGCCAAGCGAGATAAGCAGTGATGCAATAGATAATCCGTGTCCAATTATGGTCAGGTAAAACAAATTTAGTGCAGTCTGTAATTTGTATAAACAAAAAAATTTGGTTCATATCAATACTGTAAGTGTCTATAATCCTACACATTCAAAAGTCCAAATTCAATTAAATAAACTATATTTTTAGAAATATGTGATCTGATAGCATTACAGTGATGAGTTTGCAAACCAATAAATACTTGAACGTGTCTGGAATGAAGAATATCCATCCAGTGAAATTATCGAAATTTATAAGTTATATGCCTTTTTATTTTTTAAATAATTTTTTAAAAAATTAGAAGTCAAATATTAAATCTGTGAGGCAAAACTTTTATTGATCTAGGTTATATACTATATGAAATCAGTATTTTATATTTTGTGCACCTTCAAACAAATGCTACATGATGATTTGTTTTGTTCAGACGTAAATGCCAGATAAAGGTTTCTTTTCAAACTGAGTTTCTTTTTCCTTTGACAAATTTGAACCTCAGAGACAAATCTCAATTTGTTAACTTAGAAGATTCTATGATCTGTACAAATGTGTTCTTTCTCATCGTTTTCACTTTTTTATTTTTATTTGTCTGCATTCCATTTATTTGTAACCTACCACTTTATTGTGTATTTGTATAATTCTCTTCCAATTCTTACCTGAATAAGCTGGGAATATGTTATTTATAAACATAATGATAGCTGGTAGTTATCAAGAGCTTACTATATGCTAATCTTTTAAGTATTTCCCTTGTGTTAAATCAATCCTTATGAAAATAATGAGGATGGAATCTATTCTTACCCTCATTTCATATATGAGGGGACTGAAGCAGACAGATGTAAAATGGCTTTTTCAAGGTCAAACAGCTGGTAAGAAGTAGAAAGAAGAAATCAGGTTTTAGGACTCACAGTTGTAATCACTGTGATAAACTGCCTCTATTACAAACACATGCAAATACATGCAAGTGTTTTCTATCGAAGCTATGTTATAGTGCCAAACTGTAATTAACCTTGACTCCAATGTGTAGTGTTTAAGGATGCGATAGTTAGTGCAAGTGACCTAAGAGCCAGTCAGAATGAGATCCTTCTGCTGAGGGAGAGACAGGACTCTTTAAACCCTGCTGGGCTTATCCTGTTTACTTGAGCATAGTTTCAGAGGTCATTCTAGAAATTCCACTGCAAATGAAAGATTTTCCTTTTCTTACACTTTTAAGGTATGTTTTCTTTGGAAAATTTGAAACCCCAATACTGAAACATTGACTTGTAAATTACTCTATTACCTAACAGGATTGCTTTTTCAGTGTAATGACAAAATCAATAATAATTTTTTCCATGCATATATTTCTTCTTTATTCTTCTCAAATTATATTATGGAAAGGCTTTATAAGGGAATGGAATAATGACTTTATTTTCTTCAAAACAGTATTGGACAAACGAGCTGTTTAAATAGATACTGTAAGTTAAATTTCAATTCAGAATTATGACATACCTTCACTTTCTCGTGGGTGTTAACATTACACTGGGTATAATTTGTCCATGTTCTGTTGCTTGCTGGATGTCTAAACCAGTTTCCATCTTGGTCACAGATCTTTGTAACTTTTTCTTTAAAATTAAAAAGAAAAAAGGGAAAACAGGAATTTAATTAACCTAGGGTTTATTAAATAGATGTCAAGGAGATATGTAGATACATTTCTGCTTTTACCTGATGGATCAAAGTCCTGAAAGTAATCAGGGCAGAGCTGCATTGATTCAGTTCCTGCTGCAACATCGTTCCAGCAGAGCCATCCATCCCAGGTTCTGTTGCAGTAAACGCCTTAATGGGGAAATAAAAATTAGAGATCATTAAATCCTTCTACTTATACATGAAGACACAGTCTTAAAAGTGGTTTCACACTGATGTGGAGTAAAGGCTATCTACTGAAAATGCAGACATTATATAAAAATCTATATATAGAAATTATTTGGCTTCCCACCAAGTAATATTATAATTTCTGAATTAAATTCTAAATTAAATTTAAAAATATCTAAATGTATAAAGTTTAGATTTAATTTTAATTGTCAAAGGTAGCTATTTGTTTAATAAATCAAATGGTCTTTGCTAGTTGTCCTTAGCCATAATGTAGTGATTAGTGTCCCTATCCTTAAAATAAGAAAACAATGGGAAATTAGAAACATGTCTCATTTTAGAAACTATATGCTTAGGGCAAGGTGTTAGTATTTTCTGAAGCAAGCCAATAAATATTCCAATATTTCCTATTATGCCATTGTAACCCTGAAACATACTTATTTAGGCCCCTTCACCAAATTCTGGCTCTTCATTCCTTTTCTTTTCAAATAAGGTAGAATGTTCAATAATCTCACATTTTTCTCCAAAATTACAGAAAGAACTTCTTACATTAAAATATATAAAGTTTTTTTAAGGCGTAGGTAAATTAACCGACCAATGTTCTAATGTTGTAAGAGTCTATAATCAAAAAAGTAATTTTCTTTTTTTTTTTTTTTGAGACTGAGTCTTGCTCTGTTGCCAGCTGGAGTGCAGTGGTGTGATCTCAGCTCACTGCAACCTCCACCTCCCAGGTTCAAGTGATTATCCTGCCTCAGCCTCCCAAGTGGCTGGGACTACAGGTTCCCGCCACTATGCTCAGCTAATTTTTGTATTTTTAGTAGAGACGAGGTTTCACCATGTTGGCCAGGATGGTCTCAATCTCTTGACCTCTTGATCCGCCCTCCTCGGCCTCCCAAAGTACTGAGATTACAGGTGTGAGTCACCACACCTGGCCCAAAAGTAATTTTCTAACTTGTCAGGTAGAGATAGAACCTTGACTGCTGCATGAGATGTTTATTGTTTTTAACAGATTTGCAAGGCAATATCGGCATCTATCTAGCCCTCATGAAAATAGAACAAAATTCTGATGGCCTGTAAGTTGAAGTAAATTGAACTAAAAAACAACAAAATTTTAATGTTTCCCCAGATAATGTTTTCTGCTATGTCATTTTTTGGACAATTATTTAAATAGTTTGAATCCATATATTTCTAGAAAAAATACATTTTATGACCTATTAGAAAAAAATTTATTGATGTAGTTTTAGAAAGCATCTCAGATATGTCCATATCACAGCTCCAAAAGTATCTAATTCACTACAGCATTAGTAATGTGATAGAGTGCAAGGTCCAGAATTTTTGAAATTGTGTTTTATGACATTTGAGTGAGATGTAAGTAGGTATTCCATGAAAAAAGTCTCTCTGGTCAAATGGATTTTAGAGACACAAAGTTGATATTAAAATAGCTCTTTATTGAAAGACTTTCTAGAGTATTTAAAATTACAAAGTACATTATGAAACTTCAAGAAGATGTATTATGCAATGATTCCAAACTTCTTTTACCACAGAATACTTTTATTATGAAACTTTACAAAGATATTCCTATTGTTCAACAATTAAACTTAAAATCTACTTTTACATAATATACAGCAAGAAGGCTTGGAAGGGTTTCAAAGTTAAAAATATCTAAAGAGTGTTAAATTTTATTTTACTGTGAGTTTTACATCTTATATTTTGAAAATAACCCTTTCTTTAAGGTTGCCAGGTAAAATATAGGACCTGTTTTTGTTTTGCTTTATCTGGCAACTCTGCTTGTGCTACTCATCTTTTATCTTCAGAATCTAGGCAAGTATCTGGTGCTTAGCAGGCTCTCAATAAATGTTACCCAAAAAAGCAAAAGAATATCTTAGTGAAAACAGAAGCACTTAAATTTCATTAACTTTGCCACCAAATGTACTATGCAAAGTGTGTGTATTATGCAAAACAACACTTTTGTATTCATTATATTATTATGCAACCTCCTGTCAAGCAGGTTGTTAAAAAAAAAAGAGAAATACACAATTACATAAACTGAAAAAGTCAACTGTCATTAAGATTTGTGTTTTTGTGTTAATATTAATACTTATTTGATTTAAATATCTTTGTACCATAAAAAGAATCATACTAAACAGATCACTGTCACATATTTTTATTGTTTTTAAAAAGCGATATAACATGATGCCATAAAATGTTCTTCAAACATAATTAAAACTGCACATATACAAAAAGGTAGCAATCTATTTTTAATGATAGAGCTAAGGAACTTATAATGATATAATGGGAGTAGTTTTCTTTTAAAAATATGTCAAATGCATTTACAATTAAGTAGCCATGCTTACCTTCTGCTTGTTGAATGGGGTCTTGCATAATCTTTTGGTAACATTCATACTGAGCTGTCATGATTTTATTTCTAGTAACTCCCAACTGAATTGAGTCCTCAGTACTCTCTTCTAATTCTGCTGTAACAAGAATCTAAGGGATTAAAAAAACAACAACATCAACTTCATGAAAAGGATTATGAAAATGTGTTTGTCAAAGGCAGTCTGTCACAGTGGAAAACAGCAAGTGCAGTGATAACTGGAAGATAAACTGGCTCTCTGTGGAAAAATCCCCAATTTGTAGTGTTTGCTATTTCCATGGTATAAATATCCCCACCATGTCCAATTTCAAAACACCAACAAGATGTCACCATTGGCAGAGTGGGAAAGCACAGTTGGTTCTCAGAAGCCTCTGGTAGCCAGCTCCAAGACATTCCTTAATATGTGTTCTGGAATGTAGACAGAGATGTCTTCCAATCTGACCCCAATGTTTTTCCTGGCTCTATGAATGACGGCAAGATATTGTCTGTCCCCTCCCCCAAAGCCTCTGCTTCCTTATTGTAAAATAGTATAAAATAGCATCAAGATAACAGAAGAGACATATCTGCTACATGGAAATACAATGTATTGCCATTGTCATGATATTTTGATAATCAAAATAATGGCAACATCATTTATGAGGTTGGTAAATAGAAATTTTTCTTGGATGCACATCAATAATGTTTTTGGACAAGTTATATACTTATTTTCTTCCAATATAGTAGCACTATTTTAAGCTTCAATTCTACTTTAGTTTCCACATGACTTTTTTTCTGATTTATAATATGAAGCATGAATAAACCTCTTTTTAACACTTTTAGCGGTAATTTTTGCATAATTTCTATTAACTGTATCCAATAAGCTGTTATCTTCCTATCCTTCCTTTGCCTCCTCATTGTAGTATTTCTTTTTTCTAGCAGGAAGTTGAATTTAGTAAAGTCAAAATGACATTCCCTCACTGGGTAGCACCACTCAAGCTCAAGTTTTACCATTGTGTGACCACCATTTAACAATAACTCTTTCATTCCTTTATTGTTTTAATTTCTAAATAAAGATTTATGCAGTGGTAGTGCTACACAATTAATAAATGGAAATGTAGAACGTCAAGAAAATTAATATATTTGAAAACCACATAACTCCTGTTCTCAAAAAGTCCGTAAAATTGCATAAATCCTATGATTTTTATCCCTACTTGGAACACAGACTCTGATTTATACATGATCTTACATGAATTCAAGAGGAAGAGTCACAACTTCTTAATTACAATAATCAGTTGCTAATCTGTTGCAGAATTACCTGCAGGAAAGTAATGTTCTATGCCCCTCGCTCAGTGGAGGGTGTGAGCTTAAGTCAACTTAAAGATATCATCTAAGAAGTGCAGGATTTGGACTCCTCCTAGACTTGGAAATGTTTGCTCCTAGACTTGAAAATGTTTTCAGATACAAATGCAGACAGGAATGTAGTCTTGTTTTTTTGCTTTTTGTTTTTTTCTCGTTTAGGTTTTCTGTATTCTCCAAGTTTCTGTTCCCATCTTTGTGGTGTTTGCTTGGAAACACCTCAAGAAAATTCTTAGCTGCCACAGGATTAGATGAGAGTATGTCTCTTGGTTTCTCATGTTTATAATGAGATAAGAGCACAGTCATTATTTTATTTTGAGGTAGAGAAAAATATGGGTGATTCATTACTATAATTAAAAATAAAATTAAGTGTATGAAGTATATGACTCCTCCAGCAGAGCAATTGAGTTTTTGTCTTATTTGCCCACCTTCCACCTTGGGCCCCATATCCCCAGTGTATACATGTAGAGAGGCAGATGAGTGTGCAGACTTACGCACACATCTGCCCCAAATTTAACATCAATGTCTGCTAATTTGAATGAATGATTGAGGAAATTAATTTAAAACAAAGTGCATGGTTCTAAATTGCCTTGCAATCGAGATATGTCAATCAACTGGCAGAATGGGAGAAACATCAATGGGAGAATCACTTTCTTAACAGATCTAACTCTGAATCTACAATTCTGGTTGAAACTATTTTCTCTACTATGTACAACATGTACCATAGAGTCATTCCATTTTTTTCAATCTCTGATTACTTTCCTCTGGTGTCTTACGCATTTGTGTGTATTCATCTTTCCCATTCTGATCCCCTCCACTTCCTTCTCATTCTATATCTGTTATAGGACTAAAAGCATATACCGAATGAAAACACATTATTGCTGTATCAGTTGGATATAAAAATGTAATTAATTTCTGTATCTAGTAACTTCATTAATATTCTTTATCAATTATAGGTATACTGGAAGCAATAACAGACATAATCATATATATATTTTTATGCTTACCATAAAAAAAGGCAAGAGAACCAGAAAATACAGGGTACACTTTTTCTCCATCATTAAGCCAAAATGGAATATGCTGTATAACATAAACTGTAGCAGAAAATAAAAGAAATATAATTCATCAATATTTATGAAATAAATGCAGATGATTCTCAACAGAAAATTTATTTTAAAACTACACGATAATTCAATAATTTTACTTTAAAGATTTTATTAATCATTTTTTTTAAGACAAGGTCTCACTCTGTCACCAAGGCCTAGTGCAGTGCCACAATCTTGGCTCACTGCAGCCTGGACTTCCCGAGTTCAAGCGATCTTCCCTCCTCAGCCTCCCAAGTAGATGGATTACAGGTGAGCGCCACCACACCCAGCTAATTTTTGTATTTATAGTAGAGAGGGGGTTTCACCATGTTGGCCAGGATTACATGTGTGAGCCACCCTGCCCAGCAGATTAAAATAGATTAAAACTGCAAATATTTAAGAGCATTATGGTGTCAAATGTTTAAAAGCATTATGGTGTAAAATGTTAAGGAGCTTATAAATACATTTTAATTTAATTTAATTAGACATAAACAAAAACTTATAGATAGATAGATAAGTAATTAGAAACAACTTGCATTTTTTGCCTTTACCAAAATTGGGATCAAATTATAAAGGTATTACAATAGACAGTTTTTCATGGACATAAAAAATTTTGATAGCATATTTTATTATAAAGCTTACCTTTATTTTCTGTAAGTATTCATCTCATTTTCAATTTTCTGACTCTTCAGTAATTTAAGGAAGGAAATTGTTCTCAAACAGTTTCTTGAGAATCAACATCTATACATCATTAAAATGTCCTTATAATTTAATAGAAATTATTCTTCACTACTGAAAATCAATTTTTTTAAATTAGGAAATAAAAGATTCCCTAAGTCATCTACATTATTCAAATAAGGTTTCAGGGAATGAAGAGTATCAAATAAAATATTTGTTTGAATATTTTTAATACTAAGTACAATTCTGAGCTAATGAAAAATGGCCTCTAAAATGCTACCCACTAGCTTCCTAATTCTAAGAGACAAGAAATGCTGTAGTGTTTTTCCAAATGCTTACACCCTGTGAAGTCCAGGAGCAACCTACTCTGACATATTGTCAGGATGTAGCCATAGAATATAATATTCATTTAACTAAATGATATGGTTTGGCCCAGTGTCCCCACCTAAATCTCATCTCGTAGCTCACATAATTCCCATGTGTTGTGGGAGGGACCGGGTGGGAGATAAATGAATCATGGGGGTGGGTCTTTCCATCGCTGTTCTCCTGATAGTGAATAAGGCTCACAAGATCCGATGGATTTAAAAACGAGATTTAAAAAAGCTCTCTTCTCTTGTCTGCTGTCATTATGTGATGTGCGTTTCACCTTCCGCCATGATTGTGAGGCCTTCCCAACCACGTGAAACTTTAAGTGCATTAAACCTCTTTCTTTTGTAAATTGCCCAGTCTTGGGTATGTGTTTATCAGCAGCATGAAAACGGACTAATACACTGAACACGCAAACAATATTTTTAAAGGAGAGAAAAAATTTCCAATCAACAGATATTTGCCACTGAACTGTGAGCTTAGATTTAATTTTGTTAGGAAACTAGTAATGATTTTATGACAGGGCTAATTTGGGAAAAATAATTATAAAAACCTTTTTTACATGTTCACAGGTTTTACTTATTATTTTTATTATGACATTCAGTGAGAGCACACCATTAATTGTCACAGAATTTGTGCCATTGCTAGCCCTCGCCAGTGACTCACCTAGAAGTTGTAGCAATCTTGTTTTATAGCAACCTTGTCAAGTTGTAGTTGACAAATTGAAGTTTGTAGCAGTCTTGTCAAGTTGTGGTAGTTTTCTTTTTAGTGGTAGCAATCTTTCGAATATTGTTTTCTCTTCTATCGGCCAGTATGGGTTTTTATTATTAGACGATCTTGAGAAAAATATAACCAAAATACCATGAATCATTGTATTAATTTTAATAAACATAGTGTTGTTATAAACAGAAAACAATGAATCAGTTTCTTTAATTCAGTAATTAATAAGTTAATATTTTAGTTTTTATTACATTTTACCATGAGAAAATTTAATTTCCCAATACTTACATGCACAATTTTCTCCAGACTCAAATCACATTTTCTCTTGGATCATATTTGACATTGTCTTTAAGAATTTCTTAAATTCAGGGGTCAAGACCTGAAATATTGATGAATGTAATAATTTAATATTATGCTAATGACCAAAATTATTTCCATGATAAATTAAAAACTTCAGAGAAAATACTGCTACTAAGATCATGTTTTTATTGAACAATTCCAACTTTTAAAAGCCTCTTTTGCTTACAATATATTTGAGTTATTATATAGCATTATCATATTCACAGCATGTGAAGTTTCAATATGAATTATAGATCTATATTATGAGAACACACTTGGTCTAGAAATGTACACATTTTCTATGAGTAAATAATTTTTAAAGAGCAGTTATGTCATTTTCACTTGAAAAATTATTGATTTTAGATATTTACATTTTTTTCATAGAATTACTAAAATGTTTTCCTTTGGCATTTC
Source organism: Nomascus leucogenys (assembly GCF_006542625.1). NCBI lineage: Eukaryota > Metazoa > Chordata > Mammalia > Primates > Hylobatidae > Nomascus > Nomascus leucogenys. The sequence continues at coordinate 87,824,612 of NC_044402.1, forward strand.
TAAGTTAGATAAATATTTCTTTTTTTTTTTTTTTTGAGACGGAGTCTCGTTCTGTCACCCAGGCTGGAGTGCAGTGGCGCAATCTCGGCTCACTGCAAGCTCCGCCTCCCGGGTTCACGCCATTCTTCTGCCTCAGCCTCTCTGAGTAGCTGGGACTACAGGCGCCCGCCACCACGCCCGGCTAATTTGTTGTATTTTTAGTAGAGACGGGGTTTCACCGTGGTCTCAATCTCCTGACCTCGTGATCCGCCCGCCTCGGCCTCCCAAAGTGCTGGGATTACAAGCGTGAGCCACTGCGCCTGGCCTAATATTTCTTTATTTATTGTATCTATAGTCATATAATTCCACAATCATTCTAAATTATACTGCCTTTAAAAATAAATTTTGTGTTTTAATCTTCTCAGTGGAGCTTTAATTATCATCAAGTATTAATAGCAAGGTGAAAGAAAGAAGAGTTGTTTTATTTTTGTACACATTTTTTGTGCAAGAGTTGAAAATAGTTAACAGATACAGTAACTCCTAAAACTCTCCTTATCATATTAATGATAATTTACTAGGATTTCTGTTAAAGAACAAAAAATTAAAGCAATTTACAATTCGTTATTAGACAATACTCTTACATGCACATTTCACCTGGAAATGTGATAGGGAATGATACTGGACACTTTACAGATTTGTTGTGACCATTAAATGATTTTGACTATATTGTGGAGCCCTGAAAGTTCCCAACTCATGGCATACTCTTGGCTAAGTTCTATTTCCCATGCAATTTAATCTAACCTAATGAAATGCCAACCTATTCAGCTTTATTTGTTAGATTAATATAAAAATTTACTTTATAGATTCTATATGCAAAATCACTTCCATATTTATGAACAGATATATTTTATGTTAAATTGATTACTTTAAACAATATCACATTCTTTATAATTATTCGTTTTGCAAAACTCTATCATTTAATCCATCCCTAAATATAAAAAAGTAATTAATTTTTGTATTCATGGTTTTATATAGGCAAAATTGCTTTTGCAAATCACTATTTGGTGTTTAACATAGTACCTGACACAATCTGAGTGCTCAAGAAATTTTTGCTAAAGAAATAAGAGATTCAATACTAAATAAATGATTGTACACATTTTTTGTGGAAGAGTTGAAAATAGTTAACAGATACAGTAACTCTTAAAACTCTCCTTATCATATTAATGATAATTTACTAGGATTTCTATTAAAGAACAAAAAATTAAAGAGATTTAAGGATTCTTTCTGATGGGCTGATTTCTGATTGTCTGCACTTTATAAATATATCATACTTTTCTCTATCACTTCTTTTTTTTTTTTTTTTTTTTGAGAAAGAGTCATGCTCTCGCTCTGTACCCCAGGCTGGAGTGCAGTGGCACGATCTTGGCTCACTGCAGTCTCCGCCTCACAGGTTCAAGAGATTTGCCTGCCTCAGTCTCTCGAATAACTGGTGTTACAGGCGCCCACCACTGTGCCTGGCTAATTTTTGTATTTTTAGTAGAGACGGGGTTTCACCATGTTGGCCAGGCTGGTCTCAAACTCCTGAGCTCAGGTGATCCACCCGCCTCTGCCTCCCAAAGTGCTGGGATTACAAGCGTGAGCCACCGTGCCTTGCCTCTATTACTTCTTTAATAATCACTAGTATGTTTCTTAGTATGAATGAAGATAGATAGTAACAAGTTCATGTGGTAAACTCAACCATTTTATCCCTAAATATATAGAAACCAATGAAGCAGAGCTCACATTTCTGAAGTTATCACATTTTTCCATCTAGAACTTAAAGTATAATCTATATTAGAAAAGTTACAACAATATCCCAAACCAGCTAAGCATAGCAACCCTTTTTTTCAGATATATTTTATTTTAATATTTGGTCATAATTTTGTTACAAATGTTTGTTGTTTTTTATTAGATGGAGAAACTTACATCAATTTTCATTTTTTCAGGATGGTGGAGACACTGGGTAATCTAACTGAATATTTTATTTAAGTAAATTTTAAAGAACTAAAGTATGGCAGAAAGCCTTTTGAATTAAACTATAGTTTGATCTTCCTTTGATTAACTTTCTTTATCTACTAATTTATTGGAATGTATGATTATTATTAGTAACATATCTATTTCCCTCGCAGATATGGTTTCATATCTGATTTATCTTTGCATCCTTTGTGACTGACAGTTAACAAATGTTTACCATATACATGAATGAGTAAATGAATTAAAACATGAACCAGTAAAGTACTTTAGGATCCTAAAGTCACAATCAAGAACACTGATCATAACTACTAATTGTAATTTATTTTATTAGAAAGTTTTAGACAGTGTTTGAATATGTACTGACAATGAAAATTGTGGGGATGTTTCTTATATCTACAAGTCTACTTTCTTACAAAATAAAATCCTGAAAACTATTCAGTTTTGAATTTTGTGATTACTTAGATGTTAAATAAACAGGAGTTTTATGTACTGCATTTGGAAGACATAAAGGTTAAGCCACATTTAGGGCATTGCAGTACATATTTAAGATATTAGTAGTTCATATTTTTCTGAATAAAAGTATATATATTTAAATATGCTAGTAACAATGTAAATAAATATTATTCTATTTAAAAATCAGTTATATCTTACAAAATAATTTGTTAATGATTTACACGAGTCAGGATTAAATTACCTTTAATATGCACATAAACTCCAAATATTGAGGGGCAAAGTGCTTCAAAAATCATGTTTGAAGGTTTTCCAAACCCCATATATTTGAAACACATTTAATGTGTTTCCATTTTCAACAAAAATAACATTATCATTATTTTTGTTGCTTATCTAATAGGCTTTGAAATCAGAGTTTCAAAAAGTGTCTTAGTGAAATATCTCTTAGTGGTAACTAAATCATCCTGACATCAATAATTAAAAAGTATTCAAGTCACAAAATATTTATTAATGCAAATAATTCCACTTTTATAGCTTTCCTTCTTTACCCTATTCCCTAATGATCTGGAAATTGTGCTACTAGGAATAAGGTGGTATTTTTCACTGTGTAAACTTGTGTATTCCTAATCAAGGGGGCAGGTGTATGGCCCCTGGGTTTGTCAAAGATGGAGCAGCAAGTTTAGGTTAGCAGCCATTCAAACACATGGTGGGCACCTGTACGCTCCATGAGATCTAGCAATGACCAAATCATTTGGTAGTGCAATTCACTTGAGTCATCTGTTTTGCAAAGGACCTATCAAAGTTTCCTTGCCAGCAGACACATGTGGTGAGAGGTAGTTATGGAGGAATCATCCCTTTCACCAAGAGGTCTCAAATTCCATAATAGATGAATCATGGCAAGGCATGTGCATAATGCCATTGCAAATATAGCTGAAAGCCAGCTTAGATAAACTCTCATACTGGGAGATGAAATGATGACATTGTTCTCAGGAGAAGTATGTTTAACTGTAATCCTTGGTTTCAGCTCACTGGTTCTCTGCATACTGCCTTTAATTGGCTGATTCAGCAAGTACTTCTCTATATATTTAGCTTTTTCTAAATGTATCTTCACTAAAACACAATTGATGCTAATTAACCAAAGCTGTTAAGCAAATCGTTTTTAATCTCTTTCAGATCTTGTTAAATTATTTACTGATAATTGAACTGCATGTTACATCATGAAATATAATAGTTTCCATTTAATTTTGAGGAGAGACCAAGCAAATAATGAAAATAGGTCAAGTTGAGTGATTAAGCCAGCCAGAGAATTTTTCCATGTGTTCTAAGGTTTGTTTAGTAGGAAAAGAACTTCAGAGTTGTGAAAGCTCTAATTTATACTGTTAAGTAAATTTGTAATCATATTGGCACTGCTAGTTGTTACTGCCATTTTCTCTTCAAGAGCTGCTAGTCTCATGGTTCCTATAAGTACTCTTTTATTTTCCTTTTTCAAAACTAAACAAAGTGGTTTATTACTAGAAATGAGATAATTTTCTTTACTATGCAAAAAGAATTTTAAAAGCCCTTTATTTCAAAATGTTTTCCATGCTTTGGCCCCCAACATCTTCAATATTAAAATAAAAATGATATATTTCATCACAAAAAGAACTGTGAAAAATAAAAATGTCTTAAAATCTGAAATAACTTTTGAAATATGACTGCCTAGTCACTCAGAATTTATGTAATTTACAATTCTGGTTTTATTTCTTAATATATTATACATCTACCGAGACAATTTTCCCAAATTTCCTCTGAGACAATTTTCCCAAATACTTAAATTTTAAGAGGGCAATCTTCTCGACATGCAATAGTGTAAACCATGTTTTATTGTATAAGCATTAGAAACCAATGTGACTTAATCAATACTTGTAAGAACACAAAAAAAACATAAATCCTGAACATGCATACCAGTGCCTTGCAAGCCTATTTCTTATTTTCTAAAATGTGTATTATTCCTATACATACTTTCAATTAATTTATGTTTCTTTATAATAATTATTTTTCATTGAGTCACCTAGCCCTAATATTGAAAGTGTATGTTCACTCCAAGATTAAGAAAAATAATAACTTAATCTTTTGTTTCTGTATTTTTGAAATAACTTCGATTTTTACAGGCTCTAAACCATACTCTGTTTTTCATTTATGTATCCATTCACTAAACGTTGGCTAACAGAAGTACTTTCTACACATATTTAATTTGCCATAAGGTTCACCAACCTGAACCTTTGTGTGAGCAAAGTTGAGCTATGTCCTATATATTATATTAACATGCTTTCCCTTACTTATGGCATATTAAACAAGCTACGTATCTCTTGAATCAAAACAAGGAATAAACACTCCACTCCAATCCCAGGGTTCCACACCTGCATGGCAGATGGAACTTATTTCAATCATTCTACACAATCTAAAAAATGTCAAAGTTCAAGAGCCTGGTTAACTTATTTTTCTCACTGCTTATTTTTGGAAAACCTAAGTCTTTGTGCTAGAATTGTTGTTGCAAGTTACTATCTTTACTTCCAATAGAGTCTTTTTATTATTCATTATTTTTTTTTTAGAGACAGGATGTCACTCTGCCCCAGCTGAAGTGCAGTGGTACGATCATAGCTCACTGGTGCCTTGAACTCCTAGTCTCAAGTGATCCTCTCACTTTGGTTCCTTGAATTGTTAGGATTACAGGCTTGAGCTCCTGCACCTGACCTCCAATAAAGTATGAAAAAGAAATTCCAGTATAAGGCTTTAGTGCCCACTTCAACCTAGCTTGGAATGTCACTCACACTTTTAATATATAAAGCCGTTAGTAAAACAAAACATAAAGAAGCTTCACTTTCCTGAAGCCATGTTACTGATATAAGATTATAACTCAAGCTATGTGTCCTCTTTAGGATGTCATTTGAGTCATGCATTATTTTTTAAGCTATTGAGTGAGCAGGTGCCAAATCACTGATGTAGTACACACCATGTCCTCAAAGTGTGAGGTTGTGGACCACCTGCATCAGAATCATCCCCAAAACTTGGTGAAAATGTTAAAATGGCCAGGCTCCACCAAGGACCCTCTGGAATAGAACCTTTTGGAGAAGAATTTAGGAATCTGCATGTTTAATAAGCACCCAAGTAAATTCTTGGCCTGTTATACTTGCGGAAGCACAATATAAATACTTCATCCTCACTGGGACATGCCGAAACCTGAACACATTTGTATTTCACGGTTTCTAGGTACTAGCCAGACTATTTTAAGAGGAACTATAAAGTATAAATCAAGCAAAATATTCTGCAGTGTTCCCAGGCATTATTAATGTCACAGAACTCCTAAAGCAAGTAATTCAAATATCTATTTTAAAACATACCATGTAATCTTATAATTATTTCTTTATGTGTCTCTGCCATGAGATTGTGAGCACAGTAAGAATAGGGCAGGCAGCATATTCATCTCCAGGGCTACACACCCTAACAAAGTGATTGCATAAAGAGGGTATACAGAAAGTGTTTTTAAAGTAGATTGCTTATAAAATAAATTTAATCAAGTTGAAGAAACCTGATGTTTTTAGTTATTCCTAACCTTTTCAAGCCTATTACAATTTTCTGAGTCAAAAAAAAGACCATTGACTCGATTCTACTCCAAAAATTTCTGATTCAGGTCATCGTGCTTGGGGACCAGGAACAAGCATTTTTTTAAGTTTCCCAGGTGATTTTAATATATAGCTAGGGTTGAGGATACCTGGAATAGATAGAAGATTCACATGGCAGGCAGAATGATAGGCATACAAACCTTTCCATGCCCTATTCACCAGAATCTTTGATTACAGCTATGACTTAGGTTATGGATCTTAAAATAGAATGATTGACCTAGGTTATCTTGAATTATCCAGGTTGGTTTCAAATAATAACTTGAGCTCTTAAAAGAAGAAAAGAAAGGGTGAAGGGTCAAAGAGATGCAGCACAAGGGGAAGCAGAAAAGATAAAAGCATGAGAAAGAGTTGATTCCTTGTTGCTGACTCTGCTGTGGAGCCCACATGCAAGGACTAGAAAGTGGCCTCATGCCAGCAAGGAAATGGGGACTTCAGTCCTACAACCACAAGGAATTGAATTCTACCAACAACCTGAATGAGTATGGAGGCAGGTTCTCCCCCAGAGTCTACAAAAGGGAATGCAGCCCTGCCATTACTTTTATTTTGACCGTGTAACACTTGAAACAAAGAAACAAGCCAAGGCAACAGAACTGACCAATAGAACTGTGAGGTAGATAGTAAATAAGTGTTGTTTTAAGTTACTAAATTTATGGTCATTTGGTACAGCTAGGATAGAAAACTAATAAAAATCCTTACCTGACAAAAATTACATTTTTTTTCCATCAAACCAAAGTAGTAACTCTGCTTCCCAACTAGCCAGTCATTCCTCTTAAACTTACAATACATTCATCCTCCTGCAAGACAATCCCATTAGCTAGAAGTGTTTCTTCTAAGCTGCTTCTAAATTGCTGTGTAATTTTAAGAAAATCAACTCAACTATTTTCTGCTTGGTTTACTCAACTAGATAATGAGTATAAAACTTGATAGTTAATTGAGCTTCCTGTTTTCTGTTGCATACTAATTAGAAGACACACACTAAAGTCAAAGAAACATATCTTTAATGCTAGTTCTTATACACTTAAACTCTCTCAACTGATTTTCTAACCTGAAAATTTGCATAGAAGTAGTGGCTGTTTTTAGAAGGTTAATGTAACCAGTAAATGAGATAATGCCAATCAATGCCTGGCTAAATCAATGTTGCCTATAACTTTTATCATAGCTCACCTTGTCGGATTATTTCAAGTGTTAAATTACATGATAGATATAAAAAACTTGCTTAATAATAAATATACAATAAGCATTAGCTATTGCTATTTTCTGTATCCCTCTATAATTCTGTTAGTCATGGCAGTAATAATGTTGACTGAACAAACCAGGCAAATCCAGCGTTCAAATTGTGACTTGGCCAAAGTCACAAAGATGCTTAGGTCTGACTCCAAGCTCAGAACTCAGGTTTTCTGACCTTAAATTTCTACCCTTTGCCCTGTATCATACTGACTCGGACAATGGAGTTGTTTATTTGCATAAAGTGAAGGACACATTTCTATTTTGCTTATTCAGTTATTTTGCTTAACCACCAGTTTTCTCATTACATGTCACTTGTACTCATCAAACACATTTATACTTTTTCCCAACAATTTCTTCTTTTCATTCCTCTTCTTAGCAATGTCATATTCGATTCTTTTACAAAGCTTACATTAATAAATGGCTTGACAACTCATACTTGCCATTCTGGCAAGGTCCCAAAATAAAAACACATGTACTGTCTCGTTTTCTAGCACTTTAAAAAATGCATTTTAAATGAAGAAAACTTCTAGAAATTAAATTTGTTATCCTACCCTATTTATTGAGCATCTACTTTTACCTAGTTTGGTAGTGTGAAGGTAGTAAGATATAAGTTAAGATTTCTGCCCTCGATAAAAGTATTTATCAAGTTGGAGAACAGTATTCTACTGCTTTTGAGGCTTACTTCATTGATTTCAAACACTCTCCATGGAACTCATTCATAAGGTTCTAGTGAGGGATGATTTTATCAACATTTAAAACAGGAAGTTAGTGTCTTCCTCAGTCCTACCTCTGTCATTCATTGAACCTGGGCAAATTCCATGCCTTCCCAGGTGTTTCCTACTCACCAAACAAAGCATTAGGGTAAAAGGATTAAGCCTTGAGTAAGAGTTCAAAATTTATATGAAAAGAAAAAAATGATTGTTTTATAGAAACAGTTTTTACTCCAAGTAACCTAAAGCCAAAATAGCCTTAAAACCAAATCTCTCCTGACACTGTTTTGTTGTTGTTGTCGTTGTTGTTGTCGTTGCTTTCCTGTGGCTCAGGAAGACTTTGTGTATGTCTCCTACTACCTAATAGCTCAGGGGAAAAAGCGGACCATTTGGCTAATTTTTCTCTCATTACATGAGAATTCAGGGAAAACATGTCTAGGCCAAAAAATAAAAATAAAAAATAAAGAAAAGAAAAAAATCACTTATCTTGCTCTCACCTCTTCATATACTGCGTCTTTTTAGAGCTATTCTTACTTTTGAAAGGCCATTCGAGAAAAGTCTAGTTCTCTCTTCTCCACTGTAGAAAGTCCAAATTAGAAAAGCAAGCACACTTCTTCATTAGCCCGCTTTCCAGATGTCTCAGAATGGAATCTGGTAAGTTCATGTACCCTGAGCTAAACTTATTACCATCATCATTGGAACAGGCTTAATGCTCATAGGACTAGAAATTAACATTTCCTGAATTTTGGTTACATTGAGTTTTTATCTTCTTTGCATTTAAGAGAAAATCACTAAGCCAAGACTTTTAAATACACAGAGTAACAGAAATTATAAGACACATTAAAAAATGATTCAACAATGCCTAAACTCAACAAAGTAATTAAAAAAAAGAAAATTATTACATTTAAGCCATTAAATTCCTATGGATGACCTGGTATAGAAACTGCCTATTTTTAAAAGTCATCAAAAACTCTCATGAAAACTTCTAGAAAGTATTTTATTTTGGAAGAGATGCCTAAATTTAATTGTAACTATTAAAATCCACATTAAAATTCACATATAAGGAAGCATATATTGTTAATGTTGTCTCACTGGTTAATGATACAGTCTTTCTTTTTCCAGAGAGATATTGACATTTTTAAAGTAGTATCCAACTGACATTTAATCATTCACATAATGAAGGGATGATGTCTAATACCAGTTACAAGTAGAAACAATAGTTGTACTGGTTATAAATATGAGTTAGACTTCTTGTATTTATTTATTTATTTATTTATTTATTTTGAGACGGAGTCTCGCTCTGTCACCCAGGCTGGAGTGCAGTGGCGCAATCTCGGCTCACTGCAACTCCGCCTCCCGGGTTCACGTCATTCTCCTGCCTCAGCCTCTCCGAGTAGCTGGGACTACAGGCGCCCGCCACCACGCCCAGCTAATTTTTTGTATTTTTAGTAGAGACGGGGTTTCACCGTGGTCTCGATCTCCTGACCGCGTGATCCCCCCGTCTCGGCCTCCCAAAGTGCTGGGATTACAAGTGTGAGCCACCGCGCCCAGCTGACTTCTTGTTTTTAAAATCCAACTCAGTCACACACTAGCAAATTAAACAACTTCTTTAAGAATAGTTTTCTTTTCTGCAAAATAACTCCTAAACCAGAAAGCTATTGTAAAAATAAAATTAGATAATATAAACTTCTTAGAATGCACTAAATATGACTTATTTTAATACCACATTAAAGTTTTTGTAAATATGAGTAAGCTTATTATACATATTTTCATTTATTTGCCATAATTTCAATAACACTGTATGTGGAAAACTAACACTGTATTTCAAGGTGGTGGTTATGTGCATCTTGAGTTTTTTTTATCTTCTGCAGAAATACTATGGTTGTTTCTTTATTCTCTCATTTAAGTGGTTATGAAAATATCAAATAAAGCGAATTGTAAGTATATTCCCAGATAGGATATTAATCTAGTTAATATGACTGCACAATTACTAATACTGAGCCTATATATAACCCAAAGCTCCAGCAAATTATTTATAACATTGTAATCAAATATGAACTTCTTAAAGAATATAATGCTAAGCCAATTAAAAATAAGACATAAAACCTCCCAAATTTTACTTTAATTTTTTCTTTTTTATTTGTATAAATTTAAGGGGTATAAGTGCACTTGTATTGCATGAATGTATTGTGTAGTTGTGAAGTCTGGGCTTTTAGTGTAACCATCACCTGAATAATATACATTGTACCCATTAAATAATTTCTTATCCCTCACCCCAGCTACAACCCTCCCACCCTTCTAAACCACCAATGTTTATTATTCCACACTCTATGTCTTTGTGTATACATTGTTTAGCTCCCGCTTATAAGTCAGAACATACAGTATTTGACTTTTTGAGTTGTTTCACTTATTTTAAATTGGCTATAATAGCCTTTCCTAACACTGTACTGGAACAACAAAAGAAAACATTGACTCTATGCTTACTTGCTTATTTAATGAACATTCCAGATTGAACAGTTGAATAACTATTAAAGAGAGATAATTTTGTGATTAAGTTTGGGACTTCACTTTACACTGTAAAGTACTTACTCACGGGACTAATTTTCCCATTGTGGGCATAATTAGCCATTTTCCGGTGATTTTGGTCACCCTCTTTTTATTTGAAAGAGGCAAGCGGCCAAATCTAAGCCCAATTAGTAAAAGGTGGAAGGGAGCCTGAAAAAAATGCTTTGTACTTGATGGAACACTCTCCCTCCAGGAGATCTAATATGGAAAGAATTAATTGCTCAAAGAGCACTGAAACAAAACACATCTTTCCAGCTCTTTGGAATAAGAGCTTTATACCTATTTTCCTTCCACAAAGTCAGGAGTCAAATGCTATGTGAAAACATGTTTTGTTTTGTTTTTCCCACCAACAATAAAATCAGAAAATATATAATTCTGCTATAATTTTAAGTTGCATACCAGTCCATAAGCAAAGTTATGATATTCTTGTTACATTGAGCTTTCCAATCATTCTCAAAATAAAATTTATATGGCACCTACTAGCACATTCCAACTTTTAGGACGTAGAGGAACTCTGTTGATACTGTCTGTTTAGCACATCTTCTTTATTGCCCTTAATAAAACGAACCTTTTTCCCTATAGAGAATCCATTCTCTCTGGTTCAAGTAAGACCTCCCTCTTGATCACTGAAGTAGGAACTGATTGAAATCTGGTCAGACTAGCACAATCCTCTGATTAAATTTAGCTTGGTCATGGACATGTGTGGTCCAACCAACACCACTGGAATTCTCCCTGGGACATTTGTATTGTTGTTATTAGGGAAGCTTTTTCTTTCTGCTGGGGTTGCAAAGCAAGTACAGCATGAATATCAGACGATTCTCATGCATCCTTCCTATCATACAGAGAAAATGTTAAAAAATGCGGTCAAGTGAAGGCAATCAGCTGAGAGCTCAGGATTGGTGGAGAATCCAATAACGTTAGAGCCCTTTAATTTGGCCATATTTGAAGGCAGATACAATTCTAGAAATCCTCACAAATTAGCCATTAAATTACGATTTATGCCTAACTGATTTATTTGGAGCAGTGTAGTGGAATAATCACTATGTGTGGAATAAGAAGGCTCCATTTTGCATTCTGATTGTGATTGAATGCCCTGAATATTCTTAGGTTAGTCACTTTGCTGGGTCTTCGTTTCCTGACCTGTAAAATGAGATGGCTTCAAGCACCTTTTCATCTTGTAATGTAGATATTTACAGATTGTTTTCTTTTTCACAAAAGAAGAGTATCATTGTTTACACCCAAAGCATATTCCATGCCCAGCCAATAGGAGTTCAAAACTGACTTTTTTATCCAAATACATCTATGGAGTAATTTTTTTCTAAAGATGAAATAGTCTTAGCAGTATACGCTCTTGGATAATCCACAACTAATATGTACCTATGGCGAGATATTCATACCCAGCTCAAAAAGTAAACGCAACTCTTAGATAAAAACATAAGAGTAAAATGTTTGTCACCTCGGGTTAGGCAATGGCTTTATAGATATGACATTGAAAGCGAAAGTGACAAAAAACAAATTAGATGACATATAAATTATAAACTTTGTGTTCAAATTATACTATCAAGAAAACGAAGAGACCACACACAGAATGGGAGAAAAAAATTGCAAATCACATATTTGAAAGCGACATATAGCTAGAATATACAAATAAAGCTTACTGCTCAATAATAAAAAGAAAAATCTTCTCTGCCAATTAAAAAATGGGCAGAGAAGATATGGAGTCAATCTAAGTGTCCATCAACAGATGAATGGATAAAGAAAATACGGTATAGACACAAAACAGAATACTATTCAGCCATAAAAAAGAATGAAATCTTGTGGCATCGTGGATGAGCTGGAAGGACATTATGTTATGTGAAATAAGCCCAGAAAAGAAAGATGAATACTGTATGTCCTCACTCATATGCAGAAGCTAGAAAGTTGATCTCGTAGAAGTAGGGTAGAATGGTAATGACTGGAGTCTGGGGTGGGTAGCAGGGAGAGAGTGATATGGAGAGAATGGCAAAAGAATTACAGCTGGATAGGAGGAATAAGTTCTGGTGTTCTATAGACTGTGGAGTAAATACAGTTAAAAATAATTTATATTTTCAAATAGCTAGAAGAGAAGATTTTGAATTCTTTGAACACAAAGAAACAATATGTTTGAGGTGATTGATATGCTAGTTACTCTAACTTGATCACTACACATTGTATGTATTGAAATATCACCCCATAAATAGGTACAATTATTATGTGTCAGTTTTTTTAAAAAATTGATGGGCAAAGGATCTAACAAATACTCAATAAGCTCACGAAAAGATGTTCAATATTCTTAGTCATTAGGAAAATGCAATTCCAAACTATAATGAAATACCACTTCATACCCACTAGGATAGATATAATAAAAAAGAGAGACAATAACAAGTGTAAGAAAGAATATGGGAAATTATAACCATCATATATTGCTTATAGGAATGTAAAATAGTGTAACCATTGATAAACACCTTAGTAGTTTTTCTAAATGTTAAACATAGTGTTACTATATGACCCAGCAATTCCACTTTTAGGTATAAACTCAAGAGAAATAAAGACAGATATCCAAACAAATGCTTGCACGTGAATATTCTTAGCATCATTTATAATAATTAAAAAGTGGAAACAACTCAAATATTCATCAATTTGTGAATGGATAGACAAAATATGATATATTCCCTACAATGAAATATTATTTGGCAAGAAAGAGGAAGGAGTACTTAATGCATGCTACCTACAGCATGAATAAACCTTGTAAACATTATGCAAAGTGAAAAAAGTAAAAAAAAAGAAACATATTATATGATTCTCGTTTATATGAAATATCCAAAATAGGACAATCTATAAAGATGGAGGAGCTATTAGGGGTTACCTAGGACTCAGGGGTTGTGGCAATGGAGAGTGATTGCTAATGGGTACAGGGATTTTATTCAGAGTAATGAATGTGTTCTAAAATGATAGTTGTACTACCTTGAGAATATATAAAAACCATTGAATTGTATTCTTTTTTCCTTTATATTTTAGGCTCAGAGGGTATATGTGCAGGCTTGTTACATGGGTGTATTGTGCAATGCTGAGGATTGGGCTTCTAATGATTCTATTGCCCAAGTAGGGAACATACTGAATTGTACACTTTAAGTGAGTGTACTCATGAAGTGTATGGGTATATGATTTATAGCTTAGTAAAGCTGTTTTTTAAAAAGTAAATGCCACAAGGCCATGTGTATCTAAGGAAAGACTTAATGCTGATCATTTAGTCTTCTCTCTCACCTCTCCTGCCTTCTTTAGTTAAGAGACAGATGATATTCACGTTGTAAAACAAAACACATCGGTCAAAGAACCTTCCTAGCTAACACAGCATATCATGCATGTAAACTCTGAATTGCTCCTTCAATTGGATACATTATTTCATGTTCAACAACAAATTAATTCTATTTTATATATATAGAACTGTTTTGATTTGAAAAACGTACATTTTGCTTAAAATTTATTTTGAACAACTAATTTTTAATTCATGCACAAAATATTGTATTTCCTTTGATAAATAAATTTGTTTATAAAAATAACCATTGTACATAGTTGAGGGAAAAGATCTATATACATACTTAGAAAATTTCCCTTAATTTTAGATAGGATCTATAATTGTTTATCTTTTTCTCCTGTCAGTGATTTCACTTTACAGATTTTACTTTCCTATAGGAGTGGAGCACTGACAATTTACATACAAAAATGTAGATATTTTATTATATTTGTGATTTCTGATATTTTAATTGTGTTATTACAAATAGAAACATCAAAAATACAGGAGAAATATTAGCAAGAAAAAAATATTGAACTTTGGTTTATTCTTGGAACTTAACCCAGGTTAGAAATTTTACATCCTAACTATACTCCTCCTATGGAGCTATTACATGGTGAAAGAAAACTAAAGATGGGAAAAAGAAATCAAGGAAACAAGGAAGGAAGAAAGGAATAAGGGAAGGAAGGAAGAAAGGAAGAAGGGAAAGAAGGAAGAAGGGAAGGAAGGAAGGAAGGAAGGTTGGAAGGAACGAAGGAGAAAAATCAATATGTGTGTCTCAGGTAAATGCACACTTTAAAAAATTGTTATTTTTATTAAAAGCAAATAAAATGTTGATATACTAAAATTTGTTTCTCTGGTGTGTCTCAATTTCTTACAAATACTAGATATAACTCCATCTTAGTACCTTTTACTATATTAATATATTCATTCATTCAAACATTTATTTAGAACCTCATATGTTCCAAAAGTTATATTAAGTTCTAGGGATCCAGAAATGCTAAAATTTCTGCTTTCGGAGATACTTAAAACTCTGTAGGAGTAGAATGATATGTATAAATATGAGTAATACAGTATTATAGGTACTCAATTAAATTTTATGTGTCTAATTGATCAGCTGGAATGATGTATTTTACATGGAGGAAGTATGTTTGCAAGTGTGTGTGTGTGTGTGTGTGTGTGTGAGAGAGAGAGAGAAAGAGAGAGAGAGACATCTACGTAGAGAATATGATACTTTTGTGGAGTGTGGACATACCAGGTGCTTGAGAGATGCAGGATACATGAGATGAGAGATGAGGCTTTACAGCAAGACAGAAAAGCAAATTAATGGTACTTTCTGTTGTATTGAGGAGTTTTGATTTAATGCTCTAAGATAGACATTTTCATTTTGAATATCTACTCTGATTTACTGGTAGTGGCAGCCAGAACTGCTACACTGAGCAATGTTAAAGTTAATCTAGTCCAGTGAATCAGAAAGAGTCTCCTGATTCATTAATGATGTCTGCCATGGCAGCATCCTGAGAAGGAATGGCATGTATTCCATATATGCTGTTGCATGAAATGAATAATAATTGTAGGAAAGTTACCCAGTAGAGCCATATGACAAGATTTTCATTTTAGAAATATGAAATATGATGGTATTTGGAGGTGGGGCCTTTGGGAGATAATTGGGTTTAGACGAAGTGATGGGATTAACATCCTTATGAAAAGAGAAAGAAAGAGATAGGCAATCTCTCTCTGCGTGCATGCACCAAGGAGAGACCTTGTGAAGATACAACCCGGAAGAGGGCCCTCACCGAGAATCCAACCATGCTGGCACCCTAATTTCAGACTTCCATGCTCCAGAAATGTAAGAAATAAATGTTTGTTGTTTTACCCACCAAGTCTATGGCAATTTGTTACAGAAGCCTTAAACTGGCATGATGCAGAAAAATATTTTAAAGTCAGAGTTATTTTAAAAGGTTTCATGTATAAGGATGTGAGAGCTTGGCAAGTGCAAGTAAAGTAAATTGATTCCTGAAACTCAATCATGGGTATCTGAGTGGGTTCCAATCACTACTATAGAGAATACCATAGAATAAAAGGGATGGTGGGGAAATACCTGAGTGCGGTTCTCACATCTTGAAGAAAAAATTGTCCAGGAGGGTTTTTCCGCACAGTTCTGTAGATCAGCAAAGGAGGGCCTTGAAATAGAAGTTTCACACCCATCGTCATAGGACACATTTGCAGTTAAAGAAAGGTGACATTTTGTTTGGAAAGGCAGTGTATGCTAAAACATGTATTGGAATTGAATTATAACATTTCAAAACATTCGTGTTTAAGGATTTCAAAGTTAGTAACAAGGTGAACTGGATAAAGGGTAGAGTTTGCTAGGTACAAGGCACTAAAAGTACAAAGGCATGGGTACAGAAGTGAGCACAGCTGTGTAACTAGAGGTAAAAGGACAGGCCTGTGAGAAGCTTGAGGTCTTTGGGGAAATTAATGAGTGGAAACCTGGAAATGTGACTTCAGACATTTGCTAGACAAAGTACCATGAAGCACTCTATGAACTGCTGTAATTTTACACATACCAAACACAGCTTATTTTTAATCATTTACTCCTGTGACTAAGTCTGGGTTATAATTTAAAAATAGATCTTCCAGTGCAAAAGAAGTTGCACAGGAAGGAGCTCCTTGCTGAATTAAGCGTTGCTTAAGTGAGAACTGCCGCTTAAGAACAACACGTTCCCTGTGAAAAAAGATGGCAAATCCATTTCAGTGAGCCTAACCTTTACCAAGTGCTATTATCAACTCAATTGTATGTTTTTTCCTGTTTCACAAACATGTTCCCAAAAGACTTTTAAAATAGCTTTCTTTCCTGCTAAATTGTTGTGCCAAGCACTTTTTCTGATTTGCAGCCTTAACTGGACCAGGATATGTTAAAAAAAAAAATGCCCTGTCACGCTTGACAGAGTTTAATAGACCTTAATGGCAACGGCGAAACATTTTCCTAATGTGACTGTCCCTCCCTCACTGAATCTTAAGACAGTGCATTTTTATCAAAATATAAAATACCCTGAAGAAACTAAAGAAGCAATAGTGTCTTAAAAAGTTACTCTATTAAATCAAAACATCTAGTGAAAAATCTGTCCACCAAAGTAAGATTTTGTTTTCCTAACAAAGAGAAAAATGTCACTACAGAAAATAAATTTTATAAAAGTTAAAATCATCTAAAAAATTAATGATGTGAAATGGTTCCCTAGGTATGTTATAAACACTTTTATTTATTTTTTTTTTTTTTGTAGAAAACACAACCATAACATCCTGAGGTCTATCTTGGTCATTTCAAAATGAATCCCATGCATTGCTGGAGTATTTTTCTCAAACTGCAACTTGGCTCGTAGTTTACCGTGTGTGTCTGTCTTTCCAGTGAGGAGTTTCTTCACTAAATTCTTTCTGAGCTGCAATAACAATGGCAATCTCAAAAAGTAAAAAAAACGATGACGAAAGTAAGTAAAAAAAAAATACCATCTGATTGACACTGGTGGAGGCTATGGCTAGAAAACTCACATGAATGAGGCTTTCTGGAGCAGGAGTCAGTACGGGTATCTGAATAGAACGCTGTTTTAGACAGCAGATAACAACAATGAAAAATAATAGCAGTAGGGACTTGTACCAGAGGGAAAAAAAGAGCAGTAGAAAGCGAGACACAGGGCAGAGAGCACAGGTTTCACACGGAACGACTCTGGGTTTGGATACTAGGGTTTGGATACCAGCTGTGGAACTGCAGTATTTCCTAACTGGAATGTAGGCAGAAACCTAACCTGTGAGCTTCACTTTCTGTAGCTCTAAGATGGGGCAATACATGTCTCATAAGTATATTGTGGGGGTTAAATGTAATAACCCACACAATTCCGTATCACAAGGACTAGGAAGTGATAACTGCTAAGTGAGTGGTGGTCCTCCCCTGCAGCAGAAATGGAATGTCTTGGTTTGCTTTAATTGGCCTCAGTTAGAAGACTTATAATTTTGAGTAAAATTATATGTGAACATTTAACAATGCCAACTTTCCCAGTTTTCTGTAAACGAGGCTTTGTGAGCTCATGAACACATGGTAGGATTTTAACATATTTTAGCGTGAGTAAGGATGGGCACTGTCTCCAAAATCACTTGTTTTCTCACCAATACTAATCGTCTCTGTAGGCATAACACTCTGCTTCGTTATGGAGTACCTTTTAAATATATATTAACCCTCCCTTCTAAGGAGTGGTAATAAACACCATGTTAAAGTCTGTCATCTTTTCTCATCATCCCGAGGACAGTATTGTTAAGGAGGTGAATACTTTTATGTCTTGTCACAAACACAGACTCTAAAATGACTTGCGTATTTGCATTATTACTCTTGATTTTTATTTGTTTAATCAATTCCTAGAGGAAGAGGAAAACCAGTGAAACTGAAGGTGTGGGATTCATTACCTGGAATTAGCACTAAGTTATTAGTTGGAGATAAATTTGTGCAAGGAGATAAAATGCAAATGGCTGAAACAGAAAGAAAGAAAGAAAAGCTTGCAGCCAGCAATTAAGCTTAAGCAGAAAGTTTGTTTGGAGGAATGGCTGCTGAGTTCCTGAGATACTTAGCACGCAATAACTAGGGAAATCACTTAAGAAGTTTTGTCCTTATGAAGTACTTCCATTGGACTATTTAAGTCCTGTGTGTGTATACCTGTCTTGTCTGTATGTAGGGATGTGTGTGTGTGTGTGTGCATTTACATGTGCACATGTTTTAGCCATTTGGGACAAGCCAATGTTGTGTCTGTTAATATAAAATAGTACCAATGTGGGGCTCTGAAGCAGTTGGGCTTTATCATCTCACTCAGAATGACTTGTCAAAACTTGACACCAGACCACCCAACCACCATTCCCAACCAACACAAAACAAAACAAAACAAACCAACTAAACAAAAACACAAACCTGATATGTTGTATGTGAAAAACATCAGTTCATCATCTAAAATTATTGTTTAAGCTCAAGAGCAACTCAAGTAATTTCTTGGCCTGTAATATTGCATATATTTTGTTTTAACTCTATTTTATAAAAATTATTTGTAAGCAAACATGTTCCTTGAAAAACTGGAAGTAAATGTACTAGTGTAAATGTACAGAATATTCAGTACACATTTCAAATTTAAATTCCTACTAAATATCATCATCATAAAACATATCTTAGGTGAATTCTATCTCTGCAAATGTAGAACACCACTTGGTAAGAAAAAGGGAAAGGCAAATAAAAGAAAAGAAAAGGAAGCATTGAAAATCTAACTGTATATTTATTTATTTTTATCTATGGTCTTTGTAACTAACCATTCCTGGTAATGCTGTGGTTGGTACTCAAAGATCCAATAATTGTTAGAAAAAATATGTGGTTTGGTCACTTTTTGCTGCATACATATGAGAAAGAGAAAAAGACACAGAGAAAGAAAAAGAAGACAGAAGGACAGTCTTACTTGGTTTATTTCCTACTAGAATAGGAGTGATGGAATCAACATTATTAAATACACACAAATTAAAAACAAAAATCTTTTAGATGTATGAAGAACAGAATTTTGGAAAAAATAGAACTATTTTGTACAATAATGCTAGTAGTGTTTGTGAAGTTTACCATCTATCTTTTTAGGACTTAACTATCATTCCCAAGAAACCTTATTTGAACTCATAACTTCTTTAGTTTTGCCCCACCTTATGCCTACAGCACAAATAGGCTGAATGTGCCTTTTGTACGTGCCTTCTAACAGCACACTATCACACTAGATAAAGTTAGGTCTGTTTTTGTTTTGTTTTCTTTTTTATCTTCCCCACTAAAGGTAAAGCTATTTGAGGGCATTGCCTTTTTAATCATTGGGATTCCCCAAGGTATTGTCTGGTATTCATTAATCTTCACTAAGTTTTTTAATGAATGAATAAATGAAATAATTATCCATTATAAATATGCATCCATAGTGATGATAATTAACATTGTTTTAATACTTTACGAAGTCTGATCACAGTAAAACCCACATGTATTTAGGGAGAATAAAGACTGATTAAGACAATTTGTTTTGTCCATTTGTAAAGTAAATAAGGAAAAGCACTTGAGCTACTCAAAGGAAGTGTTTTCTCGCACTTTTGAAGAAAACAAGCAAAAAAAAAAGTAGGCAATAATAATATTGTGGCAGTTAAAATGGGAACATTGTAAACAATTTCAAATGAATTATTTCTTTTAATTCAGAAATAATGCATATTCAAAATTTTAGTAGTGCATTTTTGCCTATTAATCTTAGAAATTTGTGCTGACATTGACTTTTATATTACGAGAGAAAAACTTCGATTTTAATAATAAAAGAATGAAAAGTCTTTGGGCATAAGGTAAGGACTGCTGTGCAGTGAAAGATAAATATACAAAGCATTGACACTAAATCTTTCTTTAGCAACAAGTACATATTTAGGTAACACATTGCATTTAAAAAATTTAAATAGCACTACATGGAATATGAATAAATCCAGGTTCTAATTTTAACTAAACCTGGGGATTACAGAGGAGACTGAATTGAGGCTGGTTCCAGCAGCAACAGGTGTGATTCTAAGACTTCTTTTGCATGGTGCATTAAGCTTTGCTAATGTTCCCACCTCTATATGTTAACTTTGTTTCTGTTACTAAGCAAACTCTACATAGTTTGAGCAAAATCACACCATTTGTCTTTTGGTGGCCTCAGATTATTTTTATTCAATTTGTAAAATAAGATACTAGACTAGATTCTCAAGGTCCTTTTTGTTCTTTAATTCTATCATTCTGAGGGAAAAAAATGTCATTATTATTACATCCATCCAAGACATATACATTAATGCAAATACATTAAGTATTGAAAGCCAAAGTTAAAAAAATAGAAAATCTTTTCTGGTTAATTTACTTCAGATACACGTGAAACAAAATATTACAGTTTGCAACACAGTGCTATTTTCATGTTTATTTATATATTTATGAAACATTTTTGGATTTTGTTTTCAGCTAGGGTGAGGTTTTTCTTTCTCCTTCCAATCCTTTATTAATAAATGAATAGGGCAACATTCTCAGAAGCATGACAGTATATATTAAAGTCTATTTAAAACATTATTGAGAAATAGAGAATCTAGAAATAAAACCCAATGATGTTTAATATGATATTCATAAAATTATATTATGTACTACATATCTTTCCTTTAAAACATTACAATGATACAGAAGCCTAAATGCCTACTGCAGAAATAAATAAATGTATTTACTCTAACCTTGTACTAGAGTCTTCTGTTCTGTACAGAAATTAATAGTAAATAATAAAACCCCCTTCTATGGCTGGTTTTGTTTTTGCCCTTGGGATAACTATGAAAGGATTTTAATTTTATTGTAATTTATGTACAAATTCTCACATCTCAGAAATGCTACCAGGAAAATTTTAATGGAATAGATTAAGTAATTTAATAACTGTTCAGTGGAGATAATTATATTCTAGCCAGAGTTAAAAAATAGCTACACCAAGAAAAATATTTATAAATGCAGTTTTTTATCATTTTTATTCCATTCTCCTTTTCTCTGTGCTCTCTATAGTCACATTGTGCTGTATAATATTTTATAGAAATATAGAACTTGCTTTTTCCTAAAAATAAGTAGCAATTACATTTTAAAGGGAGCATGAATAAATTAATTCAGAGCACATAAAATGTTCACAACCACTCTTGGTTAGAGGTCTGAAGTCTTTCCTTCTTCTTCCCTTTCCTTCTTCCAACACTGTAACAGTCCTTGTGAGCTTTTTGTAAAGAAATCTTTTACATGTGAATGCAGTTAATTGACTCCCTTTACCAAATAATGATGGATAATAGCCTTGGTCTCCCTGGGAAAGTGTTTACAACATCAAGTCATTTTTTTTCTCCCTCCACTGGGTCAGCCTTTCAAATATATTTGCTTTGATTCGGGGAATAACCTTAGTAGGGTGTCAGGATTTCTCTCTGGATCAATAAAGGAAACGTTATTAAGATCTAAACATCTGTCAGAAGATATTTATGAAATATTTATTTTCTGATATTTTCTTTCTAAAATACTAGGCTCAAATAACTGGTAGGCAAAAGAAATTTGGTACAAAATATTAGACTTTATAGAAATATAAGTTTAGTGCCATGACTGCATACACCATTGAAGACAGCAACTGTCCAAAGCATAAACTGCAGTGAAATTATTAAATGTCATGCTGTACCTCAGAAAAGTTTAACTTTATTCACACATTCAACAAGTGCTTATTGAGCCACTGGTATGTGCCTAACACTTGGCTGGGTGTTGGGAAAATAATGGTGAATAAAAGATTAGATGCAGGCCCTAGTGAAATTTTAATAGGGGAGACAGGTATTAATAAAATATTCATACAAATTTAAAATGACAAGTTAAGATAGTCCTATGAAGGAAGAAGATGACCTAATCTGGAGCATTAAGGATGGTTCCCCAGAGGAAATGGTATTTTACTCACTTGATATCTGAAATTTGAGTCCTCATCGACTAGGGAAAGACTGGAGGTGGGGCAGGGAGAGTGATTCGGAGGGATGAGAAAAACATAAGCAAATGCCTTCTATGGAAAGGAATGGACAGCAGAAGGCAAGGGAGAGAGCTGTGTCAGGTGAGGCTGTGGAAGATGCAGGGACCACACTAAGCAGGGAGTTAGATGACTTGTTAAAGACTCTGGCCTTTGTCTTATTACACTGGCAAACCTGTGTTTTCAGTAGCTCACCAGAAAATATGTGGTTTAGCACTGAGCAACAAAAATCACTGGGAAATGGGTTAAGAAGTGAGGGTGAAAACAAGAATAAAGAGTTCCTATGAGATTTTGATTTTGTAAAGTCAGAAAATGGGGTACAGTGGTGGATGTGGGAGAATCTGTAGGGTAGAAAGAAGAGTTTTATTTTTGAATGAGAGTGACATGAACATTTTAAAATATTAATGGGGGATCCATTTGAGTGGAAGAGTTTGAATGTATTAAAAGACATCACAGATATTCAATTTTTTACCAAATTGGAGGAAATGAGGTACAAGGCAGCAATGGCAATCTGTTGTACAGAACAGAAGAGATACCTGCTCTACTTCACAAGTTGAGAAAGAAAAAAAAAGGACACTGATTCTGATAGGCTTATAGGTGTGGAAATACGCAGGTGAGGGAGCTGTATTCTGTAAACCTCTGTTTTGTTTTGAAGCATTGGCTGTTGAGAGAGAAGGGAAAAATGAAGTGGGTGTTGGGGTTTTGTAGAAAGAACAGAAGATTTGAAGGCCTGTTTTAGACAGTGGAGGAAAGTATTGACTAAACCAAGTAGGATTTCTTCGCAAGGAATAAACTGGTTTGAGCTAAGTTTAAAGTTTGCTCGTGGGTGGGTGTAACATCAGTTCCACGGCCCACAGGGGAAGAATGTTAAGGATGAAAAAGAGCTGAAGGTGGGATCAGGGGATCATGAGGTACTATGGCTCGAGACAGAGGTGCATGTGGGCCTTGATAATCTGTGCCTTTGTACTTTGGGATGAGAGCATGGTTGAGGTAGTTTCAAGAGGTTCAAAGTGTGTGTGTGTGTGTGTGTGTGTGTGTATGTGTGTGTTGGTGTGGGGGTGGGGGGCGGGCAGAGGTAGGTGGGGCCACAGGATTTAATGGGATTTAAATATTTTATCTGGTGCATTGTCCTTCCGACTTTTATATAAAAGAGAGTAAATAAGAGATTCATTATTTTGTCTGGTGTGTGATAGAAGAAGGAATTGCATGAAATAAAAATCAACTTCAATTACTCATGAAAGCTTTAATAGTTGGAAACCTTGATAACCAAATTTTCTCTTTTAAATAGTACCCTTTTTACTTCTTGAATTCAGATCTCCCTAGAAATACTGAAATAAATGTACTGAAAGCACATGGAGAGAAAAGACAGTTGAGGTAGTCTTAAAAAAATTAAGATAAACTCTATCAAAAATGGTAATAACATTATGTAGTATCTCTATGTAACTATAAATAAGACACTACTGTAAATACTATTAAATTGATTCTTGTTCATGAGTGTATGTACTAACCATGTTGATAACATGATTTGCTACACCTAAAGAGTTTTTAGGTGAAACAGCCTCACACATTGCTATAGTTGTTTAGTCAAGCAGATACCTTATCCAACAGCAGCAATATATAAGGTAGCAAATGACCCATGATATGATTTAGTGTTACAAGGAAGAATTGAGCCAGTGTAAATCCCTTTCAAAATTTTAATTGAGAAAAAATTTATTTAGTGATGGATCATGAAATGGGATACCTAGATAAACGCTAAGATATAGAATTGGTGTCAAAACATAGGATAAAGGATACAGAATCAGGGCCATTAAATATTATGAGGTATTTCGACAAAGACAGGAGAAGCAGATAGAAGGATAAGACAGGGGAGTAGCGGGTGTAGTAAAAAGAATTACATCCTGCTGGTAATCCCAGTGCTTTGGGAGGCTGAGGTGGGTGGATCACAAGGTCAGGAGATCGAGACCAGCCTGGCCAATATGGTGAAACCCCATCTCCACTAAAAATACAAAAAATTAGCGAGGCGTGGTGGCGGGCACCTGTAGTCACAGCTACTCTGGAGGCTGAGGCAGGAGAATGGCGTGAACCTGGGAGGCAGAGCTTGCAGACTGCACTCCAGCCTGGGCAACAGAGCGAGACTCTGTCTCAAAAAAAAAAAAAAAAAAAAGAATTACATCCTGAGTGCAGAGAAAGAATTAGCACCTTTCTAACGAGAGGCATTGAGGACAGAGATGCAGAGCAGGAACAGGGATCTGGGACAGTAATGGCACAGGTTTAATGAGAGTGAAGTTACTGAGAAAAGGTCTTCACGCATCCTTCCAGTTTTAGAATTGAGTTTCAGTCTGCGTGAGATACTGCTCTAAATCTTTCCCGATTTTCAGAAACATTCTTACATTTCCTGTTTCCACTAGTCAGGATAGCTTGAGCGGGTGTCATTTCTTAAAATCCATGGTCTGTGTGGAATGTTCATGATTTTTCTCTTGAAGTGGCCCAAAGACACGAGAAATGATCCACAGGGTAGACTTGGAACCAAGTACTGAAAAGGGGGCTCAAGAGCATGGGCACCAGTCTTACTATGGCATCTGACTTGGGCAACCTCTGCAAATTCACTTATCTCTCTGACTCTTTTCTTTCCTCATCTGTGAAGTTAAATATTTAAGTGAAATGAATCCTTCTCTAATTCTAATTAGTCTCCCTCTAATTCTAAGTCTTTCTGGTTTCACACGAAAAATCTCATGTTTATTGTATTAAGCAGATCTTCACAAAATATATGCCTGTATCTGGAATTTAAATCGTAGACTATTATCTGAATTAGTCAAGCTAAGGGCAGCCTGTGCTTGACATAGTATTTTAAAACTTTTTAAAAAAATAGCAGGTGGAAGATACAAGTGTGAAGAGGGAGACTTGAATCAAGCCTCAAGGCCCTAAGGCTTAATCTAATACAAAATGGAGTATTTAAATACTGTAAATAGCTTTCAGGTTTTAAAGCCTAGGACATCTCAAAATATTTGTCCTTTGGTGACTAATTCCACATATATCAATAACTAATTAGTTTTTATTGACTGTTTTCTCTTAAGTGGTACTATTATAGTTACTATGGATCATAAATATGCTTTGTTGATTGTTTTCTCTCAACTAGTACTATTAGAGTTGCCATGGATCATAAATATGCTTTGTTCTCTGCAAACTTACAATTTGTGTGGAAGACAAAATAAGCATAGTAAGCATTCAATTTATTGGCATATAAGGATTTATCTCTGTATGTTTTCAGGGAAGGAATTATCAAAGAAGGCTGGAATGCTTAGGGTTATGGAAATAGAAGCTCCAGGGAGAGGGGAAATCTAAGCTTGCCCTTAAAGAAAAAGCAGGAGAAAAAGAGACAGAGGGAGAGAAAGGGAATTCTAGATAGAAGAGGTAACATGAGCGAAGACAAAAGACAGGGAAAAAAAGAGTGAACACCACATGGGCATAGCACTTACATCTGAGGATTTCAATGAGACTGAAACATTCATTGTTTTCTTTGATATCATATATAATTATATGTGATAATTATCAGCTGTTATATTTTAAACCTTGTGAGTGAATCACTATTTTTATCTGACTGTTGCTCTATCTATAACTGTTATGTATTTTACCAGTTAATGTAATTATATCCTCCCTCCCATATGAGAAAAGCAAGAGAATGCGATAAGACTATAATATAAGACGTTGTAATTTACGTGTCAAAAAGACAAACCTAGGGGAAGACTAAGTCCCCAGCAAACAATAGAAATGATTCTTTCATTTGGCAATTCTGATAGAAAAACTCTGCAAAGTAATTGTTAATGGCCTGACCTTGAAATAA
The DNA here is from genome assembly GCF_006542625.1 of Nomascus leucogenys. Classification (NCBI taxonomy): domain Eukaryota; kingdom Metazoa; phylum Chordata; class Mammalia; order Primates; family Hylobatidae; genus Nomascus; species Nomascus leucogenys. The sequence continues at coordinate 87,850,939 of NC_044402.1, forward strand.
TCCTCTTTATTTAAACTATAACTTGTATGTTGACAGCACAAGGGCTGGCACACAAAAAACTGTGATTTATATTTCAGTAGATGTAAAATACCAGGGAGGGAAATCCAGAGTTGCTTTGGCCACATTTACATCTTAAGGGAAGTGAGAATTATTTGGCATTTGCAAAGACTGCAAATTTGCTTATAATTATGGGGCTGGACATTGATTGAGGCTGTATTGTGTTAAGCTATGATGTAAACTGAGGCTTTCTCTGTATCTATGTAAGTTGGGCAAATTATTTTACTCCTCTAGCCTCAAAATCTACATAAAGAAAATGTGGATAATAATATTATATTTCATTTTATATTCTATATGTGACTATTACTTGAAATATTGGAATGAAGAGAACTCAGAACATTTTCTGGCACACAACACTCAGTAAATGTTAGGCATTACTATAATGAAATTTTCATATTGGATATCATTACCTGTCATCTAACAGGAGGAAAGGAAAGCATCATATCTAAATTGGGACAGCAACATAATAAATATTTTATTTATGTACATATTTTATTTGTAGGCCGGAAACTTTTGTCTATCATGTTTTATTAGGATGTGAGTATGGGAAAGGCATGTACGTAGAGTTGCCTAAGAAAGTTAATTTTCAAATTTTTATCTAAGAAGGTTTCTGAATTTCTCAATAGTAGTCAACCCTACTCCATTCTTAATTATAAAAATAACTTTAAATTTAAAAAGTATGAATGCATGGCCACATTTTAAACCTATCACTCACACGTCTTAATGTAGGCAGCAGCATGTCATACTGAATTTATTTAAAATTCACTTTGCATTAAGAGGAGTTGTAATTATTAGCTGCCAAGCCTGGAGGAGATTGAAAACATAACCTTTCTTTTTTCATAATATAATAATGCCTAAACTCAAAGTATATATGTGAATCTTGCCTAAAAAATGACATCTGACTGGCATCCTATTCATGATATGCCATCTTCTATCTTTAAGCCAAATATACAGGGATACACAGAAGTTGAAGAAAAACTTATGGAAATACTGACATTGAAGACAGATTTTCCTAGGACTGTAGAGGCATTCTTATTAATGTGAAACTGGACTAAGAAACAACCAGTGTCTACCCACCAGACAAACATTGGCACACACATCATCCCAAATTTACTATTTTCTTTGAATCTCAGAGAACTGAGCTGTGCCACCAGAAAATTATTATTTTTTTTTTTTTAAAAAGGTAGTCTATTTTTTTTTCAAATGTTTTTCCCCCATCCATCCAGAAAATGAATTTCCCAGAAAACAAGAAATACATTTTGTTTGTTGATTGATTTAGTTGGTTAGGTGTGGTCACTGGTGCTGTCACAATAATCTCTGTAGTTAAATGTTAATCCCACAAGTCAAAGCCAAACAGGCAAGGAATAAAGTAGCAATATGTTAAGGTTTCTGCAGGAAGAGTTTTCTATGCATCCTACGGGTAAAAGTGTGAGAGCTCCAGATGGTAAGATAAAAGGGATATAGAATATATGAAAAGTCCACACTAAGTAAATGCTTAGACAAATGCTTCCTAAATGTTAGGACTTTTGCTAAAAGCTGTGCTTATATGCCTGCTTTTGAACTTCTCACATGAAAACGAGTTTTGAAAGAACGTTAGCGAATAGTGAGCATAGCCAAGGCAATTCACAAAATGTGTCTGTGGGCAAGCAGATTTGTCTTCAGGCCATGATTAGCAAACAAAATAAAACAAACAGATTTAAAAGGTGGCATGCTTGAAAAATATCAAGACACAAAGGAATCAGAGGAAAAATATACATCTGAAGTGTACTTAATAATATTGAAATGTTATATAAACTTTTGTGGTATCTAACAATGTGTGCGACAAGAAACTCTGCCAATGTGTCAGTGGTGGACCTGACCTGCCGTCTGGAAAAACCTGCCAAATATGACGACACCAAGAAGGTGGTGAACCAGGCATCAGAGGGCCCCCTCAAGGACATCCTGGGCTACACTGAGCACCAGGTTGTCTCCTCCGACTTCAACAGCAACACCCACTCTTCCACCCTCAGTGCGGGGGCTGGCATTGCTCTCAGCGACCACTTTGTCAAGCTCATTTCGTGGTATGACAATGAATTTGGCTACACCAACAGGGTGGTGGATCATGGTCCACATGGACTCCAGAAAGTAAGACCCCTGGACCACCAGCCCCAGCAAGAGCACAAAAGGAAGAGAGAGGCCCTCATTGCTGGGAAGCCCCTGCCACACTCAGTCCCCCACCACACTAAGAATCTCCCCTCTTCACAGTTTCCATGCAGACCCCCTGAAGACAGAGGGGCCTAGGGAGCCTGACCTCATCATGTACCATCAACAAAGTCCCTTGTGCTCAGCCAATAATAATAACACAGGTATAAAGTATTATTGAAAAATGCTAAGAGAGTGGATGTTGTTTGTAGCACAAAATGCAACTCTACTAGGTAATGCATATATTAATTGGATAGACTTAGTCATTTCACAATCTATAGATACATCAAAACCTTATGTTGTACATGATAAATGTGTATAATTTTATCTGTCAATTAAAAAATCATAAACAAATTTACTAATGGTAATCTAATAAAGTAATGTTTAAGCAGGACATTCAGCACTTATAATTTCTGTGTGTAAATATCTAAAATATTTAATCTTGAATGATACAGAGTTACCATGTCATATTGAATGACACAGAATATCCTCTGTACTCCTAATTTCCCTGATATCTTAGTAATAGATCCAAATAGGTACAAGAGTGTCCCTGTTTCTTACACCTAAATAAAACTTATTAAACACAGATAACATTACATACCTGAAAAAGGAAAAAAATTACAAATATTGGGAAATGTAAAGAAGAGCTAGAAATAAGACATTAAAAGGCCTTGTATTTTATTAAAAACTCTTGTGAATGAGGGATGGTCTAAAATTTTGAGTCTGATCCTTCTAGTAGATCAAGTTACCAGGTGTATGGTCTGTGGTATGAAACCAATTTCTAGGAAGAAGTGCTATTATACTCTGAACTAACTGCAAACAGAAAATGTAGTACTCTCTCAAGAGAACATTCTGTAATTCAGTGTATATGTTTCTCACATGAATTTCAATAATAGAAAATGTGGCAAGTTGCAAAGGGCTGTTTCTTATGTTCATCAATAAAGACCTATAATCAGGCATAAAAAAGTATTCTATAGCAATTAAATATAATGTGGTCCTTCAATCTGTTGATTTGACTTCACCTAGGAATAGACTTTGAATTATCTGAAAAAATAAATGCACTAAATATCCTTTGAGTAACCCTGACTATATATTCTTTCTCTTGGAAGAGATTTTTAGTAAATATATATTTGATAAATACAATTCTTGATGAATAATGAGGGTGAAGCTCTCTTACTGGAATAAGATTGAAAGCTTTTCATGTCTGAAAATAAAGGCCACTTACTTTCTATACTCAAGTGAATTTTAAAATGTATTCCCAAGACAACACTTTTGAAAACTAATATATAGATGAAAAAACTAACTGATGTTTCAAAGGTATACTCAGAGTAGCATAGTTAACAACTACAGCTATGACAAAAACAAACAAACAAACAAAAAACAACCCCATAAACACACAAAGGAAAGAAAAGAAATACTAAAAGCATCAATGAAACCCAGCAAAGCTATTTTTGGAATAGCTTCCAGAATAAACATCTTGTGACATTTATGCTGGTGAGGTTTATTATTGTATAGACTTCAATTGATTTCAATCCAAATCAAATATAGATTTAAAATATTTGATGAAATATATGCCTGTGTTACAGATAATGTGTGCTTATTTATTTTCCAATTTAAGCATAACTGTTAATAATTTTTAAAACAATTTTAACATGCGTTTGACCTGTAATGAACAACTACAGAACCTGAAAGATGATTAAAGATTCAGTAGTAACATAAATAATATTTGTGGTAAAATATTGATTTAAAAATAATGTAAACTACATTAAAGCTACTTAAATAGGCCATGGGAGTCAGGGAAGACAGAAGGTCTAAATACTTTTCAATATTTTGTCTTATGGAAATATTTTTATATTGAAATAATTGTATTTAAATTTAGATTTTGTGATAAAAGCTAATTTAAAGGTATGAGCTATAAAACCACCACAGGAAAGAGGATAATGTTTCAACAGTTACTTGTTAATGTAGCAGTTTATAAAATAAAAAAAATACAGGGTATAGGATTTTTCACATTTACAAAGTGTCAAGGGTTTACTTCTTTATCAATATCACCTACATTTTCATTATTTAACATCTTTGCCCACTTCCCACCGTAACCAAGTGTATTTCCATGCAGTCAAGTTACTACCCAGCTTAGTTTGAGGTTAAATGTAAAAAGCTTTGACGTTTTCAGTTCTCAGAGTCCTCTTGCAGAAGCCTTTGTTCTGACCTTTCACCCACACCCCCAGGATTTCTATTCACTAAAAATTTGGAATTATCCATGCTAATCCTGGAATTCTGGTCATTAAAAGAAAAAAAATTGTGTATATCATTCTCTGCATCAATTTCAAAAGTTATTCTTCACACCTATATTTAGAGATGCAGCTGAAGCTTAAAAATATTTAATTGGTCATACAATTTTATAAAAATAGAGCGTTCTAAAAGGAATTGAGAATCATGTAAAATTTAACCTGTTATTACTGGATCTATAAGTCAATATAAAATATTTATTTTTCTGTGTACATTCCCATATCTACTTAATGACACTGTATCGTATTGATTTTGTCTTTTTTCTTTCATTAGCCTATATATTCTTCATGAGAGTAAATAATACTAATCATGTCTTAAATATCGACTTCTATTGTTATTTCGAGTCTTCCTAAGGGTATAGATCAAGGTTTATTCATTCTTACCTTACCTTCTGTTTTATCACTTAAGACAGCTCATAGTAGACATTGGAAGATTGGTTAAATTGCTATTTAAATGACCTAGAATACAATTGTTTAAGTAATTTACCAACCTTTGCAAAGCTGAATTATATTTGTGTATTCTGTCAATATTACATAATATTAAGGTTCAGGTTCAGAGATGTATTTTCTTTATCTTTATTCAGCTTTTCCTATATCCTAGAAAATTTCACCTTCTTCACAATAATTCCTTAGAAACTTGTTTTTTTTTTTTTTTTTTTTTTTTTTAGATGGAGTCTTGCTCTGTCACCAGGCTGGAGTGCAGTGGTGTGATCTTGACTCACTACAACCTCCGCCTCCCAAGTTCCAGCTATTTCCCCTGCCTCAGCCTCCCAAGTAGGTGGGATTACAGGCATGTGCCACCATGTCTGGCTAACTTTTTGTTTTTTTTATTTTTTTTGTATTTTAGTAGAGACAGGGTTTCACCATGTTGGCCAGGATGGTCTCGATCTCCTGACCTCATGATCCGCCCGCCTTAGCCTTCCAAAGTGCTGGGATTACAGGCATGAGCCATCAGGCCAGGCTGATATTATGGACTAAACTGTGTCTGCCCCCAGATTATATATTTAAGTTCTAACCCTCAATATGGTTATATTTGGGCATGACACCTTTAAAAAGTGATTACGGTTAATGAAGTAATAAGTGCATATCCCTAATCTAATATAACTGATGGCTTCACAAGAAGAGGAAGAGATATCAGGGATATGCAAACACCCCTGTGAGAATGCAATAAGAAGGTGACCATCTGCAAATAGAGAAGAGAGGTCTGAGGGGAATCCACACCTGCCAACACCTTGATCTTGGACTTCCAGTTTCCAGAACTGTTACAAAATAAATTTCAGTTGTCTAAGCCTTCTAGTTTATGGCTTTCATTATGGCAGCTCTTGCAAATTAATACAGTTAGCTTGGGCCAGCTCACAGAACTTAACTCTAAAGTGAAAGCTGGCAAAAATTTCCAAAATTTTATAAGTGTAATTTTTAAAATTATCTAATTTTAAATACTTCCTTATTATTGAGTAGGCGATTTCATTTTTTTCAAAGATAAAAACAAAGAAATATATTTTAATTTGCAGAAGAGCAACTTACATTAACTGAAGAAAATGCTTACTGAATGTGAAGTTAAAGTAAAATGTGTTAAAAGAGCCTTCCTTAAATTATTTTAGCTAGAAGCATAAATCTGTCTCTAAACGTTCTATGATAGCATAATGAATATAAATAGCATATTATGCCATTATAAATAGCAGTTTTAAATGATATGATTAATAACTGTTAGTTCTGGAGCCATATGTTAATCTTTGTGGAAGCAGAAGCTGGCTCATATACTGACAACCTCTGTTTGCCCTACTAATAATTCAACCCCTAGTTGCTATTGTCACATTGAACTACAAATCCCTAACAGAAATTACTCCAAAACCTAGGAAATGAAACAGATGCTAACATTTCAAGAAAGCCTTCAGGACAAGAACATTAAAAAATCATTTTCATGTAGTGCTTGAAGTAAATCAAATCTGCTGATATTTCATGTGCTTAAGGGATCATAGCTTTCCCAGCCAGTGAGTATCTTTAAAAGAGAGGTTTCTGTCTTTCATATCAAGTATTATTTTGATTAAAATAATCATTTAATGAACTAGATCTGGAAGAAGTCAAAGTTCTTTTATAAGATTATGACATAATATTAATAATATCTTAGAAAAATCTCTTATTTACTGAACCACTGTTTTTTTTCAAAGAATAAGGAAAACATTATGATAAAGCTCATCGAAGGTATAGCTTATGTAGGCTAATAGTTATAATTAGATTTCTTCTTCCTTTGATTTTTTTTCAAAAGAAAAAAAATTTTTTTAAGTTTTTTAAAAGAACGCATTAAAACCAGTTATAAATTCTTGTCCACTACTGCCAGGAAAAACAATAAATCAATAGAGCCTCATGCAACTTATTTGGAAGTCCAAAATTGATGGTAAATATTATAATATGAATTTACATTTCAGAAAAATATATGTTCAAGTGCACTGTGAGTGAAAAAATAATAATTTTGAAATATGCATGTAAGAGATGTACTCTTCTGAGAGTAGAGGTGTGGGGAAGGCTAGGTTCAGAACAGAGGAAGAGAGAGTAAATTTTTAATATCTAGTCTTGGTTTATTGATACACAAATACAGTAATAATCCATATCTAGAGTTTTACTTTCAAATAGATTTAACATATCTGAATATTGGATACTTTGCATGAGTTTTGTGAAAAGATTGAGTTAAAGGTTTCAAAGCTATTTGAGAGTTTCCTTTGAACACACTAAAGTATATCTGTGAATACTGGCTTATTATATCATGGCTGATTTACAATAATTTACATGTTGCCTTTCTTAGCTGGAACTATATGTGCCAGGAATAGATTAATCCTTATGGTTACACAGATCAGCAGCAAGACCTCCCACGTGGAAGTAGCTATATTCATCTTTCTCATCTGAAAATAACTTTATTAGAAAATATCACATATCTTCTTATTGCCAGGCAGGTGATTCATAGGAAATTACAAGATACCTGAAATCAGCTTCATAATCTTATAGTTCATGCACTATTTTCAAACACTTTGAAACTTACTATTGCTAAGTAAATGTTTATCTTAATTATATCTAAATAATCTCTTCCATAATTACTTTTGTGATTGAAACCTTGTTAGGCCTCAGAAGCCTCTGGATACCAAAATAACTCATAAATTCCTACTTTTATCTGCACCTCAGAACATGAGACTTCCAGCATACTGGAAAGTTCAAGGTGTTTCTTAAACTCTAAAGTGATGGTTTGCAAGCCAATCTCTTTCATAGGACCACCATAGACCATTCTTTCTCTAACATTCCGACTTAATTTATCCATGACTTCTGCCTTTATAGTCAACTGGAGTGCCTTTACTCTTGCTACTATGTACTATTTTATGCTGACACTATCTCCTGATGCTCTCAAAGTCATCAACTCTTGGGGTGCCAGAGTCCTGCTACATACTGTGCACAACTGGTGAAAAATGGCCTTCAATTTTACCCTCTGCTGTGCTGCCATCTGGGCCCTACGGCAGCACAATTCCTGACAAATGTTTTATTAATTCCCTCATGAAAACACCATTTTCATCTTCAGCTGTCTAGAAGCTCCAGTGTCCAGTAAGCATAGACACCATGCCACCCTTTGAGCCTTTACAATCTCATTGTCACAAGTTGGGTCTCCCAAACAAAAGAAAACCATCCAACTTTCTTTTTCCTTCTTCAACAAAATTCAAAGCTTCTTGGCACATTATTTCAAGCATACAGATGCTGGCGGGAGTGTAATAGGAAGTGGACAAAAGGAAAGATATTTGGACCAAGTACTTTATCCTGGCTCCACCTTATGAATAAAAGGAAAGTAGACATTGTCAGGAATTCACTGATGTAGCATTAAAAAAATCTATTACCAAAAGATCAAAGGTAGATAGCAGGAAATAAGATAAAGGACTGACACCCAATTGTATCCATAGGTCAAGTGTTTTTATTACTAAAATTCCAATAAAAAATTAGTGCTTCTAGAAAATAGATATTTATATCTGGGTTCAGGCAGATTAAAAAATCAATGAGTTTTAAAAATTACATGTAATGAACAGAGTGCTTTATGTTTTTTTTTTTTTTTTTTTTTTTTTTTTTTTTGCTTTAATAACATGCCAGCTTGATGTCCCTAGTAACAAGTCCGGCTTGATAGCCCTGCTAACAAATCCAGCTTCATCTAGTACAATAGAATATATTTTTTCTCAATTCATTTCCATTTACTATCTGCTCAGTTTCTTAAATTAGAAAATAACTTGACTAATTCAATGGACAATGGATTGGATATGAATCTAAAATGAGGTGGTTTCCTGAAGCCCAGGCTTAACTGTATGTGGCAATTTGCTTTGGGGCATTGTGCAAGAGAAGGTTTCTCAAAAGTGTCTAATAATAGTGAGGCTTTTAAAGTAAATATCACAGAATGCTTTGTTAAATTTGAAGTTCAACATACAAGAAAATGTCCAGAAGAACACAGTAATGTCCAGAAGACATTACCTAATCTTGTCTCTTAAAATTACCAGCAAGCTGATAACTTCTAAGAGACAAGATTAGGTTGTTTGTGGACATTTATGGAATAGTCAGTACAAATGTATTGAAGAGAAATGGTATAATTCTGGTTGTGACACTAGATTACTATTCTATTTCTTTTAATTTTCTTGCTTCTCAATTTTTAATGTAAAATATGAGGGGGTATATTAAAAAGATAAAAGGGTCTTTGTAATCCTAAGAAGCTATGAAGATAGTCTATTAGAAGATTTAAATATAGGGATTTTGAAAGCTCTGTGTAGAGATGGCATCAAAGTAATAAAGTTCCAACAGAGAAAAGGAATTACAATTCACATTACAATATTTAGATAGGACTGTAAGAGAAACAAATAGCTTATTTCACATTTAAAATTTCAGACAAATTTGACCTTCAAAGATGTAAGTCTGAACAATAATAATAGAACATAACAGAAAAATTGTTCTGACTGCAAAGAAATAGACCTTTCCCAACAGTCACTTCAAAATGCAAACCAGAATGTATGGTCTATATTGTTTTTAATTTAATGTATCTATGTGAACAAGCATACTTCTTCCTCTTCATTTTCATTGCATAAATTTTTACTTGGAATGCCTTTGAAGTTAAACCAATGTGCTTCAAAGTTACATGTATGTATGTTTTTTTTTTCACCAACTGTACATATGTCTGTAATTTCCCACCAAATATGGTATCAAATATGTAGAATATGAGATGTTATAAAAGCATTGAAAATCATATTTTCCTCATAAAGGAAACACAAAATTGACCTTAATAGGATATTATTGAGGAATATTTTAATTATCTGGCTATAAAGATAAATTCTAAGGTTTCCCAGGATTTAGAAAACTTACTCTTTGATGGCAAAACTTACTCTAAAGTATTTTGCAATTGTGTGTGTGTGTGATAGTGTTTGAAGTGACAGGGAAACCTATGTATCCTGGAAACTTATGTGTCAAGGCATTGTTTTCTGGATCATTTGTTGGCATATCCAAAGACTTGGGAAAAAATTTAGGATAAATAGAGAATAATGAACTTTTTCAGAAATAAATAACTAAGATTTCTCCATGCAATAGAATCCCAAATGATTTGAAATTAGACTTTATTATTAGTTATATGGTAAATGTGATAAACAAGTTTACCCTGTGTGATACAAAAAATAAAAAACTGCAGCATGACCATAATTTTTTCTTTATAGATAAGGGGCTCTCATGCCTAAAGCCTGATTAACAATAGCCACATCTGATTTCAAAATGTAGATATGCCCAATGAGGTAGTTCTTCACAATGGGAATCGCTGGTTAGGTGTTGGTTACCCAATTTCTTTTATTTAAAGTTTGATGGATATTTGATGCCATATAGACAAAACATTCGGAAGAAGTTTCAAATTCCCATCTGGAGATAGGTGTCATATAAAACAGCCTAAAAAAATAAGAATGGTTTAAAAGGCTTGCTCAAGTTAACTAATGGTTGGCAGGTCCATTTGCCAGGTTTATTGAATCAAGCTTTACCCTCCTTTAAATGTGGGGTCTGTTTCTCACTGGCAGGAATGTTTTAGATTCAGCATATTAAAAGCTGCAAATATTTGTGTTGGGTTTTCCTTTGTGAGCTATCTACAGCAATGTGAGAGAGCGAGTACATTTAGCCACAGCAGGAACTTCCCATAAAATCACAGTAAATGACTGTGCTTTTCTTATAAGCCACACCCTTCCTAGGCGTTTCTCAAATACTTTACTTAGAAATTTGGTCACTTTAACAAAAATCAATAAATGCAAATATCATTTCATTTGTTTTCATTAACTAGTAGAAATAGCAGTAATATATTGTTAATTATATTAGCAGGACCCTATAAGCTTAATGCAACAAGTCAAAAGGCATCTGGCCATTCCTAAGTATTGTGACTGATGGAGTAATATAGACAAAAAAATTGGATAACCTTGGAAAAGTATAAAGATGTTCAGTTTACAAAGAGCTGGCTGAAAATTAAGGAGAATTGGCAGATTTGAAACTGTGATAGGTATGAATGAATTGTGGTATGGCTTGATTAAAAATTTTACTTCATCATATTCGTACTGGAGTCTACATAATTTGGGAAGAAGAAATATTTTGTCAAAACTGATATATCCCATAAAATATAACTAACATATTTTGCAAGGAAGCTTAAGGAAGGTCTGGGAGACAAAATGGACAACAAATGTAACAATAATAATATTTAAGTGCAATAAAGTTTTTTATAATGTCATTTTTAAAATAATAAAGTTTTTTATAATGTCTACATAAGGGAAATCAACACTGCATTGACTATTAGAATTAGTTTGGGGGTCTAATGGACTTTTCCTGAAATTTGGACTGAGGGGTCAGATTATTAATGGTAGACCTGAATTTGTCTCAAAGAACAATGTTTTGGAATCTAATAAAATCTCTTCAGATACTCTCTATTTAACTGATTGCTTGTTTCAAAGGTCAATTCATTTTGGAAAAAGATTATGGATTTTTCTCACATTTTATGACAACATAAATGTTGACAACTTATGTTTTTGTTAATGTATAGTGTTATTCATTATCAAAAACAAAAACAAAAGCAAGCTATTTGCTAATAGTCATGTCACAAATATAATTATTATACATAGAATTATACAGTCCGAATTGCAATGGACCTTTCTTAACTTCCTTACAATTTATTACCCTTTTAAAACACAAGAGAAACCCATTTGGTATCTTCCACCCGTTGCTTGAAAGTCTTATAATTATTTGCTTATTAGTAGTACATTTCCATTTGATACATGTAATATCAGGTTGCATTATTCTAGATCCAATTTTCCTTCTGTAAGTGAAGTTGATGAAATAGAGTTAGTTGTTCCAGTCACAAATGCATTGTACAATGAAATGCATGACATTATAACTCACCATATTTTCATGATAAGAAAAAAATGTGTGCATATTTGTTGATAAATGTATTTTAAGTGTATTCCTTATAGTGGAGGAAGTGCAAAGATGAATGAAACACTCTAGTAAAGAGCAGTGTGCTTCAAGTTTTTCTGTTGACACCTTCTGTAAAATACTTTTGACAGAACTTCACCCATTTCAACTGACAGATCAGTTGCGAAGCATGTAACTTTTGGCACATTTTAAATGTTGACATTCTAAACTATAACCATTACATCATTTTTAAAAATTCACAATGAAACATAAATATAAAAGCAATTCAATATCCACCACATTCATTTAAAATAAATGAATGAGTTCTTCACAGTGGTTGGAAATGGTACTTCATTTCTTTCTCTCCTTGAAATCATATCCCAGTCCACTATCCGCCCTTCCTCTTATAGAATTTTATTCTATTAAAATATATTTTATACTTTAAATTATTTTTAGTGATACCATGAAAGAGAGCCAGGAAAACTCATTATATAGAAAAAAAAAGGAATAAAGGTAGCACAGAGCAAGAAAGAAGATAAAGTGACATGGAAATAGATCATAGATGAGCAGGTAACACTTTAAAATCTGTGATGTTATGGTGTCTGTCATTTTTTTTTTTTTGCAGATGTGTGCATTGCTGTGATGTAAATCTCTTCTAATCTTTTCTTGTGAAAATATTTACCCTGCTCTAAAACATTTTGCAACAAAATTTGTACATAGATTAAAATTTTATTTTAAAAGAATCCTGTCCAAATGGCAGCAAATGAATGTTTTTAAAAAATTCTTCCAGATTGCATTACCACTATAACTTTTATCAAAAATAATGGCAATAATGATCATGTTGATAATAATAGTGGCTAACACGTCTGGAAGGCTTACTAAGCTTCAAGCATGAATCTATACATTACCTATTTATACCTCTAGTTGTAGCTATCTATTTATATAGAGTGTCCACCAAGTCTGGAAACACAAATGATATATAATAAATGATTCACTGATATATATTAGATTGTAATACTTTTAAAAAGTAATATTTAATTTTCTAGAGTTACGATCACCTTATAACAATCATGTAAGGTAGTTACTATGATTAATCCAGCTTTACCTATGAGGGACCTGAAGCTCAGTCAGTTTATTAACTTTAACATGTGATTAAAATTGATTAATTCAAGAGTTGAATCAGGCAGTCTGGTTTTAAAGTTTACACTCAAGACCAAAATGCATTATTATAGACTTTGATATATAATTTGATTCATAGTTCATCTTAAACATAAGTAAAATTTTATTTATCCTATATTATTTAATGAGATGGAGAAGGGGGAAGCTCAACGTCCTTTTGAAAGGAGGCTTGGCAAACATCAATGCATCCACCATCCTTGTCCCCTTGTTTGTGGCCTAGGAGATTGTTACACCTTCCAAAAATGCTCTCTAGTAAGATTCAGAAAGGTGATACAACACTTGTGTTTTTTGTGTGGGGAGGGAGAGGTAGGTAAAAGAGGAAAAGGAAGATTGTGAAAAGAGAAGCGGAAAAGGATAACTAGCTGGAAGCTTGTACCTTCGAAGTTTTCTCTGGCAGATCAGTTTTAGGAAGGAGATCAAATCAAGTTTGAGGATCAGGAAATTGATTTCTGTAAAACAAGCTGTTTCTGCCTATGTGGTAAGGGTATGGATAACTCACTTCATAGATCCTTGGTCCAGGGAAAAGTGTAACATAAAGTAAATGAGGAAACTCAATTCTGTCAAAAATGAAAATGTTGTTGCATTTGAGAACCATTATGGTGGGCAATGTAGTAAAAAAGATAAATAAGACATTCATCCTAATTTAATGTAAGATAAATTTGAAAAGAAAAAATGATAACTAAAGAATTTCATGAAGGTATTATCATCACTGCATATAATATGCTTTCTACTAAATTTCAATGGCAGTTTATGTTTACTTACCATATTAAATAATTGGTATTACATTGGCATCATAATTCCTGTTATGAGAGAAACTGTTCTTTCTGATAAAATAAATTAAAAATCCACTTAGAGTAGGGCAGACTCTTGGTCATAAATGTTATCAGGTGCTCAAGTATCAGGGGAAGAAGTCTCCTCTCCATGAATCAAATTAGAAAATGAATTACTTTTACTCGTGCAACAGAAGCTGGAAAATGAGTGACAAAAAGAAAGAATGGGGTAAAGACACAATAAAGTCAAAAAGATAGAGAGAGGCCAGAATAGATTATTGGGAGAAATAAGTGACATCTAAAAATGGTCATTTCTACTATTTGATTTGAAGTTTATTGCATTGGTAGTATGTGAACCTCTCCCGAATCTGCTATCGTGTAAATCTTTAATGAAGTCTACTATCTGTGTGAGTGAAATTTTTTACAGAGATCAACACCAGGGCCGTTTCAGGGATAAATGCAAAGCAGAACAACTTTATGCACTAAAGAAGAGTCTGATTAAGGGCAAATTAACAAGGTCATTGCAGGGAAGCATATTCATGAGGAATTCCACCATTTTACAGAAATAATAATAATATGAAAATCTTTTAGTGATGAAGGAGTACTGGTAGACTTTCATGGCACTTAAGATGAGACCCTCAAGGCACATGATCAAGGACGATTACCAATACTTACTTATTTAAGCCAGTGTCATATTTAAGTCCCAGCTTCATTTTGCTGTGGTACACGTAAGTTAACATAAAAATGACAAGTCGCACTGACCTCATTTGGTTGAATTTTAATTACTTTAATTGGAGACACTGCTCATTACACAGGAAAATGAGAATAAGTATTTGTAAACATTCTACTACAAAAATGAATCTTTTGAATCTTTAATTATGACCTACAAGTCATTAATTGTGTCTCTCATACACATGGGAGTATACCTAATTTGAACTCTGAGCAATAGGACAGTGTGCTATAAGATTTTAAAGAGATGATAAGATGATCATTCATAAAATTGATTTATTAAGCACACTTCAAAATACTATAAGCGTAACTTTTCTGGAGTATTTTCATATAATTTACAAATATATTTTTAGTTTATATAATATGATAAATATTGCTTCAATTTTAGCTGGATTAAAATTTAAATGCAAAAATTGATTAAATGATTAGAAATTTATAAGTTAATATCTTTACTATTTTAGAGTCTGAAAGAACTTTCCACAAGATTACTAAACTTTACTGATAACTAGAAATAGATGCTTCTGTTGCCAAAATTCAAACTAGCCAGAGACATTTCCCTTTATATTTTTTTTATTTCCCACTTCTTGCCCATCTGTCAGGTTTCGGTCAGCTGTATGATTATATAAATAAAACCATACAAAAAAAATCCCTTGTAGTTAGAGGAATTGAACTATTACAAGTCACATAGTTGGTTACAAAGAACTTCAGATGGTATTTTATTTTTAGCTATTATCTTTAGGTCAGAGAGTTACAGGCAGCTATTTCAGAACCTCAGTGCTGGAATGGACCTGAGAAATCTTACAGAAAAGTCTTCTCATTTTAGAGACAGAAATTAGGAGTTCAGGAGGGTTTTGTGATTTGCTTTATATTCCACAGTAGTGGTAGATGAGCTAAGACTGGGAGCCCCCTCTCCTAAGTCTCTGTTCTGTACTCCTTTTATTATGTTAAAATGGAAACATATAATTCAAACTAATATGATGGCAAACTGCAATCATAGTTCTCATATACATTTTTAATCTCCACAAAGATAATTTTTTCTACCTCTTTCTTGCTGGAATTGAAGTGAATTTACACCTTAAACTGCACTATTAGAACAAAAACAACTCAAAAGGCAGCCATTAACTTCTCACAGAAAATCTTTCCAATGCTCTACAAGTTCTGTGAGACCAGGCTAACGAAGAGAATGCACCTTCAAAGTTGGACCTTTCATTATCAGCTACTTCCAATTTATCTTCTTCAAACTCTTAAACATATGTTATAATTTATAAGTTGAAAAACACACTTGAAAAAAATATAGTGTATTCCTCTCAGTGTTCACATGAAGACATGACTGATACACACAGATAGTGGGAGGCCAAACCCAGTTCTTCCCTAGTAAGTGAATTTTCTCCCATTGTGCTCTCTTTCCTACATGTCTTTATTAAGCAAACTTTGGGCCTTTTGAAAGTTGATCTGATATTGCTTCACATAAAAACTATCAGGAAGAAAAATCCAGCTGTCAGATATAAGTAGGCATTTTGAGCATTCAAACCTTGCCCTAAGGAACAGTGAGTCATGTGAAATGAAATGTGCAAAGGAAGCTGACACATGAAAGGACAGAACAACAATGATGAGTTCCCAAAGACATACTGTGGGAGAAAGAACAATTATAGAGGATCTATTTTTGGGTCCAGCAGTATGAACTGGGAATTTAAAAATCACAGCTTAAGTACAGAAGGAGGAATGATGTCACCCAGCTTTAAATTTAGGAGAAAATAATTGAATAGCCTTTAGTTTTAATTTAGGTTATTACCATTTATTACCATGATACATTATTGAATTGTCAAATGTTTGCAGTCTAAAAACAAGTTAATGCAGGACATTTAATTTAGTAGGAAAGGCAGCTATGAGGTGTAATATTAATTGCATAATTAATATTTTATTTGCCATGGTACTATAATGCCAAACATAAATAACAAGACAAACACATCTGGAACAGTAGTCTTTCTGGAAGCACCAATGCCCCAAAACCCTGTAGTTAATGCCCAGGATTGAAAATGAGACTCTCAGAGTGGCCAGGGAGCTCTAAAAATAATATTTAGAGTCATTTAAAGTTTTTCCTTTGCTTATGAATAAAGTATCATCTTATGTTCCAATTATGAAAAAGTTTTACATCGATTCATAGGAATATAACAGTGACAATGTGAATAGCAAATAACTCTATAGAGAAAAGGAATTTAGTTCAAATGAGCAAATTATCCCTATTTTATAATGTTAAACATAATTTTTTGTATATATCCAAATAATTATGGTTATATGTTTTATATAGTATGTTTACATATAATATATGATATTTGTGGCTAATTTTACAAAATAACTAATATTAACAAATCTAATAGGACACATTCAAATTAATTTAACACTCCTGGTAGTCTGGCCAAGAGAACGGCAGTATGGAGACTAAGTCCACTGTCAAGGTGCCAAGGAAATAACTTTATAAGTTTGACAGATGTCCATAATTCCATCTTTATTAATATTTTGTTAGATCGCCTTTCAAGGTTCTCTTTTATTCTAATGTTAACTATATACCTTTCCGTGAGATATTTCTTACCATTGTTAACATGGTCTTATCTTCAGCTTTACTGGAAATGCAACATGTTACTTTTATTAGGTCATGAATGTTCTTTTGTAATATATGCAATACCTGAAAGTAGGGCCATCCAAAGTTTTGACAGGTGGTAGCACAAGTGGTTGGTGTATCATCGTAGGACCCTAGATGACAAGAGAACATTCCTGTGAATTTGGTAATATTATGAGTGGATGGTGGGATTTCTCAGAATTTAACCTCAAGTTAAATACTAGTGTGTTTCTTTGTTAAAACCATAAACATATATATTTCAAATGATACTTTTCAATGGAAAGTTGGGAGGAGACATACCAGGTATATTGAGGTTGTCATCATGCTAACCTGAAAGTAATCAATAACTTTGTTCTTGGCATCATATATCCTAAGAATGGGAACTCCAACAGGCACAAACATGGAGGCAGAGAGTGCCTGTTGTTTAAGGTCTTGGCCCTAGGAAGACATGTAATCTATGTATGCATGGCTCTGGTCTACGGGCTGGGGATATGGTAGTCCCTGTTCTCATGGAGCTTATATTGTAAGGAGAAAAAAAAAGAAACAAATAAATATAAAAATGGCCAGTGTTGATAAGTGGTGTGAAGGATAATAAAGCAAGCTAAGGGAGAATAGGGAGAAATGAGAAATGTATGATGGTGGTATACTAGATAGAATAGTCACAAAAAGCGTCTCTGAAGAGGTGGTATATGAAAAGTGGACCCGAAGTAAGACAGCACACCAAGGAATGTTCAGGAGAATGTTTGTTTTTAGAAGAAAGGATGACTGAGTCAATGGTTCTAAGGCAGGAATGACTTGGCTAGTTCAAGGTACAGAAAGAGAGTCAATATCGTCATAGTGGAGTGAATGAGGGCAAAGAGCATTCAAGAACTTGGTCAAAGAGGGAACCAGAGGCCAAATCTTGTCAGTAATGAGTTTTAAATCTCCATAAACATAGGACGTTACTAACAAGCTAAATTCATTCCCTGTCAAACAAATATTGAAGTTACTTAAATGTAGTTTACATACATCCTTTCAGGCTCAAACTAATGTTGAAAGCAAGACATAGCTAGTTTACCTTGCTTTGCATTTAGACGCTGTTTGAATTTTAAGAACTTGAAAAATGTCAGAATGACATTTTGTGAATTATTTATCTTAATTAAGTCGTATTGACATTTGAAAGGCTTTTAATGACCTTGTGCTTATGGAGCGCCAATTTTCTACTATACCTAACAATAGTCAGATCTATTGCCAATAATTTCTTTAAAGTCAACAGAGATGTTTATGTAAACCCTCAAAAATATTCAGAAAGCTTATTATTAAAAGTAATCTCTGCAATTGAATCTTTTGTAAATCAAAAATCACTTCCAGTTATTTTGAAAAATTACCTTGTAAATGTTTACACCTTCATGTGTTTTAATAACATATTACATATCACTAAAAATTGACTAACATATTTTATAATTATGTGGTCATGTGGTCATATTAATTAGATGTGTATTTGTACATTGGCAAAAAGTCTGCATGTACAGTTAACACACTGCATTAGGATGTTTCAGTCAAAGATGGTCCACATATATGACTGTGGTATCATAAGATTTTCATACTGTATTTTTACCGTACTTTCCATGTTTTGGTGTGTTTAAACACACAAAGACTTACCAGTGTGTTACAGTTGCCTACAATATTTAGTACAGTAATATAGATTTGCAGTCTAGGAGCAATAAGCTTCACCATACAGCCTAGGTGTGTAGTAGGCTATCCCATGTAGGTTTCTGTAAGTACCCTCTGTAATGTTCGCACAATGACAAACTCCCCTAATGACACGTTTCTCAGGACATATCCCAATCCTTAAGTGACACCTGACTATAATTAGAATCTGGATTTCTAAAACCTATTTCAGAAAAAATAAAAGTTCCTATTAGTCTCAGCCTTTATTGGCATACATATGGACTTCAGCAGGTTCAAAGCTGAAGTTTGAGTATTTTCCCAACTTGCTAGAAAATACCACTGGAAGTAGAAATACTCAGAAGCATTATTTTTTTTTTTTTTCTGCATGGTTCTTTTTTCATCCCAGCCGAAAATGCTATGAAAGAATCTTTTCAGCTTTTTGGTGTTTGGGACATGTAAATGGTTACTTCTGGCTATCAGAAAAATGTATTGATGAGTTAATTTTGGTTAATAAACATGTTGCATATATTAATAAAATTACAATGTATGTGTGAACATGTACTTACTACCTCTTTCTTCTGAAAAATATCAGTTATCTGTGGTATCAAATTATGTACTAAAGTGGATTAATATTCAAGAAGAAAGGACAAAAAGAAAACATTATTAAGCCCCAATGTGAAAGATAAAAATACCTAGAGAAAACTCCAAAGAAAGAGCTAATTTTGTTCAAGTAGCAAAACGGGCTGAAATGGTTGGACAATAAAATCCTAATCAACTAAATCTGGAAAACACAGAAAAGAAATACAGCAAATAGGAATAATACCTATGCTTTCTTGATATAATGTTGCCATGGTGAAATATAACAACTTAGCTGAGAAAAAATATATAAACCGAAGTATATTTATGAAGAGAAAATCAGAACCTTGAAGAAATATACTGGTTAAATTCAGCTGATGGCTATAAAGGCAATCAAGTGAATTAAAAAATGAGGAATTATGTGAAAAACACAAACTTCAATGCTTTCTATGATGTTTTGATGCGTAAGAAATAATTTTTTACAATAGGTAGAGAGACACAATCACTCTCAGGAGATACGTAAGCTTCATAAATTATTGTAAATGTGCAACCAATTTTTAAAAAAGAATATATACACACTCCTGAATAGAATTATTCATTTTCCTCCTCTCTTTATTTTTCAAAGGAGATTTTGATAGATATTAGAGTTTTTGAATAAAGAGAAATAGAAAGTTAGAGCTAAGATTCAAGACATTTTCTTCTGTGTTCTTGTTCATGATGAGAAATGTTATTCATACATATCCAAGTTTAAAAGCAATAAAACATATTTTCGCTTTCCCTGGACCACCTAACCAAAGAGAGATACTTAATCCTTCTCTTAAATAGTTATAAGCAAAAAGTGACTTAATTATAACCCTGCAACATTAAGTCACTGCCATTCAATTAGAAACAAATGTTTCAGAGGAAAATTTTAATTCATTTAGCTTACAAATTCATTGTGACTCATAATAAGGAAAATGCAGACTAAAACCACAATGAGATGCTATGTTACACTCAGCAGACTAGCAACAATTAAAAAGTTTGACAATAATACACAGCATTAGAAAAGATATGATGCAATGGAAACCTCATACACTGTTGGTGGGAGTATAAATTGGCATTAGCATTTTGAATTGCTAGGATCCTGAAATCCCACTGAAAAATATACCCTCAAAAACACATGGACATATGTGTACCAGGAGATATGTTAACAGAATGTTCATAGCCTCATTGTCTGTAACAGCAAAACTGTGGAAGCAATCCAGATGTTCCTCAGCAGGAAAAAGGATAAATACATTGTGTTACATTCATACAGTGGAACACTGTTAATAGTGAAAGGAAAGAACCACAGCTATACCCATTAACAATGATTTATCTCAAGAACATAATGCTGAATGGAAGAAGCAAGTCTTCAAAGAATGTATTCAAGATAACTCCACTTTCATTAAAGTAAAAATAAAAACAGAAAAATAAAGTAATAGTTTGCCCAGAAACCATATGTGGTAAAGTCATAAAGTAAAACAAGGAAATGATTAGTACGAGCTTAGGGTAAAAGTTTACTTCTGAGGATGTCCCTGTGAGTCAATCAGGGAAGAACATGATGGACAATCTTGGGTCTAGGCATACAGGAGTTTCTTTATTTAAACAGTATATGTGTATGTGTTAATGTCCTTGTATTGCTATAAAGAAATACCTGAGGCTGGGTAATTTATAAAGAAAATAGATTTAACTGGCTCACGGTTCTGCAGGCTGTATAAGCATGGCTCCAGCATCTGTTTCTGGCAGAGCCTCAGGAAGTCTACAATCATGACAAAAGGGGAGCCGACATATCCTCATATCTCGTGGCAGCAGAGGGAGCAAGAGAGGGAGCAAAAAGGTCCTATACTCTTTTAAACAACCAGACTTTGTGTGAACTAACTAAGCGAGAACTCATTTATCACCAAGGGGATGGTGCTAGGTCATTCATGAGGGAGCCATCCCCATGATTCAATCTCCTTCCACCAGGTCCCACCTCCAACACTGGGAATCACATTTCAACATTCAACCTTCATATGAGATTTGGAGGGGACAAACATCTAAACTATATCAGTATGGTATACATAATATTCTACATACAAGAAATTTTCTTAATTATAAAGGTTTTTGCAGAAAAGTATGCAGAGTATAATTCCCTCCTATGGAATGATGCATTTGTTATGAATCTATGGATCAAAATATATGAAATGCAATTTATTAGGGAAAGGTCAAGGGATCTGGATGGCGGATGGAGCTGCCTTATACAGTACTGATCCTATTTGAAACTTTACTATGTGATTTAAATGTATAAATTATATTTGATTTCAAGTTAATTATTATATATACAAAGGAATTTTGGAACAGCAATAATGACTAACCCTTGAATCAAGGTGTGTGTGTTTGTACGTGTGTGTGTGTGTGTGTGTGTGTGTGTGTGTATTTACCCCTGAATCTGATGAAGGTGAAAAGAGTCTACAAACTTGTAATCTGGATTATTACCAAGTTCCTAAGATTTTTAAGTTAGAATGATTCAGACAGGAAATATGTGCCACCAACTCACAGAACTAATCATTCTCAGCCCAGAATTAAAATGGGAAGTATTACATACTTCTCGTTATTTATGGGTAGTTCAATATATATTTATAGTTATTATTTAGTTATTTGTAAAGACAAATCACTTGATTTAAACATGCGTCCTATTTACTGACTTATTTTGTTATTGTTAGTTTGACTCTATTGTGTTATTATGCCCTATTCACACAACATCCAAAATACAGAAAAGAGAACACGATGTCAGGGCACACATGCATCATTTAAGCATCATCTCCATCTGTCCATTGAGCCATCCCAGACTAATTTGGTAGGTTCAGAATAAGCAGAGAGATTTTCACTTTACCAAACAGCACTGCTACTTTAAATGTGGTATGATCAATGTAGCCCAACCTGTAGAGGTCCTGAGAGACTGAGACAGATTTTATGACCCCTCCACTTAAAAGCAGAGTAATTATCTCGACCAATTGGGTTCAGTCCTGAAACACAAGTCAGTTATTACCACGCAGGAGGTGATATTTACTTTTCACAATTTTTTAAATAAATACTTTTCAGCTCTAATCAGAAGTAGTAACCCTCAGACTTAACACTTACCATGCCCCAATCGAAAAGGCAGATAAAGCTTTACCATCCAAAATTTTAGACCAAGCATCTGGAAGATATTTGCATGTCAACTAAAAATGGTACCCACTGACATGCCTATTGTCCATGACCATGTATGCCAAAGCATCTCAATTTATGTGATTCAGCACTGGATTTTTATAATCTAACAAATTATATAAATCTAGCAAATCAAATGTCTTATTGGACTAATTTATCTTCTTTTATAGCCTCTCCTTTTATCTTCTCTTTCTTTTCTTGTCTTTATTCTATTTGCTCCCCTTTTCTTTTAAGGTTTCTCTTACTTTCAAATTTCAAGCCTCCCTCTGAACTTTTAACTTGGTGAGCAATAATTACTAAGTTAATTTTGTTCTTAAAGTCATATCTTTCTATTCTTTAGATGAGAATTTTGTTTGGATATACTCTGTTCTGGTTGGCTTTTCACTCTTTAATCTTGTTCCTTTCATTTCAAATTTCATTAATTTTTGGGTCAATCTCCCATTTGTAAAAGCCACTGTCACCAGACCTGAAACAAAATGCATTGCTCTGGATTTACGCAAAAAGAGCAAAGTTTAGGATGTGCAACATTTTAAAATGTTAAATTCAATTTTAAAAACATATTATTTAAAACTCAGATATATATAGGCCAGGCATTGTGGCTCACGCCTGCAATCCCAGCACTTTGGGAGGCCGAGGCGGGCTGAACACGAGATCAGGAAATCAAGACCACCCTGGCTAATACAGTGAAACCCAGTCTCTACTAAAAATACAAAAAATTAGCCGGGCGTGATGGCGGGCAGCTGTAGTTCCAGCTACTCAGGAGGCTGAGGCAGGAGAATGGCGTGAACCCGGGAGGTGGAGCTTGCAGTGAGCCGAGATGGCGCCACTGCACTCCGGCCTGGGTGAAAGAGCGAGACTCCGTCTCAAAAAAAAAAAAAAAAAAGCTGAGATGCATACATATAAACATGGAGAGCACATCTACTTTAGAAACATCGGACGTGAAGAACTAGTTAGCAATAGGAATTAATTAAAACAGGACTTATCAGAGAAGTCTTTATAACATTTGTTTGTAAACAACATCATGAATTATAAAATTGATTTAAGGTTCTATTTCATGCTGTAGATTAGCCGGTTATGTCACTGGTGTTACTGTCAATCTCTGGAATAGACATACTTAACACAGTCAAGGCAATCCAACATACAGAGAGCTAAAAAAAAAAAACAAAAAAAAAACCTACTAAAAAAAGTTTTGAATTTTATACATACCCTAAAATCCACTCTGCAACAAAGAGTAAATTGTAATAATTAGCAAAACTATTTAAAATTTATAGAAAATGTTTTTACATTTAATTTAGGATCAAACAAGTATTCAGACTTCAAAATAACCTTAATTCAATCTACAAGTAGTATTTTGTTAGAAAAGGCTCTCAAGGATATTTGGTGTCCCCACTGAATCTAGATGAGAGTGAACAAGTATTTTGGCACAGCCTTGTTCTAAACAAGAATATTGGGAGTAACCATTTGTTATTGCAGGGACTGGTACTAGCTTGAGAAAGTGTGAAGTGCCTCTTTACTGTGAAAAATTAGTCATCTTTGCACTCAAATTTTAAGGGCAAAGTATACAAATTCAAATTTCTTTCAAGGCTTTTATTTATGTAAAGTTTATCTTAAGTGCCTTTTACATTATTTCATCAAGCCTATTCAGATAAGAAATTTCCACTCTCTTGTCTTTGTAAAGACAGTCCTAATTTTTTTTTCTATTTTAAGCTCCTTAGAATAAAGAAAATGTGTTGTAGAATACTGACTTATCTTGCCATATATAAACTTACCAGAACAAATTGACTAATTTTAAAAACAAAATATAGTTTTTTAAAGGACATGCTTATCTTCGTGTTTTGCAATAATAACTTTATCAAAAATACGCTGTTTGATAATGACTGTATCAAATAAAGTCAGAAAGTTTAGGGATAAGAGTTAAGAAACAGGAAAGGATAGTGGTAAGAAGAAGCCATCTGACAATTTTAAAAAATGTTTTGACTAATACTTCATCTAAGACAGAGAGTTATTTAATCCAAACCAGTGTGTTGCTTATGGTTTAAAATCCATTCAGTAGTGTGATAAGAGAATATGTAGAAAAACAGTAAAATTACAACTTTGACACATTTTATATACATATTTTATCTGAATACTATGGATGTATGTTGACAATTAGTATTTTTCTCAAAGTAAAGTTATTGTTTTACTGAATGACATACATATTTGAACTCAGAAGAAAGAAAACCTTAATAGTGATATTTCTAGGTAAATGAATAATTAGAATTCTGTTTTAAAAGAAAACAATGAAGTTAACACTGAATCTCAAACAAATGGGGAATCTAAATAGGAAAATAAAAGATGTATTATTATAATATGAGTTGGGTCCATTCAGAATATAACTTGCGTAAAGATCCATAATGAGGCTTTCAAACAAATTATGATTTATTTAATCACAAATATGTATTTCAATTTGTAAACTAGTCCTTTGGCTGTAAGTTTAGAAAACTTCCATAACAATACAATGAGGTAAGGTCATTGATAGTTGGCATTGTTTTTAGAGTTATCTGTATTTATACATCAACACTGAAAAGCTTAATAAATTACAGACTAACAAACATGTAACTTACTGTTTACCGAACAGACATAAAACTTTTTGGCAATTAAACAGAATTTGTATTCTGCTATAGATGTTTTTAGGAAAGATTAATTTTCTTTCCTTCAATTTCATTGCTAAGTTGTGTTTTTTTTTTTCCTCCTTGTATAGGCTCTTTAGTGCTATTGTCCAGAAAGGCAGTAAGTAACGGAATAAGGCTTTTGTTGGGAGGCAAGAGTTGGCAAGTCAGCCAGTTTCAACAAGAATTCTGCCAGTTTTAGCCATTGTGTGGCCATTTGGGGAAAGGCTTCAACATTTTATGTTAAAATACTGAGCAAACTTCTCATTTACCCTAATTTGAAAGGTCATTCCTTGGAATTTAGTAAAATCTGAACACTAAGTATATTACAGGAAGCATCTTTGCTAACTTTTTTCCTTTCAAAGTCAGTGAAGAAATACATATTAGGTTGAAGTAAGAATAAAAAAATGAAAATTAATTTTTGAATATTCTCTTTTTGTAAATATACAGTGATTCTAACACCTTCAGTATTTTTACTCTGGCATCTCTTGAATAATACATAAACTCACATGAAGCCAAAATCCAGTTTTCTGTGATTTAGACTCTAGTATAAAGAAACATTCATTCATTTATTCATTTAAATATTTAGTAAACAGTTTTGGGGCACCTAATATACAGGCACTTATCTAGGTGCTTCATATGTATTAGTGAAATGAAAATCAGGCAGAAATCCTTGCACTGGAGCTTACGTGTTAGTGGGTGGATGGAAAACAAAAAATAACAGCAAGTTTGGGTGTGGTGGCTCACACCTGTAATCCCAGCATTTTGGGAGGCCAAAGTGGGCGGATCACTTGAGGCCAGGAGTTTGAGACCAGCCTGGCCAACATGGCAAAACCCCATCTCTACTAAAAATACAAAAATTAGCTTGGTGTTGTCATGCTGAGGTAGGAGAATTGCTCAAACTGGGGAGGCAGAGGTTGCAGTGGGCCAAGATCATGCCCCTGCACTCCAGCCTGGGCAACATCCATAAGTAAGGAAGATTAGCATTCTTTTCATACTCAGATGCTAATGTGATGCTTATGTAATGTAGAGAAAAAGACAAATAATAAACTTAGAAATTATTCAAATAAATACTCCCTCATACTATTATGATTATTATATTACTATTATAATCTTATATCAATAAAATTATATGATGCACAATGATCTTTGTTACTTACCAAAAATTTAATTTCATTGCAAATAGTTTTTAAACTGGAATGGATATACTGTAATAACTGATGTCCATATGCGTATTAGGTTGAACTAAAATGTCCAGACAAAAAAAAAAGCATGTCTGTTATAAAGACTGTTTCCCTTCCATGATGATAACATCACGCAACTATTTCTGTAAGGAAAAATGTAGACCAGAATGTAGGACAAGCCTTGAAGTCTAAACTATTTGAGTAATTAGGGGTAGAATGTTGTCAGAGTGTAAACATCTAACATCTTTTATTTCTTTTAAAAAAGCACATGCCATTTCAAGACCTACACCATAGTTAGATTTAATGAAACATTGAGATGGAGTCTCCCTTTTCTAAGTTAGGAATCCATTAACTAAATTTATTTAACTTATTCAGGCCTCTAGCTTAGGAAGCCACAAGTCATATTTAAGGTTTTGAACATATGCAGTCTTTTATGGTACTGGAGTCAGGAAAGTTGAGAACTTGCTGAATGAACTTAGTTTTCAGGATTAGTATGAAAAATTACACATTTAATGGATGTTTTTGAAGAATGCTTGTGTTATATCTAAACTCAAATATAAAGTCTTTGTTAATTTTGGTGTGTATTTACTTTGAAGGAAGTAGACTAGAATTTGGTTCATTAAATATAAACATATATTAATTTTATGATCAAAACGACTTTCACACTGATAACATGGAATATAGAACAGGAAATCCTTTTGGAAAGTGCATAATTAAGGAAGTTAGCTATTGTGAGAAATTCAATTAATTAAAAAATTAAACAATATTTAGGAAAATCATTATATGAATTTCACTCCTGCCTGGTTGTTCCAGACCTTAATATTTGCTCATATCTCATTTGAAGGCCTTCCTATTCAAATTAATGAAGACAAATATTCATCAAAGCTTTATTCTTAGGAATATCACTTTCTTTAACCATGATATTTGCAATGGAATTAGACACACAAAAATATTTTTTGTCAAAGTAGGAAAGGTAAAAATTATATTAGAAGCAATTGAAAGGGAGATATTTCAGAATATCTTAACCAAGGAAAACATAAAATTGAGAACACAGTGAATCTGGTTGTTGTTTATTTCAGGTTTTTTGATGTTTCATCAATAATTGAAGGTTTGCTACGATAATAAATATATACATATTTATTATATGTATTTGATTTCTCTGATTTATCAGACATTAAAAGATCTGATTTACCAGGTTTTGTCATTTTGGAAAACACTCTAGTTAAGATATTGAGTCTTGATCTTGTGACAAGATGAAAAATAGAGTGGCAGCCAGCAGTATGGATTAAGACTTTACACTTTGATTGGAATTGTCTTTACATAACATGGAAGCGGTGGTGTTGTTGTCCAGAGCAGGAGACCTGTCTTGTTGGCCTTTGACACCTAGCATAGGGCCAGGCACCTCATAAGTACTTCTTATGAGGTACTTCTTTGGACCATATTGTTTAATCCTAGTATTCCCTAAGGGAAATAAATGTATAGTCATATGAGTTAAAATATAAATACTCTTTGACAGAAATAAACTCTGGGATGAAAAATCAGTCTGCTTCCTTCCCCCAAATGAAATATACTGCAATATTACCAGATTTTAATTTGTTTAGAGAAAGAGCAATTTTAGCATACAGGAAAATACGCTACTCTTGACCACCTGAGGCCAGAATGCAGCTATTGGGCATATGGTTTGGAAAAAAGTGAACGTTAGACGTGAGAAAACTTAGTGGAAAGAGAGGGATACCAAAAGAGAGATGGAAAATTACCAACTGCAGATCGTACTTACTGTATAGTTTTTCCTAAAGCCCTGCAAGTCATGCCCTCTGTCTGCTGAGAAAACTCTTGGCCATTTGTTTCTGATGTCCATGTCTGTCTTTTGAATTCTGTCCCTTACTCCCTGATCCATAAAAGTATCTGAAGTGGCTTAAAAACATTACACACACACCACACACACACACACACACACACACACGTATAAATATATTTTACCTTATTTTATAAGAGTAACTGTCACGTGAATTACCTGAAACATGGGTTTTTAAACTGAGAGTTGAAGAACTCTTAACATAGCTAAGAAAAAAGCGATCCTATGAAACTCATGCAACTGTAAGCAAAATGAGAATTCCTTTGAATGTATTTTTTTTTAATTTATGGAAAAAAAGTTTTTGGTTTCATTACATTCTCAATGTGGGTCTTAAATTATAAAATATTCAATGATAAATTCTTAAAATGAATTATTTTAAGCCAAAACCTAAATGTTTTTTTGCCATCCTATTGCACAGGCACTCTTTCTTTGTATTTTTGAAATATAATAAATAAGAAAATATAAGTGTCTTCCAGTAGGTGGCAGTAATAAGTTCCTAGAATAAGAACTTTAAAAAAAAAAATAATGAAAAACTACTTGGAATTCTAAAAATTGAATTTATTGGATCCTTCTTAATGTTCTCATTTTGAGATTGTGGAGCTGCTATAAGAATCAAAACTAAAATTTTCTGACAGATGTCTACATTTATCTCTACTGTAGTATAGTCACACAAGTAGCAAACAAATTTGGGTAAATAAATTTACTTTTATTATCTTGTGTTAGAAGAGATTCAGTTTGGATTTGGTGAATCATATCACTATTCCACTTTGCACAACTTCAGTAATGAGAGGTCTAATAATAGATAATACACAATAGTATAATGACAAATTTAGGATTTAGATTCATAATATATGTAGGATAAAACCAGAGTTTTGTCAACGAGGATTATGCAACTTTGGGTTTCACTGAGTTTCATGTGTAAAGAAACACAATAATTTTTGTTTAATATATATTTTTAAATTGTTAATATGCAGGTATTTTAAGTGCTCAAGTTCTATGAGCTAGTAATTATCAATATCAATTTTATTAGGTTCAGGCATGTATTGTATGATGGCAAAAGGATGGTCACTCTAACAACTCTAATTATAAATCACACTTGTTCACTCTTCTTGTCTTACAGAGAGATTGTATTCTGTCTATCCGTATGGGTGTTGATTGTTTGGAATAAAATTTTGCATAGAAACAAATTACGTCCTCAGTCTCATTCACAACAGACTTAAGGTGAACATGAAAATTTATTGAATATGTACTAAATGCCAAGCGCTAAAAAATTTCCACGTGTTAATTCACGGATTACTTACAAAACCTTATAAAGCAGTATGATTATCACTTCCACTTTATGGATGAGAAAGGGGAACTAATAAGTGGTAAATTTTGGGTTCATATGTGGATGATCTAAATCCAAAGTGCATCACAGTGCACTTCTATAAATAGCATATACCTAAATTTCTAAAATAAATGCATATTTTTTCTTAATTTATAAAGTATATTGATATATTTGTAGAAAAGACAAAAACAAATGCATCATTAAAAGTAAAATTTTAAAGACATATACACATTGACTAATAAAACATTAAACATGTTATTCTAATATTGTTTCCATTACTAAGTACAAAATAAAATCACAGTTTTGTATTGATGACATTCTTTTCCCATGGTTTTAACCCTCTTTTTCTATTATAATGTTATTTATTGCTCTCTGATACTTACCAAAGTTTCTATTTTTCCTTCAAATTATCCTTGGAAGAAAGGCAAAATTGAGGTGCATGTGCAAAATATCTGCATAATCATTGGTCTCAGTTTAATTAGTGAATGCGGGTTCAAATTAACACTCATTTGTAAAATTTATGAATTTGGTAGTTGGATACAAGAAAAATTTATCTTCATTTTCGTTAATAAAACCAAACCTGTGTGCTCACGAATATGCTATTGATCCTCCATGTGACTACACTGTTAGGAGATGGGCACTTATAAACCATCTATTTGCTATGTGACTAAATCATTGCAATTTAACATACCAAATGATATGCTCGAAATTCACTATAATTTTATGAGAAACATAAATGAGCTTAGGTTAGCCTAAGCCTGAATAGAGAAATAGCTACAGTTTTATACAAAAGTTTATGTCATATTAACACTTTTTAATTTAAAAAGATATGTTCTATGTTAAGGGAAATAAGATTTGTCTGAAAATTGGGCTCCATTCTGCAATGTTAATAAAATATAAAACTATAGCACCAATACCATAGGGGTTATTTATGTATTCATTTTGGCTTATGCTAGATTGAACTGGGTTGGGATTTTTGCCTTTTTAATTTTTAGTAATGGAAAAGGTGTATAACACATTTAATTAAGCCATGAAAAAATTAAAAAATAAAACTTGTTTAACATTTCAAAAGTAAATATACTATTTGGGCAATTTTTGCAAACAATAATATTTTGGTGTGTTAGTTTTGAATAATACTGTCTCTTAAGTAAACAAACTAATTGAAGTAAAAAATGGAAGAAATGTGTTTTAGGAAAATATTTGCAACTTATTACCTGATAATAATTCTAGTAACCTAGGAAACATAGACCCTAACTCAGTTCACAGGCAGTGATACTATTTTATATTTTTGTAAGAAGAAGTAAGACCTTATTATGTCCTTAAAAATTGAATACATTTCTTCTCTTTTTTGTAATATAGCTTATTATAATTAAATTAATTTGATTTTAAGATTATTCCAATAAGGAAAAATGGAGAGATTAATTGACCTAATCTAATTCACATGGTCCATGTGAATAAATGTAGCTTATTATAATTAAATTAATTTGATTTTAAGGATATTCAAATAAGGAAAAATGCAGAGATTAATTGACCTAATCTAATTCACATGGTCCATGCGAATAAATGGGAAAAGGACAGATCCATCTGGTTAGAATGTAGTTTATCTGGTATTTCTGGTAAGTTTTTATTTTCCACCTATTTGCATCATAATATTTTTGTATATTAAATGAGAAGATGTCTTGAAATAAGTTGTAATCCAGTATGGTACATGTACTTTGTCAGAAAAATAGAACATACCTGAGAAATTATGAATGTTTATCGTTTACCCATGGATTTGAAAACCAGATACAGATAAATGTTTTAAATAACTGTGTATCATTTGTCTATCTTAAGCGTATTCTCCAATATTCTGATTAAGTCAAAACTAAGATACGTTACACACCTGACTCTCATAAGAGTGTCTTTCATTAACACCCTTGCAATGATAGAGCTTGTGTTTATGGTTTAATAGCTTCTCTGAATGCCAAGCATAAGATACACAATAAAGCAAAAGATTTTAAATACTCTTTCTTGAACATATTTGTATTCTGAAAAGTCGATACTGTAATCATTATATCTCCAAAACCAGAATTATTTGTTAAAGCTGTATTCAAGGTCATACGTAGAGTATGAAATAGATTTTTTTTAGTGAATACGTTTTTGATCCTTTAAAGATTATTATATTTTTTCTATAAAGATCTAGAACAATCTTTTAAAATTAAGTTACTATCAAACTTTTGCAATGTAGATAAAATTGGTAGCAAAATATTTTTACAATGTTTCCAAATATGATCTAGTTAGAAATATATAATGATGCTATTAACTGAAATTCAGTTAGTGTTTATGTGTTTATCAAATAATTTGTCCACATTAATCTGTAAAGCAAATAAGGTAATCATTTTACCTTTATATTATTTTCAATTTTTTATTAAATTTTATTTTTGTTATGCATGAAAAAATAGTATAATATGTGCAGGTGAACATAAATGTTCTTACAAATATGCTAAATATTGACTTCATTTAAAATTCATTACATGTTTGGAGTCACCAGTGAGAAAAGCATATACATCTTGCCCACTCATTTAAAATAATTTTTAAAATTACAGACCCAATATTATTTTGAAAAATGTTTTTGTTATTCCAATGTTTCAAATCGAATGAACAGTTTCATATATTATAAAAATCTACATATTTTAACTTTTAGTATAATGTTTTGGTATGTAAGATAGAAAAAAATCTTGTAACAATAACCAAAAACATTATCTCTTCAAGAAATAGAATATTTCAGGTAAAACATATTTCAGTTCACATTATTCACATAATATTTCAATTCTATGTTTCATTTTACATATTTAGAATTGACTGTAGGCTCAATGCATTGATTTTATGATGCTACAAGGAAACATCTTCTAGCAAAGTAAATTCATTTCTTTATGGCTAAAAGCATGCATTGATATTCTAATATTTTCTTATCATTAAAGAAAGCACATTTTGAATACAATAATGTGAATTTTTATTTCAAACTTCCAGTTATGTCCTCAAATATTTCCTTTGGCTAATGACCTTCAATGTTCATCGCCTAGTGTTTTTCAAAAGTATTTTTGGAAAACAAAGATTATAAACCACACTGTTAGTAAACTCATAAAAATTTAATCGAATTATACAAGAAATTTATGCGTTTTGGACTAGCAATTAAACAAAAATTAAGGAAGTTTGGAGAGTTTCTCATTATAAAATATGATCATAATATAATACCTCCTAAGAAAATAATCTGAATTAAAAATAATGTTGTTTTAATTTTTGTTACTAACCCATGGCATTGGGTTAGTAAAAGTGTTGTTTCCACTTTCTCCCCCATTTATGTAATGGCTAAAGTCACATTCTAAAAACACTTTTCCCATTTCTACACGTGTCAGGGAACTGAGTACAACTGAAGATTGAAAAGAGAGAGAAATCAGCCATGATACACTTAAAGAATCACAAATCTAAGAATTAATTTAAATTTTCATTATATTGAGGAATTTGTGGAAAAATTGAGTTGTAAATTACTGAGGAGTTACTCAGGATGTTTGTAGTCTATTATTAATGTGCCAGATATAAGTGATTAAGTACAGGATGCTTCCAATGCAGGACGTCTTGGAAAGTATAATTTCATTTAGGTAAGAAAATATAAAACTTAAAAATCATATCTATCAACATCATTTAAAATTTGACATCAAACTTTCTCCAGCAACAAATTTGTGATATATCTATACAAACAATTTATTAAGCAGACACTAGTTTCTTAAATTGTTCAGGACAGTCTGTACTATCGGAATGAGCATTAACAGATGTTTTATCTCAACATTTCAGTAAGTTCCATCCTGGAAATTCTTTTTTAATAAATACTTTAATTTCTTTGTTTAGTCATCTAATATACTTCTTTGGGAAAGCTGTCACGTTTCTTTATCCAGAGATATCGTGGTATCACACCCCCCTCCAAAAGCTTGCAGAGGGGAACCAGTCAAGTTCAAGTATTCTCTTAAAGATTTCAAAATTAAGAATTGTTTTAAAAATCTACATTTCCTAAACTCTAGGTTTTTTTTCTTTGTAGCCAACACCATGATCCAAATAAAGAGCAAACAGTTCAGGGTTAGCAGAAGAGAGATTTAAACACATCTGGCAACAATGAACAACAAAAATTAGTTCAGTAGTTACAGATATATGTGTAAATAAAGGTGAAAGGCAAATGTAATAAATGCAAAGTGATTACTTTTCAAAACTCTGTATTATGATCAACCACAGAGTAAGTGAGACTCCGAGACCCATTAAGTAGTTATTCTTTCACCTCTTTCTTAGAGCTGATAACGTGGAAAGTTTAAAGACCCTTCCGGGGGGAAAAATGTTTTCCAGTTGTCAAGATTCAAGCTTAGCTAATAGTAGAGCTAATTTTAAGGGACATTGTTCTCTGATTAAGGTATTTGTTCAGAAATATGTCTTTTAATCCATTTAGATTTTTAATACTTGCTAAATTTATTTTCTAGAATACCATGGTAAACAATATTATCTAGTAGTATTAGATTTTGTATTCATGTTAGGGTAGTAGGCTGTATTTTCTCTAGCATGTGAAATAAGTGAGAATATGTTTCAACATTATTTCAATGCTATCTACTAAATTCTATAATAGAAACAATGCCAAACTATATGAGAATACTACTTAGAATAAATATATTTATTTTGAATGTGCACTTACCCAGTCCAGCTCTTAAGGAAATTCTTTGTGAAATATTCTTAGGATGGAACTTTACTTTCTGAGATTCCGCAGAAGAGATTTACCCACAAGCAAGGTGGGAAAGAGTGAAAGCTTTGCAATGTGATCCTGCAATCAGGATTAGATTCAGTTAGCAGAGCTTGATGGTCCTAAAGCAGGAGGTGACACTCTCTGCTGGAGAGAGAGAGGTTGTTCTGAGTAGATTGTAAGTGTTGTCAGATTGTAAGTGATCAGCAGCAGAAGGGAAACATCAGAGCTTCCTGTTACATCACTCTGACCCCGCCTGCAGTTAGTGTTAGGTTACTTCTTTCTCAAATAGCATACCCTACGAAAGCAGCACTCCTTTCTTATTGTGAGACAAGAGCAAGAAGCAGCCTGAACAGAGAGAGATCATAGGCTGTGTGAATACATTGTTACCAGTAGAAAGAAAGCTGGCTGGCTTTCACCTTGACTGAGTTCTGTTAGAACTTGCCAAACAAGCTACTTGTGATTTGAAGGAAATCTGAATATAGTATTCTGCTCAAAGAATCAAAGGAGTTAGGCGTGTGTGTGTGTGTATGTGTGTGTGTGTGTGTGTGTGTGTGTGTTGAATTATAGCTTACAAAGTACACAGGAAAAAATATCTAACAAATCTGTGTTCATAGCACAACACAGAAAAAAAATCAACTGTAGTCATCATAATTGGTTTTATGATTTGGCCCTTCTTAATTTGGAGCTCTGCTAATTGGGTGCTGTTCCTCCATCAGTTCCTAAGTGCAGTTGCTAATCAGTTAATTAGATCAAGAAACTTTATCCTGCAGTTTTTAAATCTTTTATTTTTTCCTTTACCTTCTTCATAAGAACATGATTGTATGTGTTATAAATTCAACTTGTATATGTGTGTGTATAGAGTGTTTCTTTTATAATATATAAGTATATATATTTGACAAAATAGCCTTTTGAATAATTCATAATTTTAAAATTATTGTACACATTTAAAAATATTTGGTATAATTATGTTATTTACTATATAAAAATAATGTATACCATAATATTTATAAATCAATAATCTTAAAGAAAATATAGATATGTTATAAACATAATATTATAAAATAATATAAGTACAAAGCATACTTTATTTCTTAGACAAAATTTCATCTCAAAGCATAATTTTTCCTGAATATGTTTAATACATCATTGGATATGATCAGGGGAAAATGTAAATTTGAAGTGCTTTTATCATTTTTATAATTTGGTAAATGTATGATATGAAGCAATAATTATAATCCCTTTAACCTAAACAGCACTAAAAGTCACTTAATTTATCAGGGCATAAATTTTCTCATTTATAAACTAGAAGAGATAGATTTTATCTCTAAGGCTTTGAATCAACAAATTTCATAACATTTTGAAATAGATAAGATATGGTGAGGATCATTCAATTCTTAGTAAATTGTTAGTGCAATTCCAGGATAAAATGAGGTGCCCATACACCCTGTACGCAAACAAAGGAGGTAAAGGCAAAATAAATTCAGGAATATCATGTTTTTAAAGTAGAGTGCTCGTGTTGACATTTTTGTTGTCTGAATTAGTGGAAGAAAATGTTTATACAATCTTTGATTTTAAGACCAGTAAGATCAATATTGATAAAAAAAAAACAGACATATAAAAAATAGATACCTTTATCTCTATTATTATGGTTAATAGAAAAGACTTGTAAGAAACTGAGTTACACTGGTGAACTGGTTCTGATACTGTCTGGTGTGATCTTGACAAAGCTTTTTAGGCTTGATGTTCCCATCTTGAAATTCAGAGCAAAACAAATACTAGATTTAATATGAAAGTAATAATGGGTCATGTCTTCTCATCTTCTATGCTAAGTGTAATATATGAATCCTATAAAGAGATTAATACATAGTTTTTGAATTTAATTAAATCATGGAAAACTAAAACTTTTCCCAATATGTTTATAAAAGTATTAATATTTTTGTCTTTCCAAAGATTCATTTCTTTCCTTCCTTCCTTCCTTCCTTCTTTCCATCCTTCTTTCTTTCTTTCTTGACGGAGTTTTTGCTCTTGCTACGCAGGCTGGATTGCAATGACGCAATCTCAGCTCACTGCAACCTCCACCTCCTGGGTTCAGGCAATTCTCCTGCCTCAACCTCCCAAGTAGCTGGGATTACAGGCGCCCGCCACCACAACCAGCTAACTTTTTGTATTTTTTTGTAGAGGCAGGGTTTCACCATGTTGGCCAGACTGGTCTCAAACTCCTGACCTAAGGTGACCCACCCACCTTGGCCTCCCAAAGTGCTGGGATTACAGATGTGAGCCCCTGCGCCTGGTGAGATTCATTGATTTCATTTGCCCAAAACTAATAAGGTCTACTGAAGGAAAAAAATTCATGTTTTGAGCTCATGTCATAAAACCCTTAATCCAATGCTCTTTCTCTTCTACTCTCTATCAAGTGCTATACTTTATGGGGTATCTAATAGAAGTTGTATTATTTATATTTAAGTTGATGGACACGTGGGCCCATGGTTGTAGTCCATGAAGACTCCTTGATAAATTTTATTAATATCATCTTTAATTCTTATTTAGACATAACAGGAAAATTGCATCCTAGTAATCCTCAAGAGCTGACATTTTACAAACTTCAAAAAAAATAAATGGTATAAGGACTTCCAGGAAGGCATTCAGGGTATTCTAAGTTATGTAGGAGCAAGTGAAAAGATAGATCATAAAAACTTCTCTACTACCTACTGAAACATGAAGGCAAATGTTTGGAAAACTGTAGCAGAGCTAAATGAAAACATTTCAATAATCAGTGAAGTGATTTTCAGCCAACGTGGCATTATATGGATTTAT
This sequence comes from Nomascus leucogenys, assembly GCF_006542625.1. Lineage (NCBI taxonomy): Eukaryota > Metazoa > Chordata > Mammalia > Primates > Hylobatidae > Nomascus > Nomascus leucogenys. Next base: position 87,888,211 of record NC_044402.1, read on the forward strand.
ATATTATAATCTTTCTTCAGAAGACATTAAAGCCACTTGCAATAATTTAATTAGTAGTGACCAAATTTGTATTTCGAGCTATGTAATGTGCTAACTGTGTTTTAGTGAGACAAGTAAAAATAGAATGTTCCGTGCTATCTAGTCCTTGAATGAACAGATTGACTACCACATGAGAAGTCAAGGGCCAAATTCTGTGAAATTAGCAACTGATGCTGCTAACATAGAGTCTAGATGTAATGATGCAGAGCACTGCAATAAGGTTTTCTGTAGAAGTGAGGAATGGTGTATAAGTGTAGAAATATATACATATAATGATGGACAGTCACACATTTTCATTTTAGCATCCTACATGCAGGATTTGTACTTTTATTTGCGCTCATGCATAAGGCTCACTAGCGACCTTTTCTTCCAATAGGGGATACTAGTTACAACATGAAATGCAAGTTGACTCAAAATTAGGAGTAGGCTAACTCCAAGTTTCTGGGCTACTGTTTATATTGAATATGTTAGCTAAACCAGACCAAAATGTGGTTTGACGAATTTAATTTTCTACTGACCAAACTGACCACTTATTCTGAATTTGTATGGATACTGCCTTGGAGCATAGTTCTTGCCACAAGAACAAACAAAATAAAACAGAACACTTTTACAGGAAATATATTAAGGACAGACTTTCCCTAGTGAGAGTGCAAGAATAAGTCAAAAGAAAGACTTTTAAAATAATTATTATGAAGTTTTAAAAGTTATTATTTTATGTTAATAATTCTTTTGTGTTCTTAATTGTCTGAAAGCAATTACTTATACTTGGTGATAATTTATGCAGTCAGCAATGTTATATATAACTTGCTTTATGATAAATGCACCAATAATTTGAGGAAAAACACATAAACCCTACATCAGAAGCTTATATGTTTAAAAGCTTTACATTAAAAAACTACTTCTAGCAAGGAAATAAGTTCACCCGACCTTTTATTATTTTACCTAGCAATTGCTGTTAGCATTTTTCAAGTTGTTTTCAAAACAAAAATAAATTGCATTTAGTAAAAGAATCTGGGTACAATGTCTGGGACATGAGGGTGAATATGCTATTATCTATTACTAAAACCAAAAGGCCGTTTTTCACTTTAATTGTGCACATAGCTATCATTTTAAAGAAGATTACAATATTCTTTTAAAAATAGGTACTATGAATAAGAATTTGGAAGGGGCAGAAAACTATGTTTGAAATGAACAGTATATATATCCGGTCAGATATACAATAAATAAAACTATTTTATAGCCTATATGTAGAGTTTCTTTTAGTATTTAATAATGTATTTTCTCAAGAAAGCCAAGTAACATAAAAAATAATCGGCCAAACATTTGCCTATTTTAAAAATTCTTATATCCTGATGGATTTACATCTTCCTGGGAACTTAGTATTTTCTTACAGATATTCGTCAGTGTTGGAGGGGTGGCTATTGCTAGAATAAAGTACTAGTACTGGCTAGTGAGCTATGTCATGGACTAATTCAAATGGATTTTTAAATACAACAAAATTATAAATGCTTACTTTAAATGGGAGTACACAATGAACTTTCTGAGGGGAAATACCTTCAATAAGGTGATCATATGTCTTAGTTTTCTGGGGCAGTCCCAATTCATAATTTCAGGCTCAAAAATGCTGTGGTTTGAAGAAAAAAGTATTATACAGTATATGGTGAACCTAGCCATACTTATCACTAGAGCAATGACAAGCAGCACATAAATACTAAGAGTGTGTGAGTAATTTATTTGGGAAACCCAAATCTTCTTTCCCAGAAGAGTTTAAAATAGTTCTTACTATTTCTAGGATGGTTTTGGTTGGCATCCAAAAAGATGCCCTTTTTAATTCTGGATATGCATTTAATGCGGCTTTATTCTGAAATGCCTCTTATTTGCTGAATATCAATATTGATTGTGAAAATAAAAGGTTTATTTACATTTGTATTTAGACATTTTGACTTAAGTAGTATTTGATTAAATGACCAATCTGTATATTTTACATAAATAATTTAATCATTAAAGATGCCAAATAGTATCATGTCTTTCCAGTATTAGCAAACTATTTTCTTCAGCTGTCATCATATTTATATAACTTATAAAAATATTAACAACTTATATTTTTGTTTATTTTCTTTAAAAGCTTATTCATATTTAATATCAGTCAATAACGTACAGTGAGACTTTAAATATTAATGACTATGGAACTGTATGTAATGCATATATTGAAATATATGATGGATTTGCCTAGGAATTCTTAACACCTTTGAGAAAGTGTCACATCTTTCTTTTTACAGTTTTGAGGAATCTATAGTGTCATCCTGCCATCTAGTGTTAGACATTCTCAAATTACAAAAAGTTGTTCTCTGACCAGAATAAAAATGAAATTCTATTGCTTTTTCTCTAATGAAAAAAATCTCAACAACTAGGGAAGATTTCTAAGAAAACATCCTGATGTACTTGATAAATATAGTTACAAGGGGCAGGTACTTAATGTAGACTATACAAATTAAAGCCCATATAGTCGATGGAGAATATGTATTTCATCAAATTTTAAGTGCAAAGGAAAACAATGATGTAATAAGTGTTAAATCACAATGTAATTTTAAAATTACAAATTAAGATGGCATACCTTCTTTTGTCTTTCTATGTATTTATCACTCCATCTGTATTCGTGATTCAAAGCTAGAGATGGCTAGGCCAAAGAAGACTAACTCCTACATATCTGATCAGGAATACAAATCAAATCATTGAAAACTAACAACAGAGTGATAAATGTCTCTCATGTCTGATAAACAAGGCTCTCACTATGTTAAAGCATGGAGAGCATTTGTTCCACCACTATCTGTTGGAAACAAAATCAATCATTAATTCACTATGATCCTGCTCTGGCTTAATGACTCCCACCCTGCTGACATTGCCATAGCCAGTACCTACTGGCATTTGCCACCTGAGGGCATGGGAACTGGCCCACCTAGTATGATGTAGCTCCTGCTAACACCAATGCATACTATTTTGAAGCCTAAGGGTTGTCTCACTACTGCTACTGCCATTGCCCATGCCACACATGATTCCCAGGGGACTAAAAGCCCACCCACCTGCCTTGCTCAATATTATCTCTGCCACTACCTGAGCAAGTTGCTTGAAAGCCCCCAAATTAGCCTGTTTGCACCTGCTAACATTGATGTCCATGCACGCTAACCAGAGACCCAAGGACAGGAACACTTGGCCCACCACTGCATCCATTGGGTCCTGAGGACTGGCCCAAGCAGAGTCCCTGTTCCCAGCAAAATCTCACCACAGCCTGCAATAACAACTGCAGCCTAAACCACTGAGGAAATCACAAATACAACTGATGTTATTTGTAGCTGAAGATATTACACAGAGACCACATTCTCAAAATCAAAGCTAAAGTGTCCTATCCAACCAATACCATAGATATGTCTTCAGGAAAAAGTCTTCCCCTATGAAAGCCAGTTCAATGGACAAAAATAGAGAACCCAGAAATATATTTACATATTAAACTATCATCTGGTTTTCAACGAAGGCACCAAGCACCTACATTGGGAGTGGACAACCAATTCAATAAATAGTACCAGTATCCAGAAAACTGGATTACCATATGCAGAAGAATGAAACTAGACCCCTATCTCATATCATATACAAAAGTCAACTCAAAATGGATTACAGACCAAAATATAAGTCTCGAAACTGTAAAACTACTAGAAAAAAATATAGGAGACACATTGATCTAGTTAAAGATTTTATGTATAAGAAGGCAGAGGCAATACAACAAAAATAAACGATACCATACTAAATAAAAAAACTTCTGTATAGCAAAGGAAACAATCAACAGAATAAAGAAATAACCTGTTGAATGGGAGAAAATATTTGCTACCTTTCCATCTGACAAGGGACTAATGAAACAACTCAACAGCAAAAACTAGTAACTCAATTAAATAGGCAAAGAATATGAATAGACATTTTTCAATAGATGACATACAAATAGTCAACAGATATATTTTTAAAATGCTGATTATCAGGGAAATGAAAATCAAAACCACAATGGGATATCATCTTACTCCAGTTAGAATGGTTACTATTAAAAAGACAAAACACAATAGATGTCAGTGAGGATGTGCCGAAAAAAAAGCTTATATATTGTCAGTGGGAATGTAAATTAGCATAGCCACGATAAAAAACAGTATGGAGATTTATTTAAAAACTTAAAAACAGAACTACTATATGATCCAGCAATCCCACAGTATTCACAGGAAAGGAAATCAGTATATCAAAGAGATACCTGCACCCTGTGTTTATTGCAGCACTATTCGTAATAGCCAAGATATTTAATCATCGTAAGTGTCCATCAATGGATGACTAGATAAAGAAAATTTGGTTTACCTACACAATGGAATACTACTTGGAAATAAAAAGAATGAAATCTTGTCACTTGTAACAACATGAATAGAACTGGAAATCATTATGTTAAGTAAAATAAGCCAGGCACAAGAAGTCAAATATTGCCTGTTCTCTCTCATATGTGAAAGGTTAAAAATTTGATCTCCTGGTGATAGAGACTAGAATAATAGTTACCAGAGTCTGGGAAGGGTGGGTGGGGGATAAAAAAAGAAGATTGGGTAATGGTTGCAAACATACACTTAAATACAAGGAATAGGTTCCAGTGTTCAAGGGCAAAGTAGAGTGACTAGAGTTAACAACGATGTATCATATATTTTTAAATGCCTAGAAGAGAGGACTTGAAATGTTCCCAATATAGGAAAATGGTAAGTACTCAGGTGGTAGATACTTTAAATACCCTGACTTGATTGTTACACATTCTGTGCACCTAACAAAAGACCATATGTACCCCATAAAATGTGTGACTATTATATAACAATTTTTTAAATATGTGGAAGAGGCATCAAAACAGAGTCTACTACAACGGTTGTTGCAGGTAGACAAAACTTGCTCAAGTGCTATACTTGGGTTGCTCCTAGAGCTTGGAGACCAGTGAACAAGAAGAGAGACACATATGCGTACATGAGGACACAGAATGTAGGGCCATGTTGATTGGGGTAAGGAATTTGTATTTTACTCCATGTGCAAGGGGTCATATAATCCAAAGCATGTTTTAGGAACATGCTGGTGGGTCTGGATGAGGTTTGGGTCAGGAGAAAAGTACAAAAACTTTTTCTAGAAATTTTTTATGACTTTCTACAAAGTATTAGTTGAAGTTAATATCCTTAGTTTTAATCACAGTCCCTTATATATGATACTCTTAAAATTCATTTCTCATGGCATTTTTAGATTCAGAAAATAAAAATGCTACAATTAAAAGACTCTCTTTTTTGGATTAATTGTAAGGAAGCATAAAAACAAATTTGATTTTGGATTATGTCAACTATTCTACAATCATATGTCACTTAATAATCGGGACATATTTTGAGAAATGGGTTGTTAGGTGAGTTCATCATTGTGTGAACCTCATAGTGTGTACTTACACAAACCTAGATGGCATAGTCTACTACACCCATAGGCTATATGGTGTAGCCTATTGCTTCTAGGCTACAAACCCATACAGCATGTCGCTGTACTGAATACGGTATAGGGCACTTATCACAAATGGAGCTTGCAGGACTAGAAGCTGCTCTGAGTGAGTGGAGAGTGAATGTGAAGGCCTAGGACATTGCTTCAGACTACTGTAGACTTTATGAACAGTGTTCTCTTAGGCTACAATAAATTTGTAAAAATATATATATATATTTTTTGAAACAATAAGCTAACGTTAGCTTATTGTGTCTTTTACTCAATAAACTTTTTAATTTATAAAAAATCAAATTTGATTTTAAAAGTTTTAATTTAAATTTTTTGAGCTCTTTTGTAATAACAGTTAGTTTAACACAACCTAGCAAAACACAAACTTAGCAAAACACAACTTAGCAAAACACAAACACGTTGTACAGCTGTACAAAATATTTTTTCTCCATAAGCTTTTTTCTGTTTTTAAAATTTATTCGTTTTTACTTTTTAAAGTTTTTGTTAAGAAAGGAAACACAAACACATGCATTAGCCTAGGCCTACACATGGTCAGTATCATCAGTATCACTGTCTTCTATCCTCACATCCTGTCCTACTGGAAGGTCTTCAGGGGCAATAATATGCATGGAGCTGTCATTTCTGATGATAAACAATGCCTTCTTCTGGATTGTCCTTCTTCTGAACAGCCTGAGGATGTTTTACAGTTAACTTATTTTTTAATAAGTAGAAGGAAGACACTCTAAAATAATAATAAGGTGGGATTTAGTGACTTACCCCTATAATCCTAGCACTTTGCGAGACTGAGGCAGGAGGATTGCTTGAGGCCTGGAGTTCAAGACAATAGTGGGACTCTGTCTCTTCAAAAAAAAAATTTTTTTTAAATTGATGGTGCATATCTGTAGCCCCAGCTACTCGGAAGGCTGAAGTGGGAGATTGCTTGAGCCCAGGAGTTCAAGGCTGCAGTGAGTCATGATTGTACCACTGCACTACAGCCTGGGAAACAGAGTAAGACTGTCTCAAAAAAACTCCAAATTGAATAAGTAAAAATTAAATACAATAATAGTAAAATGTATAGTATAATAAATAAATAAACCCATAACTTAATTTTATTATCATTATCAAGTATTGTGTACTGCACAAAATTGTGTGTACTATTCCTTTATATGACTGGCAGCACAGTAGGTTTCATCAGCTTCACCACAAACACAGGAGTAATCTGTTGTGCTATGACATTACAACAGCTAGGAAATCATTAGGGAATAGGAATTTTTTAGCTCCATTATAAACTTATGGGATCACTGTCACATGTGTGGTTCATCATTGACTGAAATGCAGCTCATGAAAATATTTTCAAGTATTTAATATCTAGTAATACTGATGGGTCTCTGCTTTATTTTAGAGAAAGCTGGGACAGAAAAGTAGCATTGTTGAAAACCAGGATTGTTTCCAAAAACATGCTTTTTAGATATTTTCTTTATTTAATTCTGTGGAGATTTTATACCCACTTTTTAGGTGAGGGAACGGAATCTTAGTAGTTTACTCAACTGGAAATTGGTAGGACTGAAACTTGACACTCTAGGTGTTTCATTATTGAACGTGTCTTCCTTCTTTACAACATGTTACCACCAATTTTTCATTATTTGAAAAATATCTAATTTGGTAAACTATTTCACATATTTTTGGAAGATAATTATAGAAATTATATGCCAAATTATATGGGTTATTGGGTCTTCAGTTAGATAATTCCACACTGAGAAAAAGAAAATTGTGAACATTAGCAAAATAGAAAAACATAACAGTTTTCAGCAAGTTCACATTAAAACATTAACAACTAACTTGGTCATTTTTCTATTTTGAATTCTGATGTCTATTCAGATCATAAATTTCCATTATTATTCATGTATGAATAATGACGTAGGTTCTGAATATTTGGGAGGATGACACAAACAATAATGATGATCATTTTTTAAATTTTTAAAACTTCTCAGGAAAATAAGACATATGCAAATATTTTAAGATGAGTTTATATAAATTTGTAAATAAAAGGAACAATTTACTGATTTTTGCCCTTTTAAAACCCATGTTAGAAAAATTTTCATACTAAAAATCTATTAGCACTTCTTAGACACGTCAAAAAATTTTTTAAAAAAATTATCTAATGCATATTTTTTTACCTGTCCCTTAATTGATCCTGTTAACAGTACAACTACATCATATTTATGTTCATTTCTCATTTTATAGAATTACCTTAGCAGACAAAATTTACCTCAAATATTCTACTTTGACTTGTAATTGCCTAGCTTATTTGAATAACTGTTATTACAACTCAGAGACTGTATTCTAAAACACTGAAATATTAAACAGTCAGTAAATTGTATATACCAAATGCTACCATTTTATTGAATCTTTACTATGTAGTACTGTACTAAGCCCTCTTGTATGTATGCTCTCATTTACCCTCACAATCATTTTACAGACAAAGCAAGAGGATTCATATGAAGGCCTATTGAATTCAAATCTAAGTTGATTTGAATTCAAACCCTGTGTCCTTTATCATCATATTTGATTTGGTATTTGATTTTTCTCCCACCATAGTCATAAAATAATCTTCATGTGCATCTGCCAGTTTATTAACAACCAGTGGAGATGACAGAAACTGTGGAATGCAGTGGTTTTAAATATTTTCTCCCTAATTAAATGACTCTGTGTGTGTGTGTGTGTGTGTAGCTTGTGAAAAAAGAAAATAGTTAATAAAGAATATGTAAAGAGATAAATAAAAAGTTTCCTAACATATACAGTCATTAGCTTTAGAATTTTAAATACTTTCTCATTGAACAGTGGCAGAAACTTTCAATAAAAAATGATAATTGTTTATTTCATTGTCTCTGGAGTAACAATTTCTTGGCAAGATAGATCATTTAGGTAGCTCACAGCTGTTCACATCTTGAAACTCTGGAAATTTCCCTAGAGTGATTTACAAATTTTGTGGAACATTCTGTTGAGAGTGGGGAATATGTTTAAAAAAAAAAAAAAAAAAAACACTGTTGGAAAGTTGAAGTTCTTGCTTTCTGATTCCAAAAACTGACTAACAAGAAGGAAGTAGCAGTTTCCTCTGGCTTCTAATTTGAGAGCACCTGCAGCTTAGAAAAAGAGTTCAATAAATTAGAATTGTGCATCTTGTGCAAATACAGATTAAACATGGATTAAGTCCCTAAAGAAATTCAAGTTCATAATTGAGTTGGCTGATTTTATCTTATAATGAAAAATAATAGCAAATCATCAACAATGTTGACAGGAATGAGTTGATTTTGTCTACAATTAGGATTTGTCTAAAACTTAGAATAAATTGTTGATTGAGATAAAACATTTTGGTACTAGAAAAATCTAATTCTAGTTAATTATTCTTAATTAAATTTGGCTTGCTTTTTAGAATACTTAAGAGACAAAATGGTCTAAAAATCATTTCAAAACTTCTCATGAGGTTGAAACGCTTTGATGAGTTAGTATAAATCAGATCCACATATATTATTTTCCCTACGATATACATAATATTGAGAAAGAAAAAGTTAATGGATTCAGAAAATGTTTTTTGATTTTAAAACCCATTATTAAGGCATTCAGAAAATCCCACAGTATGTGGGACCTCCTGTAAGGTAATTACTTGGAAGCTTCTCATAAAATCTTTCGATGTTTGGGAATTAATCAGGCACTGGAAAAGGAAATTGTAGGTATAGTCAGTTTGAAGATGTCAAGCTCCATCAGCATAGGCTATTTCTGAAGAATATAGAAGACTACTATATATCTAGGGGGGTTATAGATATTGCTAACAGTAGAATCCGGCCAATGTTGATTTTTATTTTTTAATCACAGAACATCTCTCCATTTTTTAATCACAGAACATCTCTCCATTTTTTTTTTTGGCTTAACATATGTTGGTATTAGATACTTTTAAATAGAGAGTATTGCCATAAAATCTTAAAATTACCCAAACCAAAAAAACTTGTTTATATAGCCAGTCTAGTCCAAAACACTCATTCTAAATATAAGTAAATATGGGGCCAGAGAAATTAGATGGTCAAAAAAATTCATCCACTAGGGTAGTATTGGTACTAGAAACAGTATCTCTTAGTTTATATTCTAAAACTTTTTCCCAAAGCCTCTTTCCCATCTTTCAGCAAAGCACTACACACACATAATTGAAAGATCAGTTAGTAGAAACAGACTTCTAGCAAGTAAATAGCCATTCGCCATCCCTCAGACTTCTACATCCAACTGTCTTGTGGCTTCCTTCCATTACTGTCACTGAAATGTACAATTCCTTTTTATTTCCATTTCTTTGTATGTGACTTATCCCTCCACAGTCTCCTGTCCTTAGGACTTTTCTCTTCGTTACTAGAATTGGAATTTCATGTGTGTGCAGAGGGGGCATGTCAGGTGGTTACCCTTTGTTGGGTACAACACACCATTTCAGTGAAGGGAATCTCTGTTATTCTTATTCTGTAAGATGTCTCTCCCCTCTATTTATCTCTGCTATTTTCCAGATCCTTTTGACACTTCAAGGTAGGGCACCTGAACCAATTGCGAAATTTTATCTTTTCTATCTTCTTTTCCATCCTTATGACTTCTTCTTTCCAAAGCTTAGAGATTTTTTTAACTTTATCTTCTATTTCTTGATTTTAAAAAACCGTTTATTTCATTTTAATTACCAAGAGTTTCTTTCTTACAACCTAGTGTTATCATTGGCTGATTTCTCTGTGAATACTAATTATAGAAGTTACAATAAACAGGAAAATATTTAGCTCCATTTATGTATTTCAATAACATATTTGAATTTCCAATACAAGATTTTTTATCTAAAAGTTTTTAAAATCATCTTTTGTGGGATTTACTGTTGGGCACATTAGGGTTTCTGTTCTATTGTGGCTAGTACATTTTTCCTAGCGTACAGAAATGCTATTGATTTTGATACAGGAGTGCTGGGAAGGGAAGAGCATGGTCCCTTTAAATGATACGGAACCAGGGACAGGGAAGTGCTGGGTAGAGCAAGGCCTGTCCCTGGCTAGGGCTTCACCCTCCGGCTTGTGCCCACGAACCTAGGTGAGGACAGGCACTCCTGCCTTTGTGCCCAAATGCTGCATTTTCCAAAACCACCCTGGCCCACCATGCCCCGATCCTGGGCCTATAAAAGCTGAGACCCTAGCAGGCAGATACACAAGCGTCTGGACATCCAGAGGAGGGGATCAGCGGAAGAAGACACAAGCAGCTGGACATCCACAGGATGTCAAGGGGAGCATGCCAGCGGAAGAGCAGATGACAGACACTGGCAGGACAGCAGGCCATTGACTGGAGGAACGATGTGGAGTTTGGCGAGATCAGGAAGAGGACAGCACGGGCCGCTAAGCAGAGGGACCCCTGGTCCATCTCCCGTCTGGCTCCCCCATCTGCTGAGAACTACTTCTGTGTCCGGAATTGGTGGGTTCTTGGTCTCACTGACTTCAAGAATGAAGCCGCGGACCCTCACGGTGAGTGTTACAGTTCTAAAGGCGGCGTGTCCAGAGTTTGTTCGTTCTGATGTTTGGATGTGTTCGGAGTTTCTTCCTTCTGGTGGGTTTGTGGTCTCGCTGGCTTCAGGAGTGAAGCTGCAGACCTTCGCAGTGAGTGTTACAGCTCTTAAAGTGGCACGTCTGGAGTTGTTTGTTCCTCCTGGTGGGCTCGTGGTCTCGCTGGCTTCAGGAGTGAAGCTGCAGACCTTCGCGGTGAGTGTCACAGCTCATAAAAGCAGCATGGACCCAAAGAGTGAGCAGTAGCAAGATTTATTGCAGAGTGAAAGAACAAAGCTTCCACAGTGTGGAAGGGGACCCGAGCAGGTTGCCGCTGCTGGTTAGGGCAGCCTGCTTTTATTCTCTTATCTGGCCCCACCCACATCCTGCTGATTGGTAGAGTCGAGTGGTCTGTTTTGACAGGGCGCTGATTGGTGCGTTTACCATCCCTGAGCTAGACATAAAAGTTCTCCACGTCCCCATCAGATCAGTTAGATACAGAGTATGGACACAAAGGTTCTCCAAGGCCCCACCAGAGCAGCCAGACACAGAGTGTTGATTGGTGCATCCACAAACCTCGAGCTAGACACAGGGTGCTGATTGGTGTGTTTACAATCCCTGAGCTAGACATAAAGGTTCTCCACGTCTCCACCAGGCTCAGGAGCCCAGCTGGCCCCACCCAGTGGATCCCGCACCGGGGCCGCAGGCGGAGCTGTCTGTCAGTCCCGCGCTGTGTGCTCGCACTCCTCAGCCCTTGGGTGGTTGATGGGACTGGGCGCCGTGGAGCAGGGGGTGTGCTCGCTGGGGAGGCTCCGGCCGCACAGGAGCCCATGGAGGGGGTGGGAGGCTCAGGCATGGCGGGCTGCAGGTCCCGAGCCTTGCCCCATGGGAAGGCAGCTAAGGCCCGGTGAGAAATTGAGCGCAGCGCTGGTGGGCTGGCACTGCTGGGGGACCCAGTACACCCTCCGCAGCCACTGGCCCGGGTGCCAAGCCCCTCATTGCCCGGGGCCGGCAGGGCCGGCCAGTTGCTCCGAGTGCAGGGCCCGCCAAGCCCACGCCCACCCGGAACTCCAGCTGGCCTGCAAACTCCACAGGCAGCCCCGGTTCTTGCTCACGCCTCTCCCTCCACACCTGCCTGCAAGCTGAGGGAGCTGGCTTCCGCCTTGGCCAGTCCAGAAAGGGGCTCCCACAGTGCAGCTGTGGGCTGAAGGGCTCCTCAAGTGCCACCAAAGTGGGAGCCCAGGCAGAGGAGGCGTCGAAAGCGAGCGAGGGCTGTGAGGACTGCCAGCACGCTGTCACCTCTCACTTCTACTCAGTAAAACCTTGGACTCATTCTCCAAGCCCATGCGTGATCTGATTCTTCCGGTACACCAAGGCAAGAAACCCTGGGATACAGAAATCCCTCCATCCTTGTGATAAGTAAGGGGGTCTATGAGCTGGTTAACACAAGCCTACAGACGGCAAAACTAAAAGAGCATCCTGTAACACACGCCCACTGGGGCTTCAGGAGCTGTAAACATCCACCCCTAGTCACTGCCATGGGGTTGGAGCCCCATGGCCTGTTTGTCTGTATGCTCTGCTAGAGGTTTGAGCAGCCGGGCACTAAAGAAGCAAGCCCCTCCCCCATCACATGCCCTCATCTGGACAAGGGAACTTTTCCCATTTCAATTTCATATGTTGAACTTTCATATAGCAATCTTGCTAAACTCCAGTATTACTTATTTCTAATTGTTATGCTTCAAGTTAGCTTGAGTTTTCAATTATGATAATCATATTATATAACTAAAATATAATGTAATATTTATATCTAATTTCTGTTCCTTGCCTTTTTGCATTAGTTATAAATTAAGATTGCTTGACTATGTTGCATAGCACAGGTAGTGGACTTCAGTGGAAATGTTCTTGAAATTTTAACACTTAGCATCATGTTATTGTATGTTTTTGGTTGATATCCATCCTCATATTATCAGGTATCTTTTTTAGTTTGCTAAAAGTTTTAATCATGAAACAAGCATTAACCTTCATTAGATGATTTTTCTTTCTCTATTGATAATAATAATTTAGCTTATACATGTTACTATTTTTATTATATTAAACAATAATTAAATTTGAAATATTTTACATTTACTAAAAATTATTAGTATTACTAGTTTTTCCTTTTGCCTTAGATTCCAATATGACTTGGTTATTGATCCTGTCTTTTTAAATTCTGATATTTTATTTATCATGGATGTTTGCTATAATTTTAATTTTTTAAACATATTGCATTACCATATTATTTATCTTGGTAACTGAGATTTTTTAATGTTCTCTTAAATGTTGTGCCTGAAGAGATTACCTCACTTGCCTCACTCTAGTCCCAGCCCTGCTAGTCAGATTACAAGTTTCAGATAGTGTTTACACGAGAAAGATATTTAGGAGTGGACTTGTGAATCAACATGGTCAACCAGGCAGTCATATTTCTCTAAACATGATGTTAGGTTCAAGGGTGACCTAAGATATTTGGGTCAATGAGCGTGAAGCCAGGACTTTAACTCAATTCTTTTGAGGTAGGAGAATCTAAAAAATTTTAGAAGACTTTACCCTGAAAAGATGTGGACCTTAAATTCTGAAAGTCTATTGAAACCTTGTGCAACTAGAAAATAAAGGCGAAATATATTGAGCAGCAGAATCATGAGCCAAAGATAGACTGAGTTTTATTGACCTAATATGCGACCCTGAATCTGTCTATACTAAAGTCAACTTCCTCTGGTCTTTTCAGTTTTGTGATTCAAATATATCTCTGTTTTATTTCAAACTGATTGGGCTAGAAATTTTATAATCTGTGGCTAAATTGATGAGGAAATAATATTCATTGTCCTAATGCTCCATTTTATTTATTATAAGGTTAAAGTCTCTCTCTCTCTCTCACTTTTCCTGGTACAATAAATTACCATGCACCTACTATCTAAATCTCTTATATTTATAAGTACTCTGAGTAATTCTAACCAAGAAACTAGCTATGTGGTTGAAAGTAGTTCAGAAACTGGACCTGCAGGACCAACAAAAGCAAAATGTTTTCTGTTCTACCTAGCAAAATGTGGGGAAAGTGATTAAAGTACATCCCAGCCAAAGTCCCTGAGAAAGCACTTAAAGTCAAAAATTGGAAACACTAAATAAAAATGCTAATTTGCTAAAAACCAGATAAGAGCAGGAGCCGCTGATCAAAGAATCAACAAATGGCCTAAATAGTTAGCTAGTTTAGTGTCATGACTTTTTTTCTTCTGGTATAGAGATGGGCTAGGCCAAATACAATAGTCAGGATAGGAAGTTATGTAATATATAGTTATATAACATATATTTAAATATACATGTCTATATTTGTACAGTTGTATATGAAATGAGTGATGAAAATATGTATGTAGCAGAGTAAATTTAAAATGTATAGATTGTTAGGACATAGTGTACTAATTTGTTTAACAAATAAATTATAATATATGGATGTGTATTTGTAATTAAAAGGCAGCTATTAACAATTCCAAGTTAAGGAAATAAAACCAGAGTGTGGGAACAATTATTTTTGGTCTTAAGATTTTGTACCTTTATGATAACTAATGAGCATTGAATTCTTTTTTATGTACTAAAATCTTTACGAGTCCAACAGCCAGGTTTCATTATTCAGAATAATATATTTTACTTCTTATAATGTAAAAAATATAATCGTTTGAGTGGTTTTCAGCATGATCTGTTAATTTTGAATACAGAGAATGAACAAAGCAGGTACATGTATGTATATGCCGAATAATGTAATTCCATATACAATTCACAGTTAGATGCATTTGATTGTGGAAAATGAAGACAATAACATCAAGATCTTATTCCAAAACACGGTAAAAATAACGTTCACATGCATTAAACATTTCAAGCCATCTCAGTATATGTCTTTCTTGAGTAAGTAGTGAACCAATGGACCAGTGGTTATTGTTGGAGAAAACAATTAGGCAACTCATCTATGCGCTATTTATACAATCTTAGTGACCATTTACCACTTCACATAAGTAGACTTCCCACTTATTTGAAGCTATTGCTATCTATAAATAAATGGCAACAGGAAATGTTTCACAAGGGCCTTTGATTTCCAAAACTCTCGAATTCCACAGCAAAGACTCAATTTAAGGCAATTATTTATGCACTGAACATTTGAATCAAGATGTAATATTTTCCTTAAGTGAAAAAAGCTGATATTATTTTGTAATGATAAAATTTGCATACCACAGTAGAAAATGATTTGTAATTATATGTTAGAACTTTTCATATTCCATATTGAAACATAGTGATTCTGTAGCTGGCATCAGCTGTACCCTGACTTCACATGAATGGCCCGGAAGGGATCTTATTTTTAAACAGGAAATCAGTGTGAATTAGCTGAGTAATTAACATTCAGTGTACAGTGAGCATTCTTAACTAAATCAAAGTAGTCATGAAAGAAAGTACTGTAGGTAAACCCAAAAATATACATCAAAATTAAATGGTGAGGTTGAAGGTTGTAGTTAAGTACCAACTAGTGTGAGTTCTGGGAGCATTTTGAAATGGTGGAGGAATGTACTAAATTTCTGAGGAATTAATACTGATGGGAAGGATGCAGTAAAGAGTAAAAACGGGGGCATTGTGGTTTACACCTGTAATCCCAGCACTTTGGGAGGCTGGGGCTGAAAGATTGCTTCAGCCCAGGTGTTCAAGACAAGCCTGGGTAATGTGGTGAAACTCGTCTCTAAAAAAATTACGTAAATTAGCTGATGTGGTGGCCTGCACCTGTAGTCCCAGCTAGGTGGGAGATTTCAGTGACCTGTGATTGCACCACTGCACTCCAGCCTGGGTGACAGAGTGGGACCCTGTCTGAAAAAACATAACAAAACAAAACAAAATGAAAAAAAAAAGAAGAAAAAAGAAAAGAAAAAGTAAAAAGTAAAAAGCCTAGGGATTGGGTGAATTTTTTTGAAAAACAGCATAAGGATTTAGAGACTGTTTAGATGTGGTATATGAGGGAAAACAAGAAATCTAAATTGAGTTCAAAATTTCAATCCTGAAGAACAGGCAGAATTATACTATCATTGTTAGCGAGAAGTCATGAAGCTATACCAAATGAATGAAGTGGTTGTTTCTAAATCAGTTCCAGTTCCAGTGTCAAATTTCAGGTGAACACTACAGAAACTGACATGTCTTGGAGGCTGTTAAGGTTGTTGAAGTGCCGGACTGCACGTGGCTCACCAATAAATGAAAGATATAGGTCTGGATATAGAGTGAATTAACTCCAGCGAAATATTCAATCCCCAAGAGTGACTAGCCCATGAATTTTCTAGTAGACTCTTCCTTGCTGATAATTTTCTCTTCAACAGAAATAACCTACTTTTTAAAGCATGAATTATTAGTTGCATTGTGTGCAAATCCTAATGATAACTGAATAGATTTCAGAAGGTTTAAATATTTTTGTTATTTTTAGTAAGAGAAAATATTGGGAAGCATAGTATTAGGAAGTACATATAAATAATTTCCTTTCGCTTGCCATAAAACTTCTTGTTTCCATGAAGTTTCTCCTTATCATGAGTTGTATTTAACACACAATTATTCAATCATTTTGACTGATAGAATGGGCTATGGTCAAACAAACAAACAAAAAAAGTGAAACCAATCCAAATCAGGCAGGCACATGATGCAGAGTTGACTGTTCAAAGACAGTTTAGCTCAATATAGATGGAAGTACTGGTTAGTACAAAAGGAGAGAAACCATGTCTAAGGAGGGAAGCACATAATAGAATTCTGTGATTACCAGTCTTTTCAAATACACAATTGAATAAACTTTATCAGAAGCAGGTGTTTGTCACCATTTTATATGTGAAACTCAGGAAGTTCTTGCTTTTTTAAGAGCTGTATTCCTTAATCTGGTTACAGGCTATAAAGGAGATAATCATTTACATGGTCATGTTCTCAAACAGATGGTCACCAAATGGAAACAAAGGACTGATTTGATGTAGCCGGTAGTATGCTAATTTGTAGTTAAATGAAAATACAGAAGGATCCAGAGAATAAGTAATTTCCCAGTAGCCAGTTGATAAATTACAGACCTAGAATAAGCAATTTAACAAAATTAGAAAAGTAACTCTGATACAAATACGTTGATAACAAGTACAATAAGCATAGAAAATTTAATGAACATATTAATTAAAAGCATTTTAATAGAAGAAAAATCAAAAATCATAGTGAAACATTTCATATAAAATATTTAGTAGAATTAATGTTATATTGCTATAACAAATTCACATATTTTTAACAAAAATTTCTTCATATACTATTTTCACTCTCTGCTTCTTTCTTTTTCTTTTGGTTTTAATTAGGCCTCCTTTTGATATTCTTTGGATGAAACCTATAAGAGGAAGAGGAATAAATTAATGTGTGATAAAATAACACAATGAAACATTTTATCTAAAATCTTCTCAAAGTATCTTTTAATATTTGAATCCAAAACACGTTATTGATTTAAAAGCCTTTAATTTGTCCATGTATTCGTGTAGAACAATTTATTTTTAAGGATGTTACTTTGCATATATGAGTTAATAAAAATGGATAAGCATGCCGTTCATTTTTATTATTAGTTCCTCTTCTGTTACAAATCCATGCTTGCTTTATTTTTAAATAGTAGAAATGTGGCTGTATGTGGTTGATTAAATTACAGATAGTTTTTATTTGCATTTTTATACTCTTCTTAGACTTTTATAAACATGCATTACTTTTATATTCAGAAGACATTAATAAATATGTTAAAATTTTGTGCATTACAAGAAAGCTTAAAGCAATTTTGGTATAGTCTTTTAAAGTGAATGCTTAGTATTTGAACATTAAAAGAGTAACATGTTTAATTTGTTTTAAATTGATTCTTTATCTATGAGGACATTAAAAGAAATTACAGTTACATATCTAGCAATATTATCTAAATGTAATTGAAGAGGACATTTCTTAGCTAGATTATACTTTCTTATAATAAAGTAATTAATTTCATATCTTAATAGATTATCATTTCAATTCAATTGCTATCTTAAACACTAGTCAATTAATGGGAAGAGTATCTTCCATACCTTTTTTACATGCCCTCAGACATTCTTGTTTGGAAGTAAAATTGTTTTCATTTCCCCCACATCCACTGTACTTAAATGGGCGGCATTTCCCAATGACTGAATTGTAGTAGAATCTGTTCTCATTGGCACGACACAATCCTCTGTCTGCTGGAGTGAGACACCATGAGGGACCGTGAAATTCTAAAAACATTAGGAAAACATGGTGAGCCATATGTGATAGTGGATTTCAGGTTTTCATATTTATATTGTTTATAGATTAATGTTGTTGCATGTGTATGTAAAACAGTAATCTGAATGAATAAAGGGGTATTTAATAAAATTCGTGCATTTCAATTCTAGGAAATTGCTTAACAAAACCCTGTGTCCACTATATTGAGATTTTTCTCCAATGAATTAAAAAATCTCATTTGCTAAAGAGAAGTGTTATTACTCTTTATATGAACAAACTATTTGTACATAATAAAAACCACTGTTCAACAATGTAACTGCTGAAAATTTCTTACAGACACACACACACACACATATCACACATATATATTCATTTACATATCATTTGTTCACAAATATTTAGCTTTAAAAAATTCTAATGAGCAAAGTTTTTATTTGTGATGTAACAAAAACACTGAAGCTGAGGAAGAGTTACTTCTCTTGACTAAACACATGCTGACTGATGTAATACAATCACAGTTTAAAGTGGAGGAATTCAGGTGTAGCAAGTTTTAAGTTTCAAGGAATGAGTCCAGATGAGATGTTTGTCTTGGTAGCATTTTTTTTCTCATATTTGAAGCTTAGTTCTAGATGAGTTAAATGTTTTTGCAAAGGAAGCAATATTGATAAAGCCAGTGAAATGAAACATTCATTTGGATCAGACAGATAAGCTGGTTTGTCAATGGGATCAATCAATGGTTTTCAAAAACAGAAGAGAAAAATACAATTAGGGTAATAAAAGGAGCACTCAAAAGAGTGCTAAATCAAAAGAGAAAATTAGTTTCAGCTGAATGTTAGTTTTTAGCTCTCTGGGAATTACTGTCAGTGAGGGGCACCGAGTACTCTTCGGTAGCACAGCTAAACTGCTTTGATGTTAATAAACCAGTACTACAGGTAAGTTGTTGTATGGCAAGGAATCAATACAAGAAAACTTTAATGGCTTTGTCAAATGGTGAGATGTGATCCAAGCAAATACAGAGGAGGAAGATTTGCTAAATGTCCAATATTAGCAGAAAATAGAACTTCGAGGTATCCAGTAGTAATGAAGGTGAATAGATTGTGCTTTAAGCAAGAAGCAGTCTTTTGGCAAAGAAACCCCAAATGAACAGACTGTAAAAGAAAAGAAATAAAACAAAGTGAGAAAAAATGAAAAAAAATCTCAAATTGATATAAACATTTTTTACCACCTCCTGCCTTCTAGATATTTAAATAAGGACTAGAGTGTCTTGATATAGTAACTCAGGTAATAAAAAATATTCTGGGAAATATGAGAGGGAATGAATACTGTGAGAATAATTTATGAGAAGAAATTTGAGACAGGTGATATTTTTGTGCCAAACTACATCAATAAGATATCAGAACTATAATCAAATAAAGAGTATTTAGTTTTACTTAGGTCTTTGACTAGGAATATATGCAGTGATTTTAAGAAGACCTTCTAGGATTTGTAAAATGAAAACATCATTTTAAATCACATGTAGCCCTTTATGTTTTACCTTCTCCTATGTGGGGATTATAGTGCATGATTTTTAAAATAATTTTTATTGTGTATATGTGAGGTTTACAAAATGATGTTATGGGATATATATAGATAGTAAAATAGTTGCTATAGTGAAGCAGATTAACATACCCATCTTCTCACAGTTACATATTTGTGTGTGTGACAAGGGTAGCTAAAATCTACTTATATAACAAAAATCCCTAACACGATACTGTTTTACTAACTGTCGTCTTCATGTTGTACATTAGATCTCTAGGCTTATTTATCCTACATGCCTGTATTTTGTATCCTTTGACATGATGATATGCCATCATAAATCAAAGTTGAATGGTGAGAATGTGTGTTAGACATTCTAGAAAATGTTGACATTTCCTGTCACTAAGAATCATTTATATTAGAGGAATTTTCTAGCAGTCTAGGAGAGTTATATTGTAATTGAGTTGTACTATTGTACACACTTTTCCAATGTGTGTTATGTGTATTATCATCCTTGCACAGTATAGAATATAAAATGATTATTAATTGCCACCACTTTGATCTCATGAGCTTCCAGTTATCACCTATGTTCAGAAACAAAAGAGATGCACTAGATGCAATTAACCTAATTTGAGAAAAGAGAAAACAGAGGAAATTGCTATCTCTTTTTTTCCTGTTTAAACACCCACAGTAACTTCGAAATAGATGTGTATGATAAAATGATATAAGATTTATACATCAATTTCACTTTAGCATTTCGTATGTAAGATATATCTGCCCATAGTAAGTTGCAGATAATATGTGTGAATGTGGTTGTAAGTTGTATCCTTCTTTGCAAATGTTAGTTGTTACGTCTAAATAGCAATGCCAGATATCAAGCCCCCTTATTCCAGAACAGAAAAAATTTTCTGATGACAGGGAGCAAACTCCTTCTCTTTTCCCACATACAACCTATAGTAAACATGGCCCAATCATAAAATCAAGGTTATTTCAAAATGGGAAAAAGCTAGCCTAGTACACATGGGGCTACATTCCCTAGATTGGAGGTATGAGAAGAGGAGCCTCTGTTATCATAGACCAAGAACAGCAGGTGAATCCTAGAACCATTTGGGCCTTTCCATTGAAGCTGAAACCATGGAAGATACACCACAGATGTGGTGGAGAGACATACATTAGCTTAAGTCTTCCTTTGACCATCCAGTCATCCAACAAGGCCTGCCATTTACCAGATCCTTTCAGAAGCCAGAGGAGAAAGTTCCCCATAAAACCACATGAGGCAGGGTGAAAGCAGGGGATTGGTTTGAGAGCAAACAGACAACTGACCAGCATAGATGCCAGCAGAGAAAATTTCACTAAATTATCCAAGGCATCAGATTGCCTCTACTGACACTCTTTATGACTTCTGAATCAGAGGGTGTCTGGCATGCTGCTTCTGACAGCCTGGGATTTGGTATGCAGATGCACCTATAATCAGATACTTGCTCCTACTTGTCCATGACTGATGCAATGTCAGTTGTTTATCTATCTTACTCCGCCCTGATTTCAACCACTGCTTACATAGATCATTCTACACAACAGAGTTTTGACCCAGATCAACAGTGAGGTTCCTAACACTAGTAATGGCAATATTTCAATAGTGCATTAAAATGTGAAGTTAATCACTAAGGATATTGTATTATGTGTAATTAACTTTTAGAGGTTTTTAAAGATGCAATAAATTATTGTCAGTTAAGGAATCATTATAAGGTTGTTATTCTTCAGAACATAAATTTTACCTGATATGTAAACTAATTCATTTATCTTAAGGTCATTTTAACTCTGAGCAATAAGACTATCATTGGGTTACTATATCATAAATCACAGTAAAAGTAAAGTAATGAAGCAAATGGTTTCTTAAGAACATTTTAGCTCCATTTGAATTTTTTTCACTTCTTGAAGAGAAAAACTTGATTGTTTCCAAATAGCAAATTTATTCTACATATAGATCAGCACTCATCTGTTCAAAATCCAGACTTTGCCATCTACAATGAAAGAAAATATAAAGGTTTTGTGAAATGTGATTTTTTAATTTGAGATTATAATTATTCACAGAAAGTTAAGATAGAATAAAAAAGACACTAACCTGACTTTTGTTCTTTTTCCAAAGGGAATTTAATAATCAAATGCATTCTGTCTTGATTCTGCTATTAATAACCAGTTGTGTACCTTCTGTCTACAGGGTTTTTGATAGGTTTCAGAATTCAAGATCCATTTTTTTTTTAATCAGGAACTATCATGATCTAATGTGACTGCTAAACTGTAAGATGGTGCTCTAAACTCAGTTTTACAGGTAAAGTTGTTAATGTAAATTTGCTTTGAGGTTTATACAGTAAACTTTGAATCATATATTCACTTTGAATCTTTACTGTGGTATCTTTTTTATGATTCTCATTTGGCTTGCCTACTTAGTTAGGCTTTTGTTTTACTAAACAAACTAGGTTTTGTGAAATATCTTACAACTTGTTAAGTACATTTATTTTTTTCTTCTAAGACTTTTTAGGGAATTGAATAACAAATCTTTTTCAAAGTTTTTTTTCTATATTTTGTAGTAAAGAGAAATATAAATTATTTACTGCAAATTATCTTTGTAAAACTTTGAAATAATACAAAAGTATAACAAATGTAAAACAAAATTTATCCATAATTTGATTCTTGCCCTTTAACCACTATCAACGGTTTACATATCTCCAAATTGTTTGCATATTCAAATGTATTCATATAATATTCTATATTTATTACTATACTTGATAATATTTTGTGGCTGTGTCTCCACATTTTTATGTAGACCTCACTCTTTTTAATGTAGGTACAGTATTTCATTTTATGAGTTGACTACAGTATATTTAGTTACATGGACATATAGATTATTATAATTTATTTTTTCAGTACCAGACAACGGCTCATGAATACCCATGTACACTGGTTCAGGTGCATCTAAAATTAGAAGTATGCAAAATCTATATTCAACTTATAACTTGGTAGATGTTGCTGAATTTTCCACTGAAACTTTTCACAAATTTATATACCTACAACGACATTTAAAGTGCCTAAACCATTTAGCAAAACATGGACCTTACTGCTATGAATTTATCTACTGTTCAACACTTTTTTTCTTCCCCATGCCAACAAAAGTAGAAGGGTACTATGTGGGACAAGAAACTGCTTATAGCTTGCCAAATGTTATATGAAATATCATTTACATGAAATCTAAATGTCCTTAATTTGAAGATGCACTATTATTTTATGTACTACTCATGAAGAAAGAAAGACACGGCCGGGCGCGGTGGCTCACACCTGTAATCCCAGCACTTTGGGAGGCCGAGGTGAGTGGATCACCTGAGGTCCGGAGTTTGAGACCAGCCTGACCAGCTAGGTGAAACCCTGTCTCTACTAAGAATACAAAAATTAGCTGGGCGTGGTGGTACACGCCTGTGGTCCCAGCTACTAGGGAGGCTGAGGCAGGAGAATCACTTGAACTCTGGAGATGGAGGTTGCAAGTGAGCCGAGATTGAGCCACTACACTTCAGCCTGGCTAACAGAACAAGACTCCATCTCGAAAAAAAAAAAAAAGAAAGAAAAACATAATTACACTGTTATACACTATCAGTTATAAGTTTCATCATGATTAGAATCATGTTAAAATGTAGAAAAACCTGCATGTTAGAATCAAGAAAATATAATAATTTATATTTTGTACCAACACACAAATACATACATATAAATATACAAGCACATGTAAATGAGAATAGAATTTATATATGTATCCACTGGGCAAATATTTAAGAGGACGTGCAATCAGTTGGGAGGATGATTACTATAGAGATAGCTTTATTAGGTAGGGAGCTTAGACATTTGCTAGGTTAAATTTTACAAAAAGATACTTTTATGCTGACTTATTCTATATTGTTTGGGCTCCTCTAGCAGCTACTTCCAGTCTTGAACTTTATTTACTTTGTGATAAGTTTAAAAAAAATACAAGGAAATAGTAAATGAAATATGCTAGAATGCCAACAGTGATTGTTTCTGCGTAATGTGAATATGGCCAGTTTTTCTTCTTTTATTTTCTTTTTTATTCAAATTCTTTGCAATTATAATGCTCAAGATATATGATAGAAATATGTTAGAGTGAGTCCAGTGTCCTGAGGTAATAGACAAAAGGCTAGAGATTAGAGATTGGAATCTGTTTCTGAGTAGGAATGTGTGGTAAACTTGTCCCTCTCTCTATAAAAAAGAAAGAGTATGTATCTCTATTCATTAATCAGGAGAAGTGGTATTAAATTGGTGGAAAGCGATATTCTATAAAGAAAAAAAAACAGGGAAGGGAATGGAAAAACAAGCACTGTGGAGCTTTTTTCCCCCCATATGTGTACACTGGGCCACTTACCTGAGGATAAAATATAGAAGGAGCGTTGCCAGTGAACTTAAAATTGAAAGGTCATGAAGAGTAGACTGAGTGAAAACCTGCCCAAACAGAAACTCCCTCCACATATTAAAAGGGAAGGAAATAAATTGGGTAGATGTTCTCTGGGTTGGATTTCATTGCCTAGATACTGCCTAATCCATGGACAGAGTTCATAAAGTCGTGTTTCTTCAAGGATTTGTCTAAGCAAAGCCACAAAGAAAGAAAGCCATGGTAAAATTACAGCTATTGAGTGTACTTTATTCTAAGATAATTATGTCTTATAATGCACTAGAAAAACTTTCTTCATGACATATATGTAAAATTTTAAGCCCTACAAAATTTTAGTAAAAGTAAAAAATGAACATTTAGTCTGTCGATCATCTTTTTAGGAAGAATGGGATTTTAGTAAGCAGAGGATACGGAGAAGCATATGGGTGAAGGAAAGTAAAAACACAAAGGTCAGAATGTTTCTGGTTTGCTTGGGGGTACTTTGCAACCTCCAGGCTATCTGAAGAACATAACACAAAAAAGAGTATAGTGGGATACAAGGCTGGAAAATTACATTTAGGTCAAATTAAGAAGATTCTTGAATACTATTATATTTAGATTTTTATAATGCAGACATTAAAGAGCCACTGAAATTATTGAAGAATGAAAAGACAAGTTCTGATCTTGTTGAATACATGAAGCAAACTCAACCAGGCATGTTTAGGTTGAATCCAGTAACTTTCAATAGAGAAGAATGTAAAATTACCACAACCGAAGCAGTTACCACGGGAGTAGCTAAAATTAAGCACCAGATTGAATTTGGGCAGGTAGAGAGCTAGAGATGAAATAATTCTAGTGTTTCTACATTCAGAAGATGTAATACTTGTCTAATATGTTATGAAACATTATAGAATACATTCTACTTATAATAGTTGTATTTCTTGTAAATGTTGGTGGCTTTTATTCATTGTGGCTTTACTTAGAAAAATATCTGAAAATAAAGATGAAATTGTAGACTATGTCCATGGGTTAGCCAGCATCCAGGCAAATGAATTTGAAGTGGAAGATGAAGATAGAGCTCAAGTTTTGAGAAGATAGAATATTTTAATTTCGACATTGTTTAATGAACGTAAAATGTTATTGTGACTCTTTTCTCCCATAACCCTTGTTCAGGTCTCTGTCTTAGCATGTAGCACAGACATTGAAGTCACCTATTTATTTATCTTCTTCCCTATTTGACAAAAACACCTATAAGGGACAAAATTACACTTTTATTATTCTCATACTCCCAGTACCTATGGTAGTTATTCCCATGTAGGAGACACTCAATGTTTGCTGAAATGAACTGAAATTAGGAAGTACACAGATCTGTAAGTTAGGTCATAAGATAAAATTGGAAATATAGGTCTATACATCCTTCAATTAGTTATAAGATCCAAAGACAAAAAATCTGTATTTTATAATTATGTTTGAATTTGCAAGTGCTATATATGTTATTTCAAAGAACCTTAGCATAAAATTTGTTAAATGAAGATATGTCAGATCAAGGTTACAGACTTTAGCTTCATTAAAAATGATCAACAATAAAATGTATACAAATAGTACTCATTTTTTTACTATAAACCTCGGATGAAAATAGGTCATCATCTCATTGAAAACAACCTCAAAAATTAATACTTTGTGCTTTAATTGTGTGCTCAACAACTGGGTTAAGAATTTTATGTCTCATTACAGTTTCACAAAAGTTTTGAGATATTTCTTGCCACATACAACAAATGAGGAACCTGAAGCCGAGAGAAGTTTTGTGATCTTTTTTCAAGGCCACAGACTGAGTCAGCAAATAGCAGAACTGGAATTAAAAACCACATCTTTCTTTCTATAACGTCAGTGCTCTCAACCACGAAGATACGTCATTCTGAAAACTAACTAGAAAATTAAGAAAATAATAATATCTGAGCAAAACTATTTTAATAATTTTATCAGACAAAAAGAAAATTGTCACAACTTCTCCTTTAGAACTGATGTCCAAATTCCCTCTTTTCTGAAGCTCAGGTTCAGAACATGCTAAATATACCATAGTCCACAGTTACAAACATGAAGTTGAAGTTTCTTAAGTTTGAACAGGAGAAAGAGTTCTAATCAAAATAGGTCATCACACAAGGAGGCTAGAAACAAATCTTGGTGCAACAGTGCTGATTCAAACAGTATTTAGAGAGCTTGAACATTTGAAGGCAACAGGTATTGAG
This sequence comes from Nomascus leucogenys, assembly GCF_006542625.1. NCBI lineage: Eukaryota > Metazoa > Chordata > Mammalia > Primates > Hylobatidae > Nomascus > Nomascus leucogenys. The sequence goes on from NC_044402.1 coordinate 87,914,781, forward strand.
TTGGCATGGTCAACACGGACTAATTCTAGAAACAACCACACCAGAGTTCCAGTCTTGCATCCATGTGATCATATCTGCACTGGTCACTCAGATCCATGTAATGGTGTTAGATGTAACCAAAAACTGGAAACCCCACTCCACTGTGTCCCTAGAAGAGGCAGAGTTGGAATTTTCCTGATCAACAAATTTTATTTATTTATTTATGAGAGAGTCTTGCTGTCACCCAGGCTGGAGTGCAGTGGCACAATTACAGCCCACTGCAGCCTCAACCTCCCTCGCTCAAGCAATCCTCCCACCTCAGCCTCCAAAATAAGTGGGTCTACGATCACAGGCCACCATATTGGGCTAATTATTTAATTTTTTCTAGAGAGAGGGTCTCTGCATGTCACCCAGACTGGTCTTGAACTCCTGGGCTCAAGCTATCTTCCCACCCCAGCCTCCCAAAGCACTGGTATTACAGGAGTGAGCCACTGCAGCCAGCCACCATTTTGTATTAACACTTCTTAACTTCATTTCTGCAAAGATTTTCCATTACTCAAATAGAAAAAAAGGTAGAGAATTACACACAACATAGAGTAGCTCAAGTTTGTCTAAGCTATTCCTACCACATTACTAAGCTGCCCTATACCAGTCACTATTAAATTCATATTACAATAAGGATTTTTCTTTTTTTTAAGCAAAAGAAGTCATATCAAATTAGTATTATTATTAGTTTGTAGCTTGCATGGTATTAATTTGTAAACAATTTTTGGTTTATAGTTGTATAATTATCATAATGAATTTATTCCTACTATGTTACTGGTTCATACAAAATGAAAGTTATTTTAAGTAATTTGGCTTACAAATTGGAAGTCTGTGATTTTTTTCCTTTTAAAGATATCTATATATTTTTCAAGCTTGAGAAACACTTCTCTGGAGGACTCTTATGACTGGGGCAACAAATTATCTGTGTTAAGACTAAAGATGGTCCAGGAAGAAAGGGATTAGAAAAGCAGGCAGTGGTCATCTAGGGTAACTGCATTTTGATGGCAGTGATTTTGGCAGAGATGAAGTGCCACATTTTTGTTTCTCATCAGCATTCCTGTCAGGAAGTAGAAAACTTGCTGGGTGCTGTCCAAAACTTGTTATCTATTTTTGGAAAGCCAACTTGTCAGAAAATCAGAATATGAGGCTCCAGATTTACTATGCAGGCATCTTTAGATTATGAGGGATGTTCCTGTGCTTCTTGGTCTTAGAACACATTATGAAAGGCAAGATACTTCTTTAGATCTATGAAAGTGGACTGTGGATGAAGTGGGTTTTTTTCGTTTGTTTGTTCATTTTTCAAGAACTGTAAACAGTGCTTGTGATGGTATGCAGCTGGATGTGGAACTCTTTAGTTGGTGAGGGATAGTTTCTCTCCAGAAAGTTCTCATGGTTGCAGTATTCCTCTACATGCAATCACACCTTCAACAAGAGGCCAAGGAGATAATAACAATCTCATGCAGATTTATAAATTGACTATATCAGTGATTGTGTTTGGCTGTCCATTAGGCCCTTTGTGAATATAACACCTGTTTCCGAAGGCTAGTGAGAACAAAAATCTTTAAAAAATGTATTTATATATGCATAGATTTTATTTTCTATTTTTTCCACATAAATGGAATGTATGTCTGGAGGTCATACATTGAATACATTCAGGAGAGGAATAGAGTTTCAAGTAGCAAAAGGATCTTCAGGATGTCATCCAATTACTTTCCCTGGACCTGGAGGCTAGCAGGAGGCAATTTGGAACTGGGTCAGGTATATAGGAGTTCCCTTTTTCAGTCAGTGGCCAACTACTAGAATTGGGTTGGCAGTAGCTTTTTAAGTCTACCTGAATTTTCTTCCCCCCAGAATATCATAAAGCTGATGTAGTTCCAAGGCCCCTCTCAAGAGTTGATGTATGGGGCCAGGCACAGTAGCTTACACCTGTAATCCCAGCACTTTGGGAGGCCAAGGCAATCACCTGAGATCAGGAGTTTGAGACCAGCCTGACTAAAATGGTGAAACCATGTCTCCACTAAAAATACAAAAAATTAGCCCGGCATAGTGGCAAGCGCCTGTAATCCCAGCTACTTGGGAGGCTGAGGCAGGAGAATCCCTTGAACCCGGGAGGTGGAGGTTGCAGTGAGCCGAGATCGCGCCATTGCACTCCAGCCCGGGCAATAAGAGTGAAACTCCGTCTCAAAAACAGCAAGAACAAAAAACAAAACAAAACAACACACACAAAAAAACAAAGAGTTGATGTATGGAAGCAAAGGGATGTATAAAAATCAGGAAAAAAATGACTTTTTTTCCATGAATAGTTAGGTCCAGTCAAAAGGCTCACAACTAGCATGAACTCCTGAGAACATTCATTTTTCTTTGCTAGTTAGACATTTACAAGTGAGGTGCAGTGAGAAGACTATGTTTACTATGCATGTAAATATTAAAACTTTATTAGCAGTATGCTATCAAAGGCATCACGTATACATATAAATATTAAGGAAATGCCAAAAGCACAAATATTAACATAGGCATGAAATGCTATCCAGTCCTAGAAAGAACATGGATGCATGAATGCAGAAGGCGTTCAGAAAGACTTGGTAAATATGAGCCGCATTCTTCCAACCATCATTTGTTCCTTCTTTTGTAACTGTGGATCACAAAATTAATAAATAAAAAGTGTGAGTCATCTTTGTATGTTTAACACTGTGATCAATGCTGAGGGTGGGGGAAGTCTATAAACTATATAGTACGTTATGTTTTTCTTCAAAAAATCTTGTAATCTAGGCGGTGAGGCAGAGCAAGCACAATATCTAATAATACAGTATTAAAGGAATCATAGTAAGAAGCCAGGGGAGAGAGACAGGAAGAAGGCCTCCTTATGGTAGTGAAAAGGCAGATTGGTTAAGAAGATGAGGAGGGTCAGTCAATTTTAGGTGGGGAAAATCACATAAAACATCCTTTAGAATGAGAGTGAGTAATTTGTGTTTAATAATAATGAAGAGGCCAATATGAATGGACGGAAAAAAGTTATATTTAAGGGACAGAAAATATCTGCAATAGGTAGAGGACTAGCGGACAATGCAGACACATTTTAGGCAAGTGGATGAAGCTAAATTACCCATGATTGATGAATAGAAATAGGACAGTGATGTCAAAAAGTCACGTATAATTTGTTACATATGATTGTTCCTTTTTGTCTCTCCTCTCTAATATGCTTTAGTTTACTTATGTTACATATATAATTATATTATGTGTAATATATATATAATATCTGAGTTATATCTGAGCTTTCTGATATCTATTTATTTATCTATTTGTCTCATGTCTATACAGCCTGGTTTGCCTAAGCCCCTATTAGTTTATGCTTATTTTGGGGGGATATCATGTTCATATGTATATGATTTAAAAATACTGAAATACTTTTAAATATAAAACTATTTTTGTAGAGTCACCAAAATGACAATTCCAATTTTATGTCAATGCATACATTAAAATAGACATATACCTTAATTTTTTAGCACCCTCTTTAACTATCATTAGTGTTCCAAACTGGATGACATGATTATTTAGGGAATCTAACCATGAAGGATTGATGATCTGAACAAAATAAATAGGAATGAAAAGGGAAGAGACAGAAATAAACATTTCATAAAAAGCAATGAAATTTAATGAATGACTGGAAGAACAGAAGTGATACAAAGAAAATTACTAATCATTCAGATTGGAATAATCAGAAAAACAGTAGAAGAACTCAAAAAGTTTGGAAAGTTGCAAATGTCGAAAAGATAAAGAACAATTATACAAATAAACATCTTTTGACCTTGAAGCCCCATGATACTTCTCTGTGACAATAATCTCAACTTGTTTCTAATGAACACATTCAAACTCTTCGAGTTTCCATATATGCATTAATTTAGTTCTAGTATGAATTCTTCTTAAAATATTAGTCATGATTTTGAGGCTGTATATTTACTGATGCATTTATCTGAATAACCAGAGATTTTATGAATGTCTAAAATATAAATTTCTTCTGCAAATGGGAACTTACAAAGGAGTTGTTTAACAAATGAGAATCTAAGGCCTAGTGAGTTAAGTGTATTACTCTGAATCACATGGATAATAATAATGAGTAACCCTACACGAACTGACTAGATATCAGGCACTGTCCTAAGAAAGTTATGTATTTTCACTGATTTAACCTCACAACACAACCTATCAAGTTAGTACTATAGTATTACCATCCTCATTTTACACTGGAAAGATGAAACTCAGGTTAAGAAATATCTTAGGGTCACACAGCTATTAGTTGAAGAGTTGGGAATTTAACCCATGTCTTCAGGCTCAAAGGTTTTTTATTTGCTATATCATTATTTCAATCATGGGGGAAATCAAGAAGAACCAATTGTGATGGTTTTCAATTCTAGAGTTTATGCCCAAAATTGCACACATTTAGGGAAACTGCTTTAGAAATATTTCTTTTACACAAGTGGAGAGAACACATTTATTTTGACTACATGGATATACTCAATACAGCCAATCAAACTGAAATAATGCACTCATGCTTAGGGATATGCTTACAAATCATTATTTTAAATCTCTTTAAGGAAGAGTAAGACTGTCTTTGAGATTACCTAAATAACTTGCTAATATTGAAATGTAGAAATCAAAAGAAAAATTACACCTGAATTGTGCTTAGTAAGTATTCAAGTATCTTGAATCAAGAAAGCTTACTGGAAAAATACATCTTGAAAGCCATTTACAACATTCCAGTAATTAAAAATATATAGCAATTTTTAAAGAGTCATATTCTAATAAAGTTTAACTAAACTTCTAAAATGCTTCCATAATATCATGAAGAAAAACATTAAAATTATATTTATAAATATTTCACTTAATAATAATTGAATTTTAGAATATTCAAATACTCTAAAGATTGTTATTTAGTGGAAAGAATTTTAAAGAATGGTATTCCATTTATGTTGTGGGGCAGATTATTATTCCTGTACATTGAATTGAAACTTTAAAGGATTTACAGCTTTTCAAAATAACCTGATACCACAGAGAACTTTACACGTTTGATAAAACCCTTGAAAAACAAAGTTTTATGTAAACAAAAAATTGCATTTTCTTAAACTACAATACAATGTATTAATATAATTGTAAGCAGTGACAGATGTAATTATATTTGATTGGGGAAATTAAGAGGTGTCTGTAGATCTCAGCAAACCTCTCAGACAGAAGTGACAAGGGGTCCTCTGGGTTTTAGACAGAGTACAGGGACATCTGCATATCCACTTCTGCATCTTGGCTGGGGCAGATTAGAAATCAGGCAGGTTTTAAGAAGAATGACAACATAGCTTCATTGGCAATCCACGTTATGCTATCCTTAATATCAAATGTCTCCTAGTAACTGCAACATTGTTTCATGTTTTAGATTAGGAAGGAAGGAAGGGAGGGAAGGGAGGGGAGGGGAGGAGAGGGGAGGGCAAGAGAAGGGAAGGAAATGCTCCTAGAAAAAGAGGAAAAGGGATCAAATTGGCCGGAGGAATGTTGATTTTGAGGCCAATATATACAATCAAAAATAAAACAGTTTTCTAGACAAATAAAGGAGACATATGCCCTAATTTTAAATGCAGTTACGATAATATTATTCCTTAAATGTCTATTATTCTGAATAAATTCTTGTTAATATTGTTTTCTTTTAAATTCATGTTGTCAATTCTTACTGCTTAGTTAATAATTTACTTTTACAAGCATTTATTTATTTGTTACAATTTTCAATATGCATCTACATAATAAACTAAAGACACATATCAGAGGCCATTTAAAACTCATTAATATTACTTTCTCACACTTATTTTTATTTTGCCCTTTCTAACTTGGCAGTATGCTTACCAAAAATTTTAAGTTTTATACTTCAAAAAAAAACTTAAGGCAAAACTATTCCTAACCTACTCTACTCACTTTAATGATAAATGACTGCAGATCTCCACTTGAATTGGTAAAATAATTCAAACAAAAATATTCAAACATGTTGCAAACTGATTTCATACATTTCTTGTACTTACTGATATACTGTGTCACATGTATATTTAAACCTGTTAATAATTTTGTCATTCTAAATTTTATAGCAGTAAGATTTAACGTGCTTTTGAAAATATAATACTTAACTGAATAAAACAAAATATGAGTGAAAAATACAAAGCTGGAAAGACATAAAGAAATAATGCAATGATAGTACTTAATTTTTTCAGATAAAAAAATCAGAATCTCAAAAGTATTAATTTTTACAAATGAAGTAGTATTTAAAAATTAGACTCAAGTTCATCTGGCATTCAATTCACTGCTCTACCTATTGAATGTAAGGACCTGAAGTCATTTTGAATATATCATATTTTCCAACTCCCACTGAAAGTTTGCATCCACTTAATGACCTCTTAAGTGCTAATTGCACACTTATTGAATGCCTACAATTTAGGGAATTTATTAATCCCTGAGACAGCCATCAATTTTTTAAGATCTCACATAAGAAAGAAACATATTATAGAAAGGCATTTATACTTTAGTTCTCACACATTAATCCTCATGCTTAGGCTGGGTTGAGGGGGATAAGGGAGGATGGGGATGGGGGTCTGGGGAGGGTCTGAAATAGGCAGGACTAGAGGGTAAGGCATGTAGAGAACTTAATTCTCCTTTCACATAATAATGTTTCAATTATTAAAAGCACATATTATGCTCCCTCGTAGATCTCATGTCTCTTTACACTTTCCATTTCCTCTTTAATCGTGTTTCAAATCTGCCTTGTGATTTCCAAGGTGTGACATTCAGTGCTGAAGCAAGACCCACAAATGATTAGATCACTGTGGGACTCAGCTGAACATTCACAGACTCTTTCTAGAAAAGTCGGAGTCAACATTTTAATGCTTCAAATCCACCTGGGCAGGACTTTTGTTTGCATTCTGTTGGCTTGCTTGCTTAGTTGTTCATTTGTTTGTTTGTTGTAAAGAGGAGTAGCTCAAAGCCAATCTGATTCTGATAAATGGCCAAGGTAGAGAATTCCTGGCCCAAACAGTATGTTTCCTTTATTATTATTATTATTTTAATCCTAAGATTGCAATTTTAATAGTTACAGAATTCCTCACAGTCAGGCTAAGTTTATATATAAACATGCCAAGTTTACCTTTGACATGTTCACATGGACTACTTCTAAACAAAATCTTCAATATCTGAATAAGAATATGTGATTTTTATGATTTAGCTAGGATCTAATAATTTTACACTGTTAATTTTTAGCTTTTTATGTTATTTCTAACTGCCCAGATATTTGTGGTTCCTGATTATGTTTTCCAGTATTTTCACTATTTTCTCAGCTCTGCATTTTGTGGAAATATTTCCTGTATATTCGTTTAAATCTGATAAATAGGTTAACAGACAAGAACATAAAAAAGAGTCCTGCAGAATTCAAAAGAAAATTCCCTCCAGAGTGACGTAACATTTAGGCATGGTTATTCAATCAATTTCTAATCTGTCCTGTGAGTAACACCAGAGACCTTGCCTAGTGTCATACTGACTTTAAAAGCACTTTAGACTGCCTTTGATGCACTGCTGTGCCAGTACAATGATTTACCATCTTACACTGAGGCTGTTAATTCCTAGTACTATTTTACAAAATAAATTTGGCATAGAGTTAAATATCATATGAAAGTTTTTCATATGATACATAATCAAAAGCTTACTTCAAAGCATACTTTAAAATAGATTAGGAAAATTGTTGCTTTTATGAGATTGAATGTCTTAAACAATTTGAATCTCAGTATTTCAACAAACACATTATTAAGCAACAACACAGGTATATATATATTTAAAAACATATTTCTAATACACAATCCACTTCATTGTTACCATGATAATAGTTTCCTGGAAGCAATAAAATCCACAAGATTCTTACCAAAAAGGCTGGGAACCTTGGTTGATTGTGGAGTCAGTGAGTTATTCACAGCACTGAGCTGGGTTCCATAATTATCCACCTGGAAACCATTTGCTGGGAAAAAATACAGCCAATTAAAACAGATAAACATTGTCACAATCTCATATTTGGACTCATGAAGCATACAACAGTTAAAAAAGCAGACTTCTGGCAATTTCATTCACATTGCTATGTTAAATTAACAAACAGTGAATCTTTAAATATAATTGTAAGGTAATATTTCCATGAGTAACTGTAGTTCTTGGTCAAAAAAGCATAGCAGTTAATGTTTATGTCATGCCTTTAATAAATGTTATAGGCAGATAAAACAGTGATTTTAGGTGGTAGTTTTCAATAACTGTTTGCTCTCATATTTGTATAAATGTGAAAGATTTCAGCAATTCTATTGTGCCAAAATTGTACTGCAGTATTCTCAGGAAGAAAAATTAAATAATGCAACATAAAAAGTATTAGATCTATGAAAATAATTTCTTAATTTTCTTTGCTTTTTAAAAAACTATAGTCACAAATCTCACATTGAATGCACACAAATATATCTTCATTTGCATGGCTCAAAACCTGAGTAAGCTTGAATATCATCTGAGATGCCTTAGTTTTAAAAGGATGCCTATAAATTAACTAAAATGAAATAAGAAGTAAACTTACGACCATCTTCACAGGTGTTCTTGCATTCTTCCAGTGTCTCAAAATTGTTCATATTGCCCAGGCATCCACCATACTTGAAACGTTCACACTGTTTTGTCTGATTGTTATAAAAATACCTGGTAATATAACCTCGACATATTCCAGGATCTTCTTCCAAAAAGCAGAAATCTGGCTTTTCTAGAAATTATAAAAATGTCAGAAAGCAATATTCTTTTGTGTAAATAAATTACTGATTTTAATAAAATTTATAAATACCTGGCTATTGAAGGAGTAAGCATAAAAATTAAAAAGTAAACTCTAACTTTATCCACAACTATACACTATTAAAATTATCTACCATATTTTGGGATTGGCATTTCAAATTCTAAATTTCTCATAGTAAATTAGTAGGGAATTAACTGTCATTTTTTAAGAATTTAAGGAATAAAAGATTATTTTACTATGTGCCACTCTTGCTTTGAAATTACAAAACATTATGGCAAAAAATGTGGTTTAATTATTTTTAATATGTTCATGTGTATTAACATTTAGGAGAGGTCTATGAACATTTCAAGCTATTGAGGGTGGCTTCTCAGGAAAAGCATTGTAGTGCGTTGCTTCATTAAGAATGGTTTAAATTTTTAAAAGTTGAAAAAGAAAATTTGAGGGGTATGGAAGTTTTCATGGCTAGCCTTAGAAGTTCCTGAATTCTTATGCGGGAATTAATATCTGTACTAGGTAGGACATCCTCTACTGCTGTGTCATTTTTATTTTTTCCTTCTTCTTGTCATTGGAATGACTTCAATAATGCAGAGACAGAAAGGAAATACATGTTCAAGGATTGGAGAGGCTTTTGCAAAAGACTAATCCTTCTTCTCTGATAGTGTTCCAAAGCAGGCTAAACACAGCTGTCATAAAAGTTGTGCCACTGTGATCTACATCACCAGCTCTGTCTACATGCATGCACTGTGAAAAGAAGTGAGCTAATTTTCAAAATTATTATGCTCACGGGTATATTGGGCCTGAATTTTTAGAACAAAATTCCAATTTCTCAATTTTTTTCCTGCAAGTATATTACCATATTGGCAAAACTGAACTGTGGTAACCTTTTTCATCTTAAAACAACTTGTTCTTCTATGTCAGGGAAGCAATACCCACAAGTATTTTACAGTAAAAAAGAACATGTATTTAATAATATTAATGATTTCTGCAACAGTTGCAGATATGCAAAAGAACTAACTCTTTATTAAAAAGTTATTTTATTAAAATTTCCTACTATAATACAGTTTTAAAAGTCTATTTTCTATAACTTTTCAATGTATTAATTTGAAAGTTAACTTTGTTTCTTCTGTATTGCCTCTTGTTCTTTCAAATGAATGTTTTCATGATTTTTAGTTAAGTGTAATAATATGTGGGGAAAGGAATACAACAATTCTTTAAAATTTTATAACATTTTATCAGGTAAAAATACATTGAATTACTATCATATGATTTGTTTTAGTCTTAATGTGTACTTTTTATGAAATTTTAAATGATCTGAACAGAGGATACAAGAACTTCATGTTTGCCAAAAGTGGATGGGCGAAAAATATTGCATGTAAAAAACAAAAAAGTATAACAAATTATGCTGATAAGTATAATTAAGAAACTGTACATGTACATAAATATATACACCTAATACATACCCACAAAAATTAAAACTAAACAAATAAAACCACAACAAACAATAAACTGTACAACTGAAAGTTGTTATTTTTCCTATGAAACTACATCGGGAAACATGAACTTATTTGAAGACAAAGTTGAAAATGGACACATGTAAAATAATTCTTTTTTGGCCTGCAGTTTGAACTACAGTTGTAAATCAAAAAATTAATTTCCTATTTTCTTCAGGTAAATAAATTAACCTTCTTATTGAATTTGCATACATAACCCTTGCTCTAAGTTGGTGCACAGTTGAAATTGAGTAACACAGAACGCAGACTGGATAAGCTAAAGCAGTATTACTGTCAACTTTTGTTTGGGCCTGAATACTTGGGAATTGTCTTGGACCAAACTTTCTTTCTAAGGGATTGTATTAAATCTCAAATCTCTTTATAATGGTCCAATACTAGGAAGCATAATACAATGTTAACTCGAAATTGATCAGGTCTTTGTTATGAATAGGTGTTAGCATGTAAGCATTTTTAACATTCATGTGGAAAGCTTTATTCTCTTTCATATATAATATGAGATAGGAATGATTGAATTCTGAATTATAAATATATACTTTATAGCACAATTTTACATAAAAATAGTACCTGTATTTAATTTTTTTCTAATTTTATGTTTTTGGTAAAAGTTCCTAATATTTAAAGGTTGGTATTTTCTTCCACAAAAATATTTTCCTTTGTAGACAAAAACTTCATTATAAATATGCCATTTTGATATTACAGATAAGGCCTTCATTTAATTAAAGTACTAAATATTTTTGTCAAGATTATTTTAATATTTATAGGAACTTATTTTTTAAAATTGTAAGTACATACATTTACTTATGTTTCTTGTACAAGCTTTGCTATTATCTTTATTTTATACATTTTGATTCCAATTCTGTCAGAGAATTGAGCCTAAAGATTATCAATGTGTCACAGAAATTTTCAACTCTTTCCCACATAAATAAATCAAAATAAATAAAATTAAAATGCACTTTGAATTTTGTGGTCTTTCATGTTGTGGTCTTTCATGTCCTGAGTTAAATAATTTAATCTCTTTGTTCAGTATTTTCTCATTGAAATGTAAATGCCATAACTGGCAATTGGACCAAATCAGTTTCTAGACCTTTATTAAAAGGAGGTTGGTTTCCCTGATCCATTGATAACATTTTTTCTGGTGCTGATATATTTGTGAAAAAGTAATTATTTTTAGCTAAAAACAATAAATGATATGATTTAAATTACACAATTAAACATATACATACATGCTAGATATTTATTTTTAAATATCTCCACTTACTTTTGCATGTATAACTGCTGACAACTCACAGACATACATCTATTCAAGGGAATATTTGGTGAAACTTGCTAAAGCCACACAATGCTGAGATTAACAAGTGATTAGAGATCAGAGAAATAAAGTAAGACTCAAAACATCAAAATCTCTATCTGGAAGATGTTAAAATAACATGTGTGGCTCTGGACTATGATTGAACTAAAACTAAATATCATACTAGAATTAGAGTAAATAAGGTGTTTGGAGCCTCCTCTGACAAATACAATGTATATATTTTCCTAATTTTTGATTATGTCCATTGAAACACGCAATAAATCATTTCAAAAATGACATGATCAATCTGTCATATGGGTTTATGATCAATCTTTTTTATGGGTTTTTGTAATCAATCTCAGAGAAACTTAAGAATTGAGTATCTATACTGAATCAAGGACCAGAAAAAACAAGCAAACAAACAAATGAAAAATTGAATATCTAAATGCCTTACATAAATCCTTCAAATTTACAGACAAATAAATGTTCACCTTGTTGCAATGTTGTCTTCATAATCCTGTTTGCATTATCTGTAATCAAAAGAATATATGCATATCAATTGCTACAATTTATAATGTAATACTATGAATTTGAATTTAACAAACAAGAGTGATATTTATTACCATTAAAATAATTCTTATACAGAATGTCTTCATAAAAATTGAATTTCTTTTTCTTTTCTCTAAAAATTAATCTTTTCTGTGTACTGTAACCACGAAGCCACTTCATTTCAATAGAGTAATGTTTTAGAAACTATGATAAAACTTTCTAACACACTTACAAAGCTGAGAATTCAGTGACTATGTTTACTGTTCAGAATATCTATACTTAAAACAATTATTTTAAAAATGTGAAATATGAAAGTAATTCAAGCAGCCTACGTTACATATAAAAATAATTTGTTAGATACCTGGGAATAAAAGTGAAATTAACCAGAATTATTTCCTTTCTTTATTCTTTCCCCTGCTGCATTGTCTCAACCCAATTGCAAGCTTCATTATTATTACCAATGTAGAGAAGAAATGAAACAAAAGGCACCTGGGACACGTTGTTTGGTTTAACATTTGATTAACGGAATCATTTCCCTCTAAAACTGGAATGTTAGTTGTCTTTGTCCTACCATATTCCAAGTATGAATTCTAAGTTCTAATTTAAATGATAGGTAATGAAATTTAAATTGACAAGTCTATGAAGTTTTAATTTGTTCGCATAGACATTAGGAAAGTTGAGTGATATTTATTTTGTTGTGGAATCATTTGTTTTACAGAGAAAATCTTTGGTCAAAGCAGGTTACCATTAGTTATATGACCAGAGAGATAGAAAGGGAGCGAGAGAGAGAAGGGAAGAAAGAATGAGAGAAATAATATGAATTGGGTTATAAGCCTCTTTCAGCAACTGGATCATCTTTTTTTTCTTGAAATAGTTAATTCTTCTATGGAGAGTAAAATGTCTACAAAAGGGAAACTAACGGACCCAAACTTCTTTTCGAATTGTACTGTTTTATTCAATAGCCTTTTAAAAAAAGAGGTGTGTGTGTGTGTGTGTGTATATGTATAGCTGTATCTATTTAGGTAAGTTTTGTGTTTTGCTTTGTTTTCACTGCAACTAACCAACTTCATGTTAATGTTTTCAACTAGATTGTAGACTGTCATATAACCTGACATTAAAATATTTAGATATAAAACTAATATGTTATGATTTAATTCATAAAAAGAAAGAAGTGTATACATACAATGAGTACATAAGACTAGAACACTAAACAATTTTCATTCCTGATTTACCTAGTGACAATAGTCATAGGATGGGAATATATAAATGCTTGATTAATATAATTTTTAAAAGAACATATATTTTGTTTATTTACTGTTACATTCTAAATAGGATTAATTCAGGTAATACACATGCCAACTAACTCAATGTGGTTTAGCACACTAGAATTTTAAGTGTATTTATATTACCAATAATTATCTTTGAGGAATCTAGTAATAATAACCTTGGACATGATAATTTGTATGGCAATAGCAGTATGAAAGCAATTGATAGTTAGAAATGATTTATAGCAAATTATCACGTTTTCTTAGATTTAGACAGGACAAACCATTTATCAATGCTTTTTAAGGAGCAATGAGAGAATGTTAGACTAATTTCCATTCTAGTACTCTTTTGAATTTCAACTTATATGAATTTGTTTTAATATTTCATTATGAATATTAAGATGTAAGACTGACAAGCAAAAACATCCCAAAATTTGCATTTGGTTGACACACATTGGTATATGATATTTTATACCTCAAACTGACTTATTGATTTTTGCTTCTAAATCCATTCAAAAGTGTGCCACATGTAAATAATGATATGTTCATCTGGGTGTGCAGTGTTAGGTAAATACCAATTGTGTGAAGTTGGTAGAGAGCGTTGTTCAAATCTTTTATATCCTTAGTGATTGTTGTTTACTTTTTCTGTCAATTACTGAAAAAAGGTGTCTTGAAGTATGTAAACTGAACTGAAGAATTGTATACTCTCACTTCTGCCAATTTTTTCATTAAAAATTTTGGAGTTTTATAATTAGGACCATACACACAGGCATTAAAGATTGTTGTGTCTTTTTTATTAATGGACCTTATTATAAATATCTTTCTTTCCACCTGGTAGTATTTTTTATCCTGTAGTCTACTTTTACTAATCATTCTTATGATTAGTGCTTACATATTATATCTTTTTCCATCCTTTCACTTTTAATCTCTCTGTCCTTATTTGTAAAGGGCCTTTCCTATAGACAACATGTAGTTAGTTCTTGATTTATTTTTGCATACAGTGTGATAATATCTACCTTTTAACTGGAGTGACTGGACCATTAAATTTTAATTTAATCTAATTATCATTAAAGTTGAGTATAAATATCACTAGCTATTTGATTTCTGTTTCTCATTTCTTCTTTGTTTCTGTTTCCCTCTGTTCATGTCTTCTTTAGAATCGCTGTAATTGAATATTTTAATAATAATTTCATCTTCATTATGGGCCTATTTGTTATTTCTGCTTGTTTCATTTTTTTAATGGTTGCTTTAAGGATTATAATGTACTAATCCATTACAGTCTAGTGTCAAGTAATGTATGTCATTGTCACCTGCAGAAACCTCAGAACTTTACAACAATAATCTCGTATTTTTCTCCTTCCTTCCTGTGTGCTTTAATTCTAAATCCTTTAATACTAATTGTACTGCTGCTCTACCAGGAATAAATTTCCCCAGATAATGCTGATTTGAAAAGCGCTTATTTTAAGAAGTAGATTACTGATTGGCACTTTTTTTTCTCTTTCAGTTCTTTATTTTTTCTTTTTAAAAATTTATTTCTTTTTTATTTTCATAGATTTAGGGGTTAGAAGTACAATTTTGTTACGTGGTTATATTGCATAGTGGTGAAGTGGATTTTAGTGTAACCATAACCCAAATAATATCCATTGTACCCATTAGATAGTTTCTCATTCCCTGGTCTCCTTTCATCTTCCCATCTTCCTGAGTGTCTATTGTCTATTATTCTACTATGCCCACATGTACACACTATTTACCTCCCACTTATAAATTAGAACATGTGGGATTTGAATTTCTGTTTCTGAGTTATTTCACTTAAGATAATAGCCTCCAGTTCCATCCATGCTGCTATAAAAGACATGATTTTATTTTTAATGGCTGAGTAGTATTCCATGGAGTATATGTGTATATATAAATATCACATTTTATTTACCCAATCATCTGTTAATAGACACTGATGTTGATTTTATATCTTTGCTACTGTAAATAGTGCTGTGCTAAACATACAAGTACAGTTATCTTTTTGATATAATGATGTATTTGCTTTTGGGTAGATATCCAGCAGTGGGATTGCTGGAACAAATGGTAGTTCTATTTTTTAGGTCTTTGGGAAATCTCCACACTGTTTTCCATAGAGGTTATACTAATTTACATTTCCAGCAACAATGTATAAGCATTCTTTTTTCTCCTAATCTTCAACATCTGTCATTTTTTGACTTTTTAATAATAGCCATTCTGACTGGTGTAATATGGTATCTCATTGTAGTTTTAATTTGCATTTGTCTGATGATTAGTGATTTTCGGCATTTTTTCATATGCTTGTTGGCTGTGTATATGTTTCTTTTGAAAGATACCTTTTCGTGTCCTTTGTCCATTTTTTAAGTAGTTTGTTATTTTCTTGTTGAATTGTTTGAGTTACATGTAGATTTTAGATATTAGTCTTTTGTCCAATACACAGTTTGCAAATATTTTTTCTCATTCCTTAGGTTATCTGTTCACTCTGATATTTCTTTGGCTGTGCAGAATTACTTGTGGATCAACTTTAACTCTCATTTGTCTATTTTTATTTCTCTTGCATTTGCTTTTGAGGATTTAGTCATAAATTCTTTGCCTAGGTCAATATGTAGGAGAGTTTTTCCCAGATTTTCCTCTAGAATTATTATAGTTTCAGGTCTTACATTTAAGTCATTAATCTATTTTGAGTTAATTTTTGTATAAGGCAAGAGACATTATTCCAGTTTTATTCTTCTGCATATGGCTATCCAATTTCTCAACACCATTTATTGAATAGAGTGCCCATTCACCACTGTGTGTTTTTGTTCATTTTGTCAAAGAACAGTTGGCTGTAAATAAGTGTTACAGCCAGGAGGGAGGAGGTACCCTGCAAAGCTACAGGGGCAGAGCTGCCCAAGACCATGGGAGCCCACCTCTTGCATCAGCGTGACCTGGATACGAGACATGGAGTCAAAGGAGATCATTTTGGAGCTTTAAGATTTGACTGTCCTGCTGGATTTTGGACTTGCATGGGGCCTGTAGATCCTTTGTTTTGGCCAATTTCTCCCATTTGGAACAGCTGTATTTACCCAATGCCTGAACCCCCATTGTATCTAGGAAGTAACTAACTTGGTTTTGATTTTATAAGCTCATAGACAGAAGGGACTTGCCTTGTCTCAGATGAGACATTGGACTGTGGACTTTTGAGTTAATGCTGAAATGAGTTAAGAATTTGGGGTACTATTGGGAAGGCATGATCAGTTTTGAAATGTGCAGGTGCATGGTGCAAGCTGTCAATGGATCTACCATTCTGTGGCCTGGAGGATGCTGCCTTTCTTCTCACAACTCCACTAGGCAGTGCCCCAGTAGGGAATCTGTGTCAGGGGTCTGACTCTACATTTCCCTTCTGCACTGCTCTAGCAGAGGCTCCCCATGAGAGCCCCACCCATGCAGCAAACTTCTATCTGCACATCCAGGCGTTTCCATACAACTTCTGAAATCTAGATGTAGGTTCCCAAACCTCAATTCTTGACTTCCGTGCACTCTCAGGCTCAATACCATGTGGAAGTTGCCAAGGCTCGAGGCTCACGCCCTGTGAAGCTCTGACCCTAGCTCTATGTTGGCCCCCTCCAATCATGGCTGGAGTGGCTAGGACACAGTGCACGAAGTCCCTAGACTGCACACAGCATGGAGACCCTGGGCCCAGTCCAGGAAACCACTTTTTCCTCCTAAGCCTCCAGGCTGGTGATGGGAAGAGCTGGCACAAAGGTCTCACATGCCCTAGAGACATTTTCCCCATTGTCCTGGTGATTAACATTCAGATCCTTGTTACTTACGCAAATTTCTACAGCTGGCTTGAATTTTTCCTCAGAGAATGTAATTTTATTTTCACTTGCATTGTCAAGCTGCAAATTTTCCAAACTTTTATGCTCTATTTCCTTTTTGAAACTGAATGCCTTTAACAGCACCCAAGTCCCCTCTTGAATGCTTTGGTGCTTAGAAATTTATTCTGTCAAATACTCTACATCATTTCTTCAAGTTCAATGTTCCACAAATCTCTAGGGCAGGGGCAAAATGCTGCCAGTCTCTTTGCTAAAACATAATGAGAGTCAGCTTTGCTCCAGTTCCCAACAAGTTCCTCATCTCTGAGACCACCTCAGGCTGGACCTTATTGTTCATATCACTATCAGCATTTTTGTCAAAGCCTTTCAACAAGTCTCTTGGAAGTTCTGAACTTTCCCACATTTTCCTGTCTTCTTTTGAGCCCTCCAAACTGTTCCAACCTCTGCCTGTTACCCAGTTCCAAAGTCACTTCCACATTTTCAGGTATCTTTTCAGCAACACCCCATTCTACTGGTACCAATTTACTGTGAGCAAGTCACATCTTACATGGATAGTGGCAGGCAAAGAGAGAGCTTATGCAGAGAAACTCCTGTTTGTTAAAACCGTAAGATCATGTGAGACCCATTCACTACCATGCATGATAATAGCATGGGAAAGACCACCTGCCCCCTGCCCCATCCCCCATGATTCAATCATTTCCCACCAGTCCCTCCCACAACACATGGGAATTATGGGAGCTACAAGACGATATTTGGGTAGGGACACAGAGTGAAACCATATAACACACATTGTTAGAAAAACCACAACCACTTCCGCTTTCTAATCTCTAATAGCCATCTCCTCTTTTCAGAGAGACCACCATGCTGTACTTGGGTTTCTTTCATATAATGGTGGTTCTGAATGCCTTCACACAGGAAGCAGGGGAGATTGCAGGGCTCATCTTATGTATTTACCTTCTCCCAGAGGTCACAATCCTGCATGCCTTTTGTTCAATGTTTGCAAACAGTTGTTTTTTACATTTTGTCCAGTTTTATAGTTCTTTATGTTGGGAGAGAAAGTCTTGTTCTATTTATCCATCATGGCTGCCAATTAAATTCTCTCCTGAGGTGCGTTTTTAAAAGTCTAGCCATATTTTTTTTCTATATACCAGTTATATCCTTATTAGTAGTCTGCTGTATAAAACACTCAGACATTCATACAATAATTACAAGTGACTTTTCTTTTTTTTTTTTCATGGAGTCTTCCTCTGTTGCACAGCTGGAGTGCAGTGGTGCAATCTCAGCTCACTGCAACGTCTGCCTCCTGGTTTCAAGCAATTCTCCTATCTCAGCCTCCTGAGTAGCTGGGACTACAGGCACATGCCACCATTCCCAGCTAATTTTTGTATTTTTAGTAGGGACGGAGTTTCACCATATTGGTGAGGCTGGTCTAAAACTCCTGACCTTAGGTGATCCACCCGTCTCAGCCTCCCAAAGTGCTGGGATTACAGGTGTGAGCCACTGCAGCCAGCCTCAAGTGACTTTTGATAGATAATGAGGAGATAGGGGTAACAGAGTTACATTTACGTGCTAGCCAGAAATGATATTTTAAATGATGATAAGCAAGGCTATTACTGATGAACAAAATGATTACATTTGACTAACCTTTAAAGAAAAGAGTAAGTTTTGCACAATGATAAACCATAAGACTTGAACTATACACATATATAA
The DNA here is from genome assembly GCF_006542625.1 of Nomascus leucogenys. Taxonomy (NCBI): domain Eukaryota; kingdom Metazoa; phylum Chordata; class Mammalia; order Primates; family Hylobatidae; genus Nomascus; species Nomascus leucogenys. Next base: position 87,933,779 of record NC_044402.1, read on the forward strand.
AAAGAACAGGTATATATTTCAGGAAAGAGGCCAGTTGATGAAAATAAATAGCCTGCCAAATGAAAGAATGGGGATTACAAAGAATGAGGCAACCAGGCTTCTAGCCAAGGTACTGACAACTAAGAATGATTTTCAACTCAACACAAAAGGATACTTGGCCCAATACGTATGGAAGAAAATGGGGTATAGAAATCTGTGATGAATGGGAAAAGACCAAGCAATCACAAAAACCAAGGCACCACTGAGGACCACTGAGCTGCCTAAACTGTGTTAGTAACATTCCTAGGGCATCTATGGAGAGGAAACAGAGAAATCAGTGCTGTGAGGTTAAAGAAATATATTCGTGTCTATTCTCTTCTTTCAGATCTGGAGCATACAACTAAACATCTTACAGAGTCACAGAGGAGAGAAGTTTGCTCTTCACCACATTGAGGTTTTCCCACAGGCCAAGAGCACCATGATGCCAAGGCTCTTGAGTAAAAGCTATTTAGAAAGCAGTAACAAAGTGAGAATGCAGAGCTGCCTGATTTGCAAAAAACAAGACATCTAGTGTTACTAACCAGAGATATCATTTCTATATCACCTCAATTGTATCCAACCAGCTCTACTAACATGCTATTGTAGAATATTGGTCTAGAAACTAGGGAAATAAAAGCAACTCAACTTATTTTATCCCTTGAGTAACTTACAATTTGGAAGAATAACCTGAGATTTAAAAAAACATTCAAAAGTTTGGTCAGTAATTATTTGTAATTTATCTTAGTGAGAAGATATAAAATCCCATACAATAAGGTAATTAGCAAATATTGCAAAAATGTTAAATTTTAGTAGGATTAATGCAGAATAAAAGTTTAATATAATATGATGTACTTTTGAAATTTATAACTTAGTAATATTAATATAAAACATTGCGTTTAGTAAAGTCCACAAGGGTCATCAGGGGTGATTTTTCTTTTCTATGGTGTTCTATTTTTATTTCCTGTAGTATTTTAAGGTTCCATTAATTAAAAAAACTTAAATGTCATATATAGTTCTACTATTTTATGCAGCTGAGAATTTTCTAATTAAGAGCCATAGAGCTTCAATTTCCAGATTCATGATCTTGAGAGAGGATAGTGATGAGACCATTGTGATGACAAAGGAAAGACTAAGTCAATGTGACTAACAGTTTTTCTTCTGCCAGCTGAGATTACAAGTCTGGAAGGCTGAATTACACCCACTTTATTTTAAAAATGCTTCACAATTCTGTGAACATGAATTGAGGTTTTTTTCTTCTGTCTTTATTATGGATAAGAGTATAAGACAATAAATGAGGCCTCATATATTTTATAATTCACTGATATGAAAAAAATGAAAAATGATAGTTGAACATGCAAGTTGACCATACCTAAAATTTGATAATTTGCTTTAAAATGTCTCTCGGGCATATAGAGAGTTTCTGGTACCTATAAATGTGGGTATTTCATGGTACAATTCAGAATTATCATTTTCCTTAAATGTTTTTAGACTTCCCTGAAAGTCTAAAAATGTGGAAATAAAAGATTCCTTGGAAATATTAAAATAGCATGAAATTACTTTTCTCCCTAAATTATCAAATCCATAATTAGACTCAATAGCCCTGAAGGGTCTTGAGTAATAAGGGTTCCCAGAAACCTACCTCTTATACACATTTTTTTGCACTCTTCCAGACTTTCAAATCGATTCTGATTTCCTTCACATCCCCCATATATAAATTCTTCACACTGTCGAGTGAAAATATTGAAGAAAAATCTTTTCATGATTGCTTTACATGGGCCATCATCCGCCTTGAATGCACAAAATGAATGCATAAGTTTCAGTGGTGGCAACTCAGTACCTATGAGGTAAAAACAAAAGATACAACATGTAATCTCCATCAACATTATAATAATGTTTTTCATTTCCTTTTTAATATGTCCTGATTTTAAGGAAAAGTGCAATAAAACATACTAAGAAACTATAAAAAGTTATTCAGTTATCAAAATGGTAGATAAAGTTAATAAATTCACCAAATGAGGCACAACTTCTAGACTCTTGTTAGAGAGGTATTGCTTAAATCGTACCAACCGAGCTGGGAGGGAATTGAGTAGTAGTTGTAAGGCAACTTTATTCAAGTGGATGTGTACATGATAGACCTCTTTTAACTCAGCTAATGGACTGTTCTTTGAATTTCTCTCCCTAACCCACACTTGTGTCACTTTTTACACATAAAACAACCCTTTAAAAGCAACAGAATATTCACATTCATATATATATATACACACAGACACACATATGTATATAACACTATATTAAACCATTCCCTAATTTTAAAAATTTATGTGTTTGATGTTATGAAAAATATACTTCATGGTGCTTTTTTTTTAACTTACCATATGATGCTTGGGTTTTAATAATGTTGAAATAATGTAAATAATGCTTTCTGTGTTTTAAATAGAATGAGGTAATTCTTTTGACTTCAAATTATATATTTTTTCTTTAAATATTTAACTACTAATTTTCATAACAGAATTTTGTACCCTGGGAATGGACATACACGTAGAGGAAACTCAACTAGATTTTTTAAACATTTAATTTTTTTCAAGTCTAATAAAATTAATAGAAGCCTAATATTAAATAAGGTCTATTTGTTTACCAGTAAAGATAGACACTGAAAATTGTGGGTGGTGCAACCAAAAGAATAATGACAAAAATGCCATATAATACTTCTTGAATATTTTCTGCATATTGAGTCTATGTATTTTCTATGTCTTTGGCAATTGATTATTAATCTCTTATGAGGAATATTGAAACCTATAAATGACCTAAACCAACTTTTCCTCTAGAGGGCAGCAATATTATATTGGATTAAACAGATGAGTATAAATATCTTGAAAAAAAGTGTTTTCATTCATTCTAAAATAGTTTGAACTTTGAACAACAACAAAAAAAGAATGACTGAGACTTTAATATTTTCACATAAAATATTTTTAAAGCATAAAATACAGGATAAGTTTTTGGAGTATGATTGTCTCAAAAGAAATCAGTTTTAAATTTCCTGTAATTTCAAAACGTGAATTTTTTGAAACAGAAAATATGTGTATAATAAAAGTTAAATTAGATAATTTTATTAATTGCATTCCACCCATAATATATTATTATTCTAATCATCAATTTTGAATTAATAGCAAGTATTAGTCTTAGTAATGTTAAAACTCTTTGTAACAAAATGATTGAAATGATATTGTTAATTTTTTATATGAGTCATAAAATTGCAAGTAGCCTTTACAATCTTGGAAGGGTTAAAAATACAGCTTTCTATACATAAGTTGGCATTTTCATGCTGTTTGATTCACGTGACACTAATTATTTTTGAACACGTAAATTTTATCTCAACTACTAACACTGCTTTCAATTTTAAAAAATACTAGTTAAATTTACATAATACCATCTCATTATTTTGATCTATTTGATAAGTTAATTGATTTTTTTTTCAACTGAAATAAATTGAGCTGACAGAACTGATAGAAGAGTATGTTTTTCAGGTCCAGAATTTGTTAACTTAGAATAACATATGACAGAGAATTATCATGATACAGGGATAGTTTCAGCACCAAACACGATTGTCATAAAATAGCTAACTAGCAAGTAAGAATGTTGATCAAATCTTTAAAGTTGAGTTTTATGCACATATGCATTTGTGTGTCTTCAAATTTCTCTGGAGTTATATTCAATTGACAAAATATAATATTTGTGTTTACCAACATGATTTTAAAAATAATTTTAAACCAATAACAGTGTCACTAAATCCAATAAATATCTATAGTCTATATACAAATAATTGTATCAAAGTGAGTTAAGAAATATTGGTGAATACTGACAAGTTTAAATGTCATTTCTTTTTTTTTCAAATCCTTTGGCTAACACTTTATGTTGATGAACATATCTAAAATATGATAATTTGCTTTAGAAGGTCTCTCAGGCATATAGAGAGTTTCTGGTACCTATAAATATGAGTACTTCATGGTAAAATTGTCCATTTTTCTTAAATTAGATACACAAGTACTTTTTAATAGAAATTCATAACATAAATATAATTGAGGATTGCTAAAAATACTTTCTAAAAATCGAAAAATGTATGAACCAAAATGACTTGTTAAAACACATTTTCTCTATCACTGAAGTTATAATTGTCAGTATAAGTTTAAAAATCATTGAATTTTTTTTCTGAGTGGCACATTTATGAATAATTGTAAATGCTGTTTATATTTTTTGTCTTTACTTAAGGATTTTAGAATGCTAAGCTGACATTTTGAGTTGTTATGAGAAGCCAGAAAATTTGGTGTGAAGACCCTAAGTGGTGCGCCTGACTTACAGCAGGCCCACAATAAGTATCATCAAATTTCGTATCGTGAGTTTCTGAACTCTAGACGTGTTTGTTTTGAAACCAATAAAAATGTGACCTATCAGCTCCTTAAATATGGGACCCCAGAATTCACATAACAAAGCAGGAATAAAAATATTCTGGCATTTTTAATTTTACAGCTATATACCATTATCTCAAATTGCTGTAGAAATTCTCATATAGTGTGATGTTATTCATTCCCAAGTTAACATTACTTTAGAACTTTAGAGACAAATTATTGAGGCAGTGTTTCAGATAGAAAACTTGAATAAAGATCTGTATCTGCAGAACACAGGGAAATTTACCTAATACCAGCATTGCCATGTATATTCAGAAAAATCATTTTTTATAAATCAATAATTTTATCAGGTACTAATTGATGATTTCTCTACTTTTTATTCTTAATATATTTGATAGTGTTTATCATCAAGCTAAATCTTTTTTCCATTTTCTGCGTTAAAGATATAATCACCTATAGTTCAATCTGCTATTTAGTAATTTCGCCAGCAGGTGGCGGCAGTGCACCACAAAGGCAAAAGCTGATAAACTAGCTGCAGTAGTCGTACCTAGCAATAATAGCTAATGTTGCTCACTGAGTAATTACAATACTCTTGACATTTTTGTAATTGTACCCTTTAATGATCATAACCACCTACTGAGTTAGGCATTATTATCTTCACTTTATAAATTATAAAATAGCATTGCAGAAATTAAGTAAATAACTTAAATTCATACCATAAATGATGGGTTTAAAATTGATCCTCATATGGTTTTACAATAGCTATCTCACGCATTCTTAATAACTGCATGATATTGTCACAGATATGTGACTGACATTCCTAAAGTAGCATTTGGATCAAGCATACAGTTTTAATTATATAATTTCCACTCAATCAACAACTTTTTTTTCAAACCTTCACCTTTATGAAACTAAAAATGGTTTCAATAATGGAAGTAGGTGATAATTTTCTAGAAATTTTCTAGGAGAAACACTAAGTATTAACTTTTATGAATTATATCTTGTTAATTATTAGGTGATTATTTGTCTTTATTCACACTTTAATGTATTTCTTATAGAAATCCTGTATTAGAATATTCTTTGTGCAATGATCTTGCAGCCCACACCTAAGCACAGCATCCCTGGACTCAAGCAATGGCCAGGTGTGCTGTGTGACCCACAGTGCCATGCCACTCCACCCAAAAGGGATGGAAATCTGCCTTGGTTTTCATTTCTTATTTTGAATAAACCCTTTTGAATGTTAATACTTGGGTATTGACCATGTCTCAAGCACTGTGCTGTCACTACAGATATGACAGTAAATTAGATGACAGCAGCCCCTCGTTCATGGAGCATATAGACACTAAGGACTTACATAAATATTCAGAAAGTCCTGGGTGCTGTGCGAGTGAACAGTAGGATGCCTAAATTAGCCTGAAGGTGTCAGCAATAACTTTCCTGAGACTCGAAGGAAATATTTACAGAGGTAATAATTATCTGCCAGCAGCCATGAAAAAGCAAAACACATACAGGGCAATCTAAAAGGAATTTAATCTGATCCAGTCATATAAATAGAACTTGGTTTATATTGAATCATTTGCATTTGATGTCATGAATTTTATGTCTCATAGTCTAAAGGTTACAATCCTGCCTTCCCCTCCCCTCCCCTCCCCCCACCCCATGTCCTGGGATGTTGGATAGAAGCTTACTATAATATTTGCTGCCTGAAAACATGTCATGCCCTTGACTGTAAGAATGCTTATCCTCTTGGAACTTATTTGCGAATCTAGGGCTTTCGGGTAACTTACCATCTAAGAATCCACATGCTGCTAGACTCTAATTAAAGGATTTTATTTTATTTTATTTTATTTTTTTTCTGGCAGGGAAGAAAAAAACACATGTACCTTTTGCCTTCTCCGTGTCAGAAAATGTGCCAGATGCTTTTCCACTTTTTATATAAAAACCATAGGAAATTAGTTATTTACATTATTCATTTACAGCTTAGGACACTGGTAGTCAGAAAGTTTAAATAACTTACTCAGTCTCACAAAGGTACTAGGTGGCAAACTACACCTGCAAACTCAGGTCTGTCTGATTCTAAATCCTACAAAAGATTCTTGCCTTTCACTAAATGTTCACTCTTAATTTTCTCTCTCCTAGCCCAATGGAATTGTTTTAAAAAGCTTATCACCACTCTTTTTATTGTCATTTTTGCCTTATCTAGACATTAATTCTAGATTATCCTCCCTGCTGATTTGATGGCTAAAAAATCATCTACTATTTACTTGTGAGAGAAGCAATAAAATTTGATGTATTTTTCTATTAATGAGTACTTTATTTCAATTAAATAATATACTTCTATAAAATGATGTTATGATCTTAGCATCATGTGATAAACTGTATCTCCAAAATAGAATTTTTTCAGATGTAAGATAAGGTTATTATAAAAATTAATTTTAAATAAAAAGAAAATAAAACTAGATAAAATTGCAACTAGTTGGTGAAGAGGTCTTTAAGTCTAGCTTAAATATCAAAATTCTTTGTTATCCACCTAGGTTTGGAAGCTACCTTGTAGTAATTTTAAATTCTGGCTTAATTACTGATGACTTAATTCTGGATTATTGATTGACTGTGGCAGCAGCAACAATTTCAGGAACTTCCTGGTTAACCAATATTCATTTTCTCAGTCCAGTTGAGGAAAATTGGACTGGGACAATACAGGGAACACTTGGATCTATTTGCTTCTCACTTCCCACAAGTGAGATTGCCTGTTTTTTCCCTGTTAGGACTTATTTTATCCTCCACCTTCCTTGTTTCTGTAACCTCCAGAATGTTAAAATTTTAACCCACCAACTTTTGAGAAAAAAGCTGAATGAGGGATTGAAACTCATAATGTTCAAATTCCTATTTTCAAAAAGGTACATTAGGGTTTTTACTAAATAATGCTTCATCTCTAGGAAATTTTTGTAACATGACTTCCCCTTGCAGAGCCCTCAGAGAACCAAGCTTGATTGAATCTCCTTCCTCTTTTCATCAACAGCAGCACTCTCCATGCTTCTGTCACTTTGTTTACTACTTTATACGGAAATAAACTGTCCCCCCCTTCACACTCCCCTAGGAAATGGCGAGATTCTTGAGCACCTTATCTCAGCCATACATGTTTCCCTAGCACCTTCCACAGTTTCAGGCCCAGAAGATGTATTTATTCAAACTTTATTAAAGTACACTGAACACAGTCATTTTAAAAAGCTATTGGAGATATCAAATAAGAATGCATTTATGGAAATCTTTTTTACATCTTAAACTGCTATAGAAAAATAAGCTATCATTTTGTTAATATTCTCTCATTAATACCAATGCTTGAGATTTCTGTCAGCAATTTACTAATTTGCCACAAAATGTTACGTTAAGAAAGGTATATATCCACAATAACCATCACCATACAGTCTTCTCCTTGCTCTATTTTTTATTGTTAATATTCTCATTTTTAGGCACAGAGTTTTATGGCATTAGATCTAACTTATATTGCTAGATCCTTTGGTGTCCTGGTTGACTAGATTTTTATATTAGTCTCGACTGGGAAGTTTTGATTTTGGAAATATGGGGAAGAAAGAGAGAATAGCTGAAACCTCAGATGTCTGAAGTTTCCTTTCCTCCTCACACTTTTCCTAGCCAAAGGGTAGCATCAAATATCATAGGGAGCTGTTTTTACAACATTTTGCTCCTTGCAATGGCCCAGAGCTACTCCAGTGTTTAATACTGTATGCTGAAAAAAAGAGAGAAGTGTTTCAGCTAGTTACTTGGTTTCGGACTGTTTAAAACACACATGTGCGTGTATACACACACACACACACACACACACACACATTATGTATAATAAATTTCCAAAGAAAAATATCACTTCAATCATAACTAATTTCCCTCCACAATGGAAAAATATGGTAGATTTTTTAGATTAAAATTGGGAGCTTTAACTAGCTTAAAAAGATAAATGCTTCTAATATTTTACCTGTGATAATTGTGTGTTCTTCATCTTCCTCAGAATCAGCATTAAGAGGCGCAGGGGCAAGATTAAGCAGCAGGCATATGGAAGCCCAAAGTGCGTGTATTTTCTTCATTGTGTAAATCACCTCTGAAATACAGAACCCATACATATCTAATAAATCAAGTGTTAATACGCACTCATTTACAGACTAGTAAACATCATATGTGTACTTCATATGCAAATTTCTATGCCATTTTATGTGTATACACATACATTTCTCTGTGCATACTCAATGAGTCATACTTAAAACGTATATGTAGTATTCAGAATTATGGGCAAACACATTCAGTGCATATATTTATTAATATTCAAGCAAACAGGTCATATTTCAACTTTGAAAATATAAATAAAAAGGACAGTAATTGAGAGACATGGGTAAATGCTGATCAATATGGCGAAGTATGTATTAAAGTCCATTTCCATGTGCGATTTTACTTTCTGCATTTTTCGCACAGCTATTCTTTCTCAGTTAGAACCAATAATTATTTAGGCATTTTTCTATTATTTCTTTAATGCAACTTTTAATTCCTGATTTATCTTTCCCTCTGCTCTAGTTCTTCTTTTAAAAAGGAAACACATTTGCAGAATTTTCATCTTTGTTTCCTTTAAAAAATACATTATTTACATCAATTTCCTAACCAGGTTTTCTGTCAGATAGCAGACAGCCAAAACAGAGGACAAAAGAAGTGTCTGACATTCGAGTTAGTCCTCTTTCCCAGTTCATTATTCCCCAGTTTAGGGAGTTATCTGATTCAAAAAGTTTCACAGAAAAGTGACTCTAAGTGATAAGCCATCACTCTTACACTCTAAAGGAAACAGATTTCCATAGGAGAGTGAGACTTTTCCTGTTTCAACGTTGTTTAAAGATCTATCGCCAAAAAAGAAAAAAAAAAAAGAAAAAAGAAAGAAGAAAGAAAGAAAGAGAAAGAAAGAAAGAAAGAAAGAAAGAAACACCTCTATGTTTTTAAAGATGACTTCTTCTTTGGATTTAAAGGTGGAAGGAAAAGTGTAATGATCATGCAACACAGAAAAATAAAAGAAGGGAACACTTGTTTCCTTCCTGTTCTCAGCCACCAGTGCCATTCCAGTCAGGAAGGAAAGCGAGATCTTATCGGCAAACATTCACAAATACAGGGACAGACACTCCATCAAAAACAATCTAGAGAATTATCTGGTTTTGTCTGTAGCAGATCACAGCTGCAATATACACCATTGTGGGTAGCCATATAATAATGAAGTAATAAATGCTATTATGCTTTAAGTTTCATTAAAATCACTAGTGAGATATATAACCTTTTTTTCTCACACACTTTGCAGGTGTTAACATACATTTGATTTTTAGTCAGTAGAGATGCCATATATCTTGTAAATCATACCATAAACCATTTGAATTCACAAATATATATACATATTTATATAGATACATGATTTTGAAGAATCTTTAAACTTCTAATCCTTATCGCATTTTTGAACACATATTTTTCAGAGATTCATTTATTTTCATTTGATTCTTTGAAATATACTATCCTGCTATACTTTGAGTATAAAATACAGAGTGTGCTCTGCATCGCACAGTTCAGGAAGCAGGCTGAGACTGGGGGCCTGCTGAAGCCCTTGAGAGAGAGTGCTCTAAATTCAGCAAGTTCCTCTCTTAAAAAATGGCGGCCTAGGGTATTGCCTAAACAGTACTTTAGACTTTCGTTGGGTGCTAGGATTAGAAACCAGCTCTGACAAATTTGGATCATCAGTTTATTATTCTAGAATATGTGGAACAATCTGAGATGACAAGGGCAGGCTTGCATTGGTTCTCAGAAACAGCTAGAACTGGTGAGCTGAGCACCACCAGGTATCTCTCATTGTGGCTACACTCCTTAGACAGCTTTATTTTCTCTCAGTGTGACCCAATCTTCTCTGCATAGCATGATGCATGAACAATGGACTGTCCTGGGTTTTAAACCTTAAGAGTTTTTCAATCAAAATAGTGTGACTACTTCTCTTTATGGTCCAGGCTTAAACAGCTTGAGACGAGCTCTGATAGTTTCAGCATGAAACAAGGGACACCTTTTGGACCAATCCATTTGAGTTGGGAATTGTAGGAGACCATCATAGATTTGGTGGACCCAAAACCAGCCCGGGGTCAGGAATCAGAAAATGTAATGACATGGCAAATATTAATGGAACCATATGGTTTGGGTGGTGGAAAGGGACAAGTATAACTCCCAGAAGGAGGAAATTGTTGCTTTCAGAAGGGAAGGGTGTTGGACAGATAAATGACTGTATGACTATATACCACAGCAAGCCATAGCTAAATAGTAGCATATGTAATTTTTTTAAAAAAAAAGAAAAGCAAAAGGCAAATAAGGTACATGAATTGCAGGAGGAATCAAATATCTAAATTTTTACTCAAAAATTCTGTCTGGTTCTGGGTGATAACAGATTTAATGTAGGGATGAATCCATGCACCAACTTCTATATACCATGCAAAATCTTTTTCCTTTTGGAAAAATCCAACTTTCTTAAAATTAGAAAACAGAAGTTTATAAAACACCATTTGCGGATCTCCTCCCTCCATAGATCAGCAGAGAATTTGCTGTAAAGATCTGCTTGATAAGCCCATAATCCTGGCTTTCTAATAGAAACATCTTCTTTTAAAAAAATTGACCCTATTATTTAAAAAAGTTTTAGATTTACAAAAAAAAAATTGAGAAGAATGTACAGACTTCTCATACACGTCACACCCAGTTTCCCTATTAACATGTTACATTAGTATGGCGCACTTATCATTAATATACCAAAATTGATACATTGTTACTAACTAAAGTCCATATGTTAATCAAATATCCTTAGCTTTTCCCTAGCATGTTTCTGTTCTAGCAACCCATCCAGAATACCAAATTGCTCTAGTTGTCATCTCTCCTTAACTTCCCTTGGCTGTGACGGTTTCTCAGATTTTTCTTATTTTTGATGATCTTGACAGTTTTGAATAATACTCGTCAGGTATTTTGCAGGGTATCCTCTTACTAGAATTTATCTGATGTTTTTACTCATAATTAGACCAGGGTTATGGGGTTTGGGAAAGAAGATAACAGAGTTAAAGTGCCATTTTTGTCACATTATGACAAGGATACATACTACCAACATAATTTATGACTGCTATTGATCTTAAATACCTGACTGGGGTAACGATTGTTAGATTTCTCCACTATGAAGTTACTTTCTACCCCTAACTTTCCATACTGTTCCTTTATTTATTTTTTTATACTTTAAGTTCTGGGATATATGCGCAGAACATGCAGGTTTGTTACATAGGTATACACATGGCATGTTGGTTTGCTGCACCCATCAACACATCATCTACATTAGGTATTTCTCCTAATGCCATCCCTCCCCTAGCCTCCCACCCCCTGACAGACCCCAGTATGTGATGTTCCCTTCCCTGTGTCCATGTGTTATCATTGCTCAGCTTCCACTTATGAGTGAGAACATGTGGTGTTTGGTTTTCTGTTCCTGTGTTAGTTTGCTGAGAATGATGGTTTCCAGCTTCATCCGTGTCTCTGCAAAGGACATGAACACATCCTTTTTTATGGCTGCATAGTATTCCATGGTGTATATGTGCCACATTTTCTTTATACAGTCTATCATTGATAGGCATTTGGGTTGGTTCCAAGTCTTTTCTATTGTGAATAGTGCCTCAACAAACATATGTGTGAAAGCATCTTTATAGTAGAATGATTTATACTGGGTCAAATGGTATTTCTGGTTCTAGATCCTTGAGGAATTGCTACACCATCTTCCACAATGGTTGAACTAATTTACACTCCCAACAATAGTATAAAAGAGTTTTTATTTCTCCAGCATCTGTTGTTTCCTGGCTTTTTAATGATCACCATTCTAACTGACCAGTGATGATGAGCTTTTTTTCATATGTTTGTTGGCCGCATAAATGTCTTCTTTTGAGAAGTGCCTGTTCATATCCTTCATCCACTTTTTGATGGGGTTGTTTTTTCTTGTAAATTTGTTTAAGTTCTTTGTAAATCCTAGATATTAGCCTTCTGTCAGATGGATAGATTGCAAAAATTTTCTCCCATTCTGTAGGTTGCCTGTTCACTCTGATGACAGTTTCTTTTGCTTTGCAGACGCTCTTTAGTTTAATTAGATCCCATTTGTCAGTTTTGGCTTTTGTTGCCATTGCTTTTGGTGTTTTAGTCATGAAGTCTTTGCCCATACCTATGTCCCGAATGGTATTGCCTGGGTTTTCTTCTAGGGTTTTTATGGTTTTAGGTCTTATGTTTAAGTCTTTAATCTATCTTGAGTTAATTTTTGTATAAGGTGTAAGGAAGAGGTCCAGTTTCTGTTTTCTGCATATGGCAAGTCAGTTTTCCCAACATGATTTATTAAATAGGAAATCCTTTCCCCATTGCTTATATTTGTCAGGTTTGTCAAAGATCAAATGATTTTAGATGTGTGCTATTATTTCTGAGGCCTCTGTTCTGTTCCATTGGTCTATATATCTGTTTTGATACCATTACCATGCTGCTTTGGTTACTGTAGTCTCATAGTGTAGTTTGAAGTCAGGTAGCGTGATGCCTCCAGCTTTGCTCTTTTTGCTTAGAATTGTCTTGGCTATACGCACTGTTTTTTGGTTCCATATGAAGTTTAAAGTAGTTTGTTTTTTCTAATTTTGTGAAGAAAGTCAATGGTAGCTTAATGGGGATAGCATTGAATCTATAAATTTCAATAGATGATTCAATATTTTTCAATATTTTCAATATTGATTCTTCCTATCCATGAGCATGAAATGTTTTTCCATTTGTTTGTGTCCTTTTATTTCCTTGTGCAGTGGTTTGTAGATCTCCTTGAAGAGGTCCCTCACATCCCTTGTGAGTTGTATTCCTAAGTATTTTATTCTCTTTGTAGCAATTGTGAATGGGAGTTCACTCATGATTTGGCTGTTTGTCTGTTATTGTTGTATAGGAATGCTTGTGATTTTTGTATTCTGAGACTTTGCTGAAGTTGCATATCAGCTTAAGGAGATTTGGGGCTGAGAAGATGGGTTTTTGAAATATAAAATCATGTCATCTGCAAACAGAGACAATTTGACTTCCTCTCTTCCTATTTGAATAAACTTTATTTCTTTCCCTTGCCTGAGTGCCCCGGCCAGAACTTCCAATACTATGTTGAGTACGAGTGGTGAGAGAGGGCATCTTTGTCTTGTACTGGCTTTCAAAGGGAATGCTTCCAGGTTTTGCCCATTCTATATGATATTGGCTGTGAGTTTGTCATAAATAGCTATTATTATTTTGAGATACGTTCCATCAATACCTAGTTTATTGAGAATTTTTAGCATGAAGAGGTGTTGAATTTTATTGAGGGACTTTTCTGCATCTATCGAGATACTCATGTGGTTTTTGTCATTGGTTCTGTTTATGTGATAGATTAAGTTTATTGATTTGTGTATGTTGAACCAGCCTTGCATCCCAGGGATGAAGCCAACTTGATCGTGGTGGATAAGTTTTTTGATGTACTGCTGGATTTGGTTTGCCAGTATTTTATTGAGGATTTTCGCATTGGGATATTTTCGCATCAGGGATATTGGCCTGAAATGTTCTTTTTTTTTGTTGTGTGTCTGCCAGGTTTTGGTATCAGGATGATGCTGGCCTCATAAAATGAGTTATGGAGGTGTCCCTCTTTTTCTATTGTTTGGAATAGTTTCAGAAGGAATGGTACCATCTCCTCTTCGTACCTCTGGTAGAATTCGGCTGTGAATCTGTCTGATCCTGGGCTTTTTTTGGTTGCTGGGCTATTAGTTACTGCCTCAATTTCAGAACTTGTTATTGGTCTATTCAGGGATTCGACTTCTTCCTGGTTTAGACTTGGGAGGGTGTATGTGTCCAGGAATTTATCCATTTCTTCTAAATTTTCTAGTTTATTTGTGTAGAGGTGTTTATAGTATTCTCTGATGGTAGTCTATTTCTGTGGGATCAGTGGTGATATCCCCTTGATCATTTTTTATTGTATCGATTTGCTGCTTCTCTTTTTTCTTCTTCATTAGTCTGGCTAGCAATCTACCTATTTGCTGATCTTTTCAAATAACCAGCTCCTGTATTCATTGATTTTTGAAGGGTTTTTCCTGTCTCTATCTCCTTCAGTTCTCCTTTGATCTTAGTTGTCAGATATAAAAAGAGTTCCTCTTTAAAAATTTGGCTTTTTAGCATCCTTGCTCTTTGTTCCCTACTCCCAAAGCCAAACTACATTGCTTATCCTTTATGCCTCCCTGTTTTAGTTTCAGTAAACAACTTTCCTATTACTCCTTATCTACAGAGCCCACATCTGCTAATCAATCTGTAAATTACCCCTCCCATTGTCCACCAGTGTAATCACACCCCTGCCCCTATCAAGTTAGCCAATCAAGTTCAGTGTTGATTGTATAGTCCAACTCCAGCTAACAGAGACTAGACACATGTCAGAGATGATAAATTCATCTTCAAAAAGTTTTAGTTCCGTGTTCTTCCCGTTCTTTGTTTCTCCAGTTTCTATAGTTAACTGTGCTGTAAACAACCCTTCCCACCAGTCCTAATCTATAACTTACATCTGTTCTGTTCCCTTAATTACGCACTCTACAACTATTCTTCCTGCTGAAACTACTTGTCCTACCACTGTAACCCACATCCTTGCTCTATTCAGATTAGCAAATCAAAATTAGCTTAGATTATACAGTCCAACTCAGCCAGTAAAAAAAAGACACAACAGTAAAACCCCCTCGTGTTAAAAATAAAAACCCCTGCCCACCCCTCTTGGTGTGCTTTCAAAATGACATGCGAATAACACCCTTCTACTAAGAGAGGAGACCACCCCTCATATTGTCTTATGCCCAACTTCTGCCTCCAAAGAAAGAAGAAGTAAAAACTAAAAGGCAGAAATGAAATCCACAGGCAGACAGCCCAGCGCTGTGCCCTGGGCCTGGTAGTTAAAGATCGACCGCTGACCTAACCAGTTCTGTCATCTATAGATTCCAGACATTGTATGGAAAAGTATTGTGACAATCCCTGTCCTGTTCTGTTCCATTCTGATTACTGGTGCATGCAGTCCCCAGTCATGTACCCCCTGCATGCTCAATCAATCACGACCCTCTCACACAGACCCCCTTAGAGTTGTAGGCCCTTAAATGGGACAGGAATTGCTCACTTGGGGAGCTTGGCTTTTGAGATGCAAGTCTGCCGAAATTCCCAGCTGAATAAAGCTCCTTACTTCTTTAACCCGGTGTCTGAGGAGTTTTGTCTACAGCTCGTTCTGCTACATTTCTTGGTTCCCTGACCAGGAAGCGAGTTGATTAACAGAGGCCGAGGCAGCCCCTTAGGCGACTTAGGCCTGCCCTGTGGAGCATCCCTGTGGGAACTCTGGCCAGCTTGAGCGGATCCTGAGAGTGCTCCCGGCTAGGCATTTGCCCCAGTGGAATGCCTCTTTAGAGCAGTGCATGGCAGGCCCCCGCAGAGGGTCAACGCAGTGGCTGAACACCGGGAAAGAACTGGCACTTGCAGTCTGGACATCTGAAACTTGGTAAGACTGGTCTTTGGAACTTGCCCACTCCATTTGAGTGGAAGCGTGGCCTGATCACCCACGGCTTGTCTGTACCAACACTTTGGTTTTTGTTTTTAACTTGACTTGGATTGCTTGATACTCTGGTTTTGGTTTTGACCTGACTTGGATTTCTTGATGCTCTGATTTTGGTTTTGACTCTGGTTTGGTGTAAACTGTAAAAGTGTCTGTGTGCCCTTTTTACCCGTTCTTTGTTTTGCAGTGTGCATGTGGTGTGAGTGTAGTGTTTTGTCTCAAGGAAGCATGGGTCAGGCACAAAGTAAGCCCACCCCACCAGGAACTATGTTGAAAAATTTCAAGAGAGGATGTAAGGGAGAGTATGGTGTTACTCTGACACCAGGAAAAGTTAGAACTTTATGTGAAATAGACTGACCAGCATTAGAGGTGGGTTTCCCATCAGAAGTAAGCCTGGACAGGTCCCTTGTTTCAAAGGTATGGCACAAGGTAACCTGTAAACCAGGGCACGCAGACCAGTTCCTGTACATAGATACTTGGTTATAGCCGATTTTAGATCCCCTCCCTCCGGCCCCACAGTGGTTGAGAGAACAGCAGCATAAGCGGCTGACAGAGGCAAGGAAAGACCAGCAGAGAGAGAGAGGGAGGAAAGAGACAGAGAGGAAAAGAGGCAAAGAGAGAGAGAAAGTGACAGAGAGGAAGAGATAGAAAGACAAAAAGGGAGTCAAGGAAAGAGAGAGAGCGATATACAAGTAGTTAAGAAAAAAATACAGTGTACCCTATTCCTTTAAAAGCCAAGGTAAATTTAAAACCTATAATTGATAATTAAAGGTATTTTCCATAACCCTGTAACACTCCAATACCACTTTGTTGTCAGTGTAAACAAGGGAATACCCCAAAAGCACTGAGGCCACTGATAACCCCTAGACTTCTTATCAAAAATCCTTAACCCAGTAACCTGCGGATGGCCCAAATGCATTCAATCTGTAGTGGCAACTGCTTTGCTAACAGAAGAAAGTAGAAAAATAACTTTTAGGGGAAACCTCATTGTGAGCACACCTTACCAGTTCAGAAGTATCCTAAGTTAAAAAAAAAAAAAAAAAAGACAAAAATGTAGCTTACTAACTTAAAAATCTTAAAGTATAAGGGTATTCTGTTAGAAAAAAAAGATAAAAGATGATTTAACATTAACCACTGAAAATTCCCTTAACCTAGCAGGTTTCCTAACAGGGGATTTAAATCTTAATTACTATACAAAGGTTCAACCAGACCTAAGAGGAACTCCCTTCAGGTCAGGACGATAGATGTTTCCTCCTGGGTAAATGAAGGAAAACAAAAAAAGCCATCTATACCAATTCTAAGTTAATTTGAACTAAACAAGGTCTTATTAATAGCAAAGGATAATTGAAATCCCAGACTTACAAGGTTTTCAACAAAAGTAAATTTTGCTAAAAGTTAAAAGTGTAACATGTATTATAGTAACTTCTAATCTTGTGGCCTTAGTCTAGTCCACAGACATAAAGGAAGTTCGCTTTGGAAAAGAATGGTTATCATCTTCAAAAAAAAAGGGAAAAAATGGGGGGAGGGGTGCGAAATTTATGTAAAAAGAATGTTATATGGTAAATTATTGTTCTGAAATAAATTAACTGGTTGTTTAAAGAAAGAAATGTTTGTAATAAGTCAGAAAGTTAAGGCATGTCAAAGAATTGTCTGTGAAAGTCATGAAAGAGAAAAAAGTTATAAAAAAGAATTTATGCAATAAATGTTGTATAATTTAAAAGTAATTGGGCCTCCTGAATGTAAAACTATTGAAGAAACAGTTTATGTGCAAGATGTATAAGGAAAGTGAAATATATCTTTGGCAAAGGGATTATAAGGAGGCATAAGAATGTGGATTTTTACCTACATTAAAAGGTTAAAAAAAGTTTTGTTTTGAAGGTTTAAGCAAGTTTTAAAACATTAATCGTAAAGAATATTCTGTGTGTAAACATATTAGCTGAAGTTAAAGAGGTATCATCCAATTTTTCTGTGAACTAAACATTAAAATAAAAACACGACGGGTTTTTCTTAAATCACTAACCTGCTCTTTAACAAAAATTATAAAAGATTAAAAAGAGTCTATAAAAATCTTACCTTATGGTCTGACATTAAAAATTGAATAAATATGTCTACGAAGTTTTATTAAAACTAAGTTCAACATTAATAACACACTAATATAAAGGTGAAATTTAGCTTATCTGGTATAAAAATCATACAGGAAGCATTGTCAAATATAAAATGGTGTTTGGCTTTCTTTGGTCTAAAAACTAATAAAAATAGGTGCTGAGAAATAAAAATTTCACGGTAGAAAGGCACCAGGGACTATAAAGTCCACTGCTGATGTCCCCACATTTAAAACAAAAGATTAATTTCTTAAAAATTATATACTTGGTTTATCTTCCACTTTCCTTTCACCCAAAACTAAAAGTCTTTTAGCACACGTACCACCCCTAGAATT